>NC_137502.1:9772500-9782500 GCF_041902795.1 Electrophorus electricus | reverse complement strand
CTGGGTAGGAAAGGACAGAATGGAGGAGAAATGTCACAGAGGTCATAACCCCTTTTCTAGTCTCTTGCCTTTGTCTTTATGCTAAAGAGCCCTGGTGACTTTCATAAATCAGTCTTGTCTTCTCTTCTCTTCTTTTCTCTTCTCTTCTCATCTTGTCTCTTCTCTTCTCTTCTCATCTCTTCTCAATAGCAGCTTTCATAGAGGGCAGCGTTTCCTTGGTGACAGTGAGACACATTAAAATAATGATCAGGCACACAGTCAGGCCGCCTCCAGGCCACTGGGGTCCTGACTGATTGCCTGCAATGAGAGCAATTTACCTTACACTTGCCTGGAGGGGTGCCTTACACCGGAGGTGGAAAAGAGGTCAGAGCATGACATAGAGTTCAGTGTGTGTGTGTGTGTGTGCATGTGTGTCTGTGCGTGTATATGTGTGTGTATGCATGTGTTTGTGTGTGTGTGTGTGTGTGTGTGTGTGTGTGTGTGTGTGTGTGTGTCTGTGCATGTACGTGTGTGTGTGTGTGTGTGTGTGTACTTGTTATGTGTATAAATGTGTCTGTGCGTGTACGTGTGTGTGTGTGTGTGTGTGCTCACCTGTTCATTACTGTTCCATTGTAGAGCTTGATGTGTTGGGTGCATGTGATCTGTGGAGGTTTAGGCAGCTGAGGCAGTGTTTGTTCTCTGCTGGACCTGCTCAGCTCCAAGTGACTCCTCATCAGCAGTGAGCAGGGGAAGACGGCGGTTGCCATGGGAACATGGGGCATTCCATCATCATGTGAGCTGAGGCAGTTTCATACTTAGATGTGATGATTTAAGCACTGTGTCGCCACAGATACCACTCACTTCATCACCTTTGTGTGTGTGTGTGTGTGTGTGTGTGTGTGTGTGTGTGTGTGTGTGTGTGTGTGTGTGTGTGTGTGTGTGTATGTGTGTGTGTGTGTGTGTGTGTGTGTGTGTGTGTATGTGTGTGTGTGTGTGTGTGTGTGTGTGTGTGTGTGTGTGTGTGTGTGTGTGTGTGTGTGTGTGTGTGTGTGTGTGTGTGTGTGTGTGTATGTGTGTGTGTGTGTGTGTGTGTGTGTGTGTGTGTGTATGTGTGTGTGTGTGTGTGTGTGTGTGTGTGTGTGTGTGTGTATGTGTGTGTGTGTGTGTATGTGTGTGTGTGTGTGTGTGTGTGTGTGTGTGTGTGTATGTGTGTGTGTGTGTGTGTGTGTGTGTGTGTGTGTGTGTGTGTGTGTATGTGTGTGTGTGTGTGTGTGTGTGTGTGTGTGTGTGTGTGTGTGTGTGTGTGTATGTGTGTGTGTGTGTGTGTGTGTGTGTGTGTGTGTGTGTGTATGTGTGTGTGTGTTGTGTGTGTGTGTGTGTGTGTGTGTGTGTGTGTGTGTGTGTGTATGTGTGTGTGTGTGTGTGTGTGTGTGTGTGTGTGTATGTGTGTGTGTGTGTGTGTGTGTGTGTGTGTGTGTGTGTGTATGTGTGTGTGTGTGTGTGTGTGTGTGTGTGTGTGTGTGTGTGTATGTGTGTGTGTGTGTGTGTGTGTGTGTGTGTGTGTGTGTTATGTGTGTGTGTGTGTGTGTGTGTGTGTGTGTGTGTGTGTGTGTGTGTGTATGTGTGTGTGTGTGTGTGTGTGTGTGTGTGTGTGTGTATGTGTGTGTGTGTGTGTGTGTGTGTGTGTGTGTGTGTGTGTGTGTGTGTGACAAGACATATTACTAACATTGACAGTGGAGATTTTAAGATCAATAGCAATTCTACAATTGTTTACAATTCTGCTGTCAGGAAGGAGGTACAAGGTGGAGTGTGTGCAGGGTGGAGCTGCAGGTACACGTGGAGCGTGTGTGGGTGGAGTGTGTGCAGGGTGGAGCTGGAGGTGTAGAGGAAGCATGTGCTGGTTGGGGATATTTGGTGGAATGTACGCAGGGTGGATATGTAGGTGGAGCATGTGCAGGGTGCAGGTGTGGGTGAAGTGTGTGCAGGATCCAACTGGGGGTGCGGCTAGAGAGTGTGAGTGCAGCTGCAGGCATGGGTGTAGCGTTTGCAGTGTGGAGCTGCAGGTGCAGGTGTGGATGTGGGTAGAGCATGTGCAGGGTGCAGGTGTGGGTGTAACATGTTCAGGGAGCAGTTGTGGGTGTGGGCGGAGCCTGTGCAGGGTGCAGCTGCAGGTACACGTGGAGCGTGTGTGGGTGGTGTGAGGGCAGGGTGGAGTTGCTGGTGTGGGTGGAGTGTGTTGTTCAGGATGCAGAACTACACTTAGTTCAGACACCTCCAGGGTTCCTGGGAGTGACAAATTTTATGCATTCCATCCCATTGAGCACTGAGACAGTGAAGATGCACATGAGACACCAGTGGGGCCCATCAGAGGGGCCATAAGAGGACTCATTCAGATCACAAACACACACACACACATTCACATGCCACACACATCTTAATGACTTAGCTTAAGCACACACAACTGATGCAGAATGTTACAGGAGTACACATAAGCATATTCACACAGAGCTAGAGGGAGATACTTGAGGGTGAAACTGAAATAATTTATACACAGTTGACTGCTGACTGACATTTTATGCCTTATACTGTATTATCTAAGTGATAAATTATCATCAGAATCTTGTAGTGTTAACATCCAATAGCAAAATCCTGGATGAGTATATCTGAAAATGTCTGCAGAAAGCAACAAGTTCTGTTCTAACATATTTGCAGTTTAAATGCTCAATTAATGAGCTGCCATCTGGATGATGTAGATTTAATAGACTTAAAGTGTTAAATGCAAGTGTTGTATGTGGAAGGGGCTCTAAACACTCAACAATCCTACAATGCATCAGATTTGTGTGCATTCTGCACATTTGCAGTTGTTCCAGCCTAATGAACAGATGAGTAATTTAATTGTTTGACTGAGTATCTCTCAGTCTCTCTCTCTCTCTCTCTGAATGTGTATGTGTGTGTGTGTGTGTGTGTGTGTGTGTGTGTGTGTGTGTGTGTGCATGTGTGCATATATTTGCATGTGACCTGTTGTTAATCACATAAGTGTAATAGATTTTGAGGGTTTTGTCTCTCTGTAAAGCTGGGCCAAAGATGTCACATTCCTAGTCTGGATCATATCAGCAGTCATGTACACTGCACATGCTGATGAACTCATTATGCCTGCTTGTCTGCAAGATTTGCTTCTCAAAACAACATGTGTGGTAGTGGTTTGGTCTTCAGTCTTTACTGTACATGTTTAATAGTGGTTTGGTCTTCAGTCTTTACTATGTGTACTAGTGGTTTTTTTCTAAGCAGTGACAGACAAAGTGCACACATGTGTTTATACCTCCCACAGAGAGAATGAAATGGCATATAACCTCGTGTGGTTGCTTGTGTGTGTGTGTGTGTGTGTGTGTGTGTGTGTGTGTGTGTGTGTGTGTGTGTGTGTGTGTGTTTTCAACTCCCTGTTATGTCCATCATTGTTTATGTTCTCTCTGGACACACATACACACATTCACATACCCTTATTACACTTGTAGCTGTGAAACACTCTTGCTTTCCCTAGCAGTGCTGTGCACTCGGTTCACCCCACCCATGGTCCTGCTTCAGTTGGACCAGGAGAACTTCTCTAGCAGGATTACTTGATAAATGGATTTTTGAGATGGTGGGGAGAAAAAGGGAACAAAATGTATACTGTTTAACTAAGCTGATCTCACTTCTACATTTACCTAAAACCGGAGAGCCTTTGTCTGAATGAGGGCAGACACGAGCACTGATGGATATACATTACTGACCATACAAGCACACACACTACACAAACACATGTATGGTGTAAGTACAGTAGAATGCTACAGCAACAGATATATTTAATTGTTTCGTGTGGGTGTTGTGGACAGTTGTCTCCAGTGCAGTATAGAACACAGTGTGGCTGTTGTAGAGCATGTGAGTGGCCAGAAGAGGGCGCTGTGAGGTGCTAGAGTAGGCTAGAGCAGGTAGTTTTATGCTGGCACGCTCAGGCACAGAAAGAGAAAACAACACATACACACACAACCACAGACACACCCACACCCACAGAACTCTCAAAAAATAGACTTCAATTCTCAGTACACTTTGAAGATATTTGCAGCCTGACCACACACCATCAGGAACAAACACATACATACATGCAAGAAGGTGATGCATACATTAAACATGAGACAGACCACCTGAGGCAAATCGAGGCTGGAGGAAGGGTCTTTGTTGGGGTCAGAGGTCAGTGTTAAGGTCAGGAGCACATTTCAGGACTGGCTCATGCTTCTCAGTGGTTAAATCATCAGAGGGAGAGATAAAGCATTGCAACAAATGAAACTTTCCACTGTATGTAGTGGCAGGTGTCCCTGGCAGAGAGAGAGAGAGAGAGAGAGAGAGAGAGAGAGAGAGAGAGAGAGAGAGAGAGAGAGAGAGAGAGGAGGCCAGATGACAAGGAAAGGTTTTATCTCGGTGAAGTTCCACTGATCCCTAAAGTGGAGCACTGGGTAAGGCTTACCCTCAGACCTCTGCTCATCACTCATGCCAGTGTGTGTGTGTGTGTGTGTGTGTGTGTGTGTGTGTGTGTGTGTTTGTGTGTGTGTGTGTGTGTATACGCACATGGCCATATTTATGTGTGATTGATGGGCTCACTGTTCTGGTGCAGCTGCCAGGGTGTAGCATATGTTAGTGAGTTGCACTGAAATTAATAATTATTGTCCCTAGAGAGGTTATTACAAAGGATAATTCTCTACTGTCCTCCTCTCTCTCTCCTCCTCTCTCTCTCCTTCTCTCTCTCTTTCTCTTTCTATAGGATTGTAAGAATACAAGAATATGCTGTCCACACCCTTGTGGACATGTTGAAGGAATGATAAGCAAAATTACATTATAAACACTCACAAATGTAATTATCATAACATAAATAACTATATAGGGATATGAAGTAGGCTTATGTGTAGGTGGTCATGGGGGTGTTTGCTGGGTGATTGCTGGCGTTGATGGGAAAACCTCTTAACAGTAGATTATTTTTTATGCATGAGAGAGGTGGGGGTTCACTGAGATTTGGGGTCTGCAAATGCATCTAGTTCACTGTTCATTACTCCATAACCCCCTTGGGTGTGTGTGTGTGTGTGTGTGTGTGTATGCCTTCAGGGGTGTGGCTATATATCACTCTGCTACATAGTGTACGGAGAGTTGATTGACAAGTCCCTTGAGGGATCATTTTCTGATGGGACACCCCACTGATATGCTGCATACATAGAGAGAAGGAAAGAACGAGTGAGAGAGAGGGGGGAGGGAGCGAGAGCGAGAAAGGAGAGAGAGAGAGAGCACCTCTGAAATTGAAATATGGTAATGAAAGTCAGTGCAGTATGTCAGTGAAGCATGTTGACATTTTCCCAGCTGAACATGGACGTTCCTCTGTGTGTCGGATCTGGGTCTGGATCCTGTTTCAAACAGCTACAAAGCTCCTCAGGCACAAAGGCCAGGTGTCTGAAGTACCAGATATTCCTTCTGTCTTGTGGCCTGAGGGGATGCAGGGTTAAAGGTGTATAGGGTATATGGTGGGGATGGTGTGTAGAGTGTGTGTTGGTGATGGTGTGTAGGGTTTGTAGGGTGGTGATGGTGTGTAGTTTGTGTGTTGGTGATGGTGTGTAAGGTGTGTAGGGTGGTGATGGTGTGTAAGGTGTGTAGGGTGGTGATGGTATGTAGAGTGTGTGTTGGTGATGGTGTGTAGGGTGTAGGGTGATGATGGTGTGTAGAGTGTGTGTTGGTGATGGTGTGTAGGGTGTGTAGGGTGGTGGTGGTGTGTAGAGTGTGTGTTGGTGATGGTGTGTAGGGTGATCATGGTGTGTAGAGTGTTTGTTGGTGATGGTGTGTAGGGTGTATAGGGTGGTGATGGTGTGTAGAGTGTGTGTTGGTGATGGTGTGTAAGGTGTGTAGGGTGGTGATGGTGTGTAGAGTGTGTGTTGGTGATGGTGTGTAGGGTGGTGATGGTGTGTAGATTGTGTGTTGGTGATGGTGTGTAGGGTGTGGTGATGGTGTGTAGAGTGTGTGTTGGTGATGGTGTGTAGGGTGGTGATGGTGTGTAGAGTGTGTGTTGGTGATGGTGTGTAGAGTGTGTGTTGGTGATGGTGTGTATGGTGTGTAGGGTGGTGATGATGTGTAGAGTGTGTAGGGTGGTGATGGTGTGTAGAGTGTGTGTTGGTGATGGTATGTAGGGTGGTGATGGTGTGTAGATTGTGTGTTGGTGATGGTGTGTAGGGTGTGGTGATGGTGTGTAGAGTGTGTGTTGGTGATGGTGTGTAGGGTGGTGATGGTGTGTAGAGTGTGTGTTGGTGATGGTGTGTGTGGTGTGTAGGGTGGTGATGATGTGTAGAGTGTGTAGGGTGGTGATGGTGTGTAGAGTGTGTGTTGGTGATGGTGTGTAGGGTGGTGATGGTGTGTAGAGTGTGTGTTGGTGATGGTGTGTAGGGTGATCATGGTGTGTAGAGTGTTTGTTGGTGATGGTGTGTAGGGTGTATAGGGTGGTGATGGTGTGTAGAGTGTGTGTTGGTGATGGTGTGTAAGGTGTGTAGGGTGGTGATGGTGTGTAGAGTGTGTGTTGGTGATGGTGTGTAGGGTGGTGATGGTGTGTAGATTGTGTGTTGGTGATGGTGTGTAGGGTGTGGTGATGGTGTGTAGAGTGTGTGTTGGTGATGGTGTGTAGGGTGGTGATGGTGTGTAGAGTGTGTGTTGGTGATGGTGTGTAGAGTGTGTGTTGGTGATGGTGTGTATGGTGTGTAGGGTGGTGATGATGTGTAGAGTGTGTAGGGTGGTGATGGTGTGTAGAGTGTGTGTTGGTGATGGTGTGTAGGGTGGTGATGGTGTGTAGAGTGTGTGTTGGTGATGGTGTGTAGGGTGGTGATGGTGTGTAGAGTGTGTAGGGTGGTGATGGTGTGTAGAGTGTGTTGGTGATGGTGTGTAGGGTGGTGATGGTGTGTAGAGTGTGTAGGGTGGTGATGGTGTGTAGAGTGTGTGTTGGTTTGTAGAGTGTGTAGGGTGGTGATGGTGTGTAAGGTGTGTAGGGTGGTGATGGTGTGTAGAGTGTGTGTTGGTGATGGTGTGTAGAGTGTGTGTTGATGATGGTGTGTAGGGTGGTGATGGTTTGTAGAGTGTGTGTTGGTGATGGTGTGTAGGGTGGTGATGGTTTGAAGAGTGTGTAGGGTGGTGATGGTGTGTAAGGTGTGTAGGGTGGTGATGGTGTGTAGGGTGGTGATGGTGTGTAGAGTGTGTGTTGGTGATGGTGTGTATGGTGTGTAGGGTGGTGATGATGTGTAGAGTGTGTAGGGTGGTGATGGTGTGTATGGTGTGTAGGGTGGTGATGGTGTGTAGGGTGGTGATGGTGTGTAGAGTGTGTGTTGGTGATGGTGTGTATGGTGTGTAGGGTGGTGATGATGTGTAGAGTGTGTAGGGTGGTGATGGTTTGTAGAGTGTGTAGGGTGGTGATGGTGTCTAAGGTGTGTAGGATGGTGATGGTGTGTAGAGTGTGTGTTGGTGATGGTGTGTAGGGTGGTGATGGTGTGTAGAGTGTGTAGGGTGGTGATGGTGTGTAGAGTGTGTGTTGGTGATGGTGTGTATGGTGTGTAGGGTGGTGATGATGTGTAGAGTGTGTAGGGTGGTGATGGTTTGTAGAGTGTGTAGGGTGGTGATGGTGTGTAAGGTGTGTAGGGTGGTGATGGTGTGTAGGGTGGTGATGGTGTGTAGAGTGTGTGTTGGTGATGGTGTGTATGGTGTGTAGGGTGGTGATGATGTGTAGAGTGTGTAGGGTGGTGATGGTGTGTAGAGTGTGTGTTGGTGATGGTGTGTAGGGTGGTGATGGTGTGTAGAGTGTGTAGGGTGGTGATGGTGTGTAGAGTGTGTAGGGTGGTGATGGTGTGTAGAGTTGGTGTTGGTGATGGTGTGTAGGGTGGTGATGGTGTGTAGAGTGTGTGTTGGTGATGGTGTGTAGGGTGGTGATGGTGTGTAGAGTGTGTAGGGTAGTGATGGTGTGTAGAGTGTGTGTTGGTGTTGGTGTGTAGGGTGGTGATGGTTTGTAGAGTGTGTAGGGTGGTGATGGTGTGTAAGGTGTGTAGGGTGGTGATGGTGTGTAGAGTGTGTGTTGGTGATGGTGTGTAGGGTGGTGATGGTGTGTATGGTGTGTAGGGTGGTGATGGTGTGTAGAGTGTGTGTTGGTGATGGTGTGTAGGGTGGTGATGGTGTGTAAGGTGTGTAGGGTGGTGATGGTGTGTAGAGTGTGTGTTGGTGATGGTGTGTAGGTGGCTGGTGTTCACTGTGCTCTTTTATTACCCCTGTCTCAGGGAGCTCAGCAGGGAGCAGTGACAGAGCCTCCTGCCCCAGACCACACCTGCTCCCACTCATTAAAACAGAGAGGCGGAGGAGTGGTCAGCTGTGATAATGAGAGGGTGAAGGAGAAAAAAGAGCTCACCTCTCTCTCTCTCTCTGTAATTCTGCTGAGAAACAAATATAAAAGCAAAATGTGACAGCACTGGACTGTAATTAATATGAAAGATTGAGGACTGGGACTTCTTTTTAAATAAATAAAAATGCAATTTGTATGAAAGACTTTGAGATTAAAAGTTGTTCTCTGAACCCCTAGCACAGCGCATTGCAACCCCTCACACTCTCCCAACACTGAGGTAGTACTCGCACTCTCCCAACACTAAGGTAGCACTCGCACTCTCCCAACACTAAGGTAGCACTCGCACTCTCCCAACACTAAGGTAGCACTCGCACTCTCCCAACACTAAGTTAACACTCACACTCTCCCAGCACTAAAGTAATACTCGCACTCTCCCAACACTAAGGTAACACTCGCACTCTCCCAACACTAAGTTAACACTCGCACTCTCCCAACACTAAGTTAACACTCACACTCTCCCAACACTAAGTTAACACTCGCACTCTCCCAACACTAAGGTAACACTCGCACTCTCCCAACACTAAGTTAACACTCGCACTCTCCCAACACTAAGTTAACACTCGCACTCTCCCAACACTAAGGTAACACTCGCACTCTCCCAACACTAAGGTAACACTCGCACTCTCCCAACACTAAGTTAACACTCGCACTCTCCCAACACTAAGTTAACACTCGCACTCTCCCAACACTAAGTTAACACTCGCACTCTCCCAACACTAAGGTAACACTCGCACTCTCCCAACACTAAGTTAACACTCACACTCTCCCAACACTAAGGTAACACTCGCACTCTCCCAACACTAAGTTAACACTTGCACTCTCCCAACACTCAGTTAACACTCACACTCTCCCAGCACTAAAGTTATACTCACACTTGTGTAAGTGCTGGCTTCCTTTGGTGTGGCACCTATTCAGCTGAGCCGTTAGCAGGAAAAACCACAGCCCGATGTAGCTGCAAGACTGTGCTGCAAGGTTGTTCAGGAGCACAGCGTAGTGCTACAGGCACTCTTCTGCCTAGGGTTCATGCCAGTAGTTGGAAAAAGGCACATGACTTACCTGTAGTTCCTGTTTTATCAGAAAAACACCTTGATAATTACAAGCTAACTCAAGTAGCACCTTTTTATGCTTCTTCAGATTGATGACATATTTTGAGGGATAAAGGGTTTAATGCTTTTTAAAATATTTTTGGATTGGTTGCACTTTATTTGGAGTCTTGTGGTTTTGCTTCCATTGGACCAGAAAGGACAGGAAGGGTTGTTGTCTAAACAAACTCCTTTTCTCTTGGCCTTCGTGGGTTGTGATAGCTCAGTGGTTAAGGAGCTTGACTAGTAATCAGAAGGTTGCTGCCAAGCTGCCAGTGTTGGGCCCCTGGATGAGGCCCTTAACCCTCAAGTTGTGTTCAGTAATAATTGTAAGATTTGGATTAAAGTGTTAGTGCTTTTCTCTCCCCTTTGCCTAAACTATGGCAAATGCATCAAAGTTATAGTGACAGATGACTCTGGGCAGGAGCTGTTCAACATCTCACCTGTTAACATACCCAGATTCACAGATTCCTATAAATACTCAGTGGCCCCATCTCGCTTT
>NC_137502.1:9767500-9770000 GCF_041902795.1 Electrophorus electricus | reverse complement strand
CAGAGAAACACGGAGCGGCAGAAAGAAAGGGATGATGTGCGTGTTCACTAAGGGGAAGAGGCGGAGCCAAGAAAGGAGGGCGAGTGATGTCACTGCACCTTGCTGTACTGGAGGTCACCTTGTTGCTGACAGACGCACACGCACACACACGCGCTCGCACGCGCACGCACGCGCACGCACGCGCACACACACACACGCACGTACACACGCACACACAGTATTACCTAAGAAGTGCTCACAGAGGTTGACCCATCAACAAAACACATGCATTACTCCACTGATATTCCTGGTGCGCCTGCGAGTAGCTTTCAGTCTGCTTTCAGAATCAAGTCTGCAGCAGGAGAACAGACAGGCCCATATACACACACATTCACTTGCATGTGTGAGAGCCTCCACAATCGTGTATCCTGCTCTCCTGCCTTGGGGCTCGTTTAACTTGACTGCTGTCTCCTAAACTATTAAACTTTCATTTAGTCTGTAGAAGGCAGGGAGCTCCTCTAACTGCGCAGGGGCTTCACCACTAAACGGGTAATATGGGTATGGCCCCCAAACCCCATTCCATTGCTGTCTACTTCCTTTCTACCCTGTTTTCTACCACTTGCTGTCTTGGCACTCTCAGTGCTGACAGTTCTGGCTTTGGGGATTGACATAAGAAAGAAGTTAATAGTGTTGACAAAATAACATTCTTTTCACATATACATTCATATACACATTGGCCACATGAAAACACAAAACTATTATTGGACTGCCCAGGCCACAGTGTATGATACTGCAATTACATGCAGGAATATAATTTAGTGTATGACAATTCAATGTCAGACTGGGATATTATTTAGTGTCTGATAATGGAGTGATTCACTGGCCAGGCCGATGCAGAAGACAGCTTTTCCAGCAGATTACTGTGGTCTTTATGAGTAAACAGATGCTTAATGACAGACCCAGGACCTTGTATGATGGCTCAGTGACCAATGTATTTGTGCTTCCTTGTGCGCCTTTTTGTTAGGTTGATCCCTGCCTCATCAGTGAAGATGTACTCATGCGGGTCCGCCCCAGCATCTAACTCAAAGACTCTCTACTGAAGTAAAAAACCTCACATTTTCCTGTACCGCAAATACAGTATTGTAGTATAGTGTAGGTGGACACCCCTGGAAAGGGAGAACAGTGACCTACGGGCATTCATTACTGTGGTAGAGTAAAATCTACACTAAGAAGTGGAGATTCTGTCTATGTACACTACAGAATTGTATGTATCACAAAAACAATACGACAAATTACCCATTTTTCCTTCTGAAGGAACAGACAGTGGTTGCAACTCTGTAATGGCTTAGGCTGGGTTTCACCAGCTGTCCCGCTTCCCTCACATTTCATTTGAGGTGATTTGTCTTTGTTGTTGTCATCCTCGTCCTCCTCCTCTTCCTCTCTGTTTTCCTACAACTTTGGCCCTTGTTCCAAAGCACATGGACATAACTGTTGATGTCTTGTGTGTGTGTGTGGCTTGGTGCTTGGTGTTTGCACTTGGAGAAAGACAGGCTCTTTGAGTTTAAGAAGTGATGAGTTCTGATGAGAGCATGAGTTTGAAGAATGAACATATAGGGCAACGAATGACTTCTTTGGCCACTTTTGTGTAAGGTTTTGCAGGATGAGTTTTAAACATTGAAAGAGAGGGAGAGAGAGAGTGTGTCCTAGCTTGTGTGAGTGTATGTCAGTTTAGGTAGGTGGAATGTTGACAGGTTCTAGCATGACTGCACAGACTGCATGTTAGCAATGCATAAGTGGTGTGAACTGATGGGAGTTGAGACTTAAGCTAAATCCAGCTGGAGGTCATGAGTAAATAATGTAAATGAAAAATGCTGTTTTGAGAAAGTTTATTTTGACATTAACAATAGCACCAATAAAGTGTTAAATGGCATGAATATATCTGCATTTTTTTTCAGAGTTCAGCTCTGTGGTTTCACGTGTGCATGCTCTGTGTACGTGTGCATGTCAACACAGCACACCTTGCAAGCTGAAGCTTTAGACAATTAATGTTTTCTGGAAAGAAACCCTGAGAGATTACATTTTTAAAAACTCCAAGGAAAAGAGTTAGGCGCTTTGGCAGTGTGTTTTTAACATTATGTTATCTTGAGATGATTAAATACAAAGGCAATCATGGTTTATCTTTGGTTTATATTTGTTTAGGGAATTAGTATATGGTTACTAGTGCAACAGGCTAAATTTTGAGCGCGCTAACACACACAAACAGGTGTGGAGACAGATGCGTAAGTTGGACGAGACTTGCATATTTAGTTTTATGGTCATTCCTCGGCTCTGAGTTATGCACATGAATGCCAGCAAATATGAGTGGTGGCCTTGGAGACATGACCTGCCATTCAAACTGTTCTCTCACTCTCTCTTCTTGTCTGCCTAGCTCCTTCCTTTCTACCTCCATCCGTATCAAATGGGCACTGGGAACTGTCTCACTGCAGGCCAGTCCAAAGCCTGACACAGAGCAGAGGCCTAA
>NC_137502.1:9755000-9760000 GCF_041902795.1 Electrophorus electricus | reverse complement strand
GTGACCCATTCCTCTATGGCAGGGTCTATCAGGCTAATTGGGTGCGTGCCATTAGCGCAGAGCCTGGTGGCGGCGTGATGCAGGAGGCCCGTGTGAAGAGGAAGCTCGCCGCACTCTGCTGGCCGAGCTGGAGGAAGCTGGAGCAGGGCTCCTGAGGACCATCACGCCTCCCCACAGTGCACAGAGGGGTCAGTAAAGAAAGAAACTCAGTCTTAAAGACTTGAGCTCAGGAGCAGAGGAAAGCTGTGAGAAACCTCATTATCCAGTTTGCTGCTGCTAACATAAACTCGGTTCTTATGAATGTGTTACTGGCAATAATGATCATTCTCCTACCATGTATACTACTAGTGTTATTATATTCCCATACTACTGTTAATACCCCTACAACTGCTTCTCCTATCATTAGGACTTGTACTATTATCAGTACTATTAATACTACTGTACCAACAACAATTAATTCTACTATGATTCCCTATAGTAGTGTCACTGCTAGTGAATGCCTGTGACCTGTAAATCAACTTCCCTGTCTCTTACGCCTCAGCTGTCTGGTATTTGGACATCCGTACTACAGATTACCCCATAGGACCTGGACTGCACCCAGGTTACGCATGCTGCCAGTCTCTTCCCTTATCCCATACGAGCTATGAGCAGTAGTATCAGCAGACTGGCTGAGGCTGGGGGGGGGTTCAGACTGGTCCATAAGCGCCTGGGGCCGCATTAGGCTAAAATCACTCAGTCTGATGAGCACAGTCGTGCGCAACCGCCTCCCTCAGAGGACGTGCTCTGAGCTCCCTGCTCCAGCCATGGCCGTGGCTGCCATGGTGAGCTCTGTCTCCACACTAGGGGAGTTCTCGTTCCACAGTCTCTCTTCACGCTACAATGAATCATGGGATGAGTGTTAAATGAGCGCTTAGCTGGCCGTTCTGGGGCTAGCCGTCCTGCGTGGCCCGCTCGACTCTGGAATGCGCTGAGCGGGTCAAAGCGGCTCCACGGGCTGCGTGATTGGTCCCTTTGAAGCCCTGCAGTAATTTCAGGCTTTCCTCTGAAGCTGTGAGATGAGCTACGGGGAGAAGCAGCCAACGGCAAGACATCATTATCGTCATCAACAGACAAAGAGATTGTAATCAAATGAGCACGGCTTGTTATGCCTGATTACCAACCCCACCCCCCAAAACACACACACACACACACACACACCTCATGCCATCCCCATCTCATACCCACCCACCCACCCCCATGTTTTTTCATCCCCCAATTGCTCTTTTACTTTGTCTTCCTCCAGCTCTCAATTTCTTTCTTTATGGAAGATGGATTAGCCTCGGCTATGTTCTGTGCAGTCCCGTTCAGTCTATGGCTACTAGCTTTTATCAGCGCATGCTCTTATGGTCACCTGCCTCAACTGTTCGTTTCAAAAAGAAACAGCAGGATGGAATGCGCATGGACACACACATACACACGCGCACGAGCTGGCACACATTTATACAGCAGGCTTTTGTTTTGTGCCGGAGGGTTATGTTTGATAAGACATCGTATACCACAAAATTGTTTAAATTCATCGTGAACTGTAGCCAGCGTGCAAAGTTGAGTTTGCATCAGTCTGTTTAAATCCGAACAGATTGTGGTGGCTATTTTGTGGCAGTCTGCCCGTATGACAGAGATGTGTTCTGCTTTATTAAACAGAAACAGAAGGTCCGCTCCCCTCTCTTCCTCTGTCTCTCATTTTCTCAGCATTTCTGCCCATGACGAGTTTATATTGTTCTTCACTCACCCAATTTATCTAGCGTCCCATTCACTCACTCGGCAAGATTTATTTAGATTTTTTTTTCACCGTAACTGTGACAATTCTATCCATCTCTCCTTCAGTGCTTGTCTCCTTTCCCCACCTCCCGCTCTCTCATTCTCTCCATGTCTTCCCTCAGAGCTGCCGAGGCTGCCTCGATCTGTGGCGGGACACACCGCACCTGCTCTCCCACTGTCCCGCTAGCCCTCTGATTGCTTAGCCAGAACAGGCGCAGGTGCCACAGCTTCGGCGGGACGGTCTTCCTTCCGCGGGCCTCCGTGCCTGTGGGACTGCCGGCGCGCTCCTTGGAGACTCATTGTTGCTAGGTGGCTTGAAAAGAGAGGGAGAGAGGTTTCAGTAGTGGTGGGGGCGGGGGTGGACCTGGCCTCTGTGCTCAACTCTCAGCTGCTTGGCTAAAGCAGAATGCTAATTGATGCTCATTACATTTAACCATCCTGTCACGTCCCATCGGGAGGCTGGTCAGCTGTGATCGGGACAATATGGCGATTTATTCATGGCGAGAACGCAATAGATCAGTCGTTGTTCTAACTGCCCTGTTTTCTGCTGTGACAACCTAACTCATGTTTGCCAGGTTCATAGTAGATACTATGAAAAAGATTTTTTTTCAGCGAGCTCTTTTAACAATAGGTGTGTACTGCACATTCTGGGATATAAAGCAGACAAAATAACACTCATTTATCAAGCCGTAAAACCTAGACACACCCGCCATCAACATTTTTTCTAGCTTTGATCATGAGTTCCCTCACTTTAGGCGTCCCTTCTGGTTTAGTGGTGTGAGCTTTCAGAGGGAACAGGGGCTGAATTATTTTTCACACAATAACAGCATACTGATAGGTTTATGCCTAAAGAGGGTCTCAGGGAGCCAGCAGGGGGCGCTCATTTTGGTCCTGCAGATCCTGGAATCCCATTGATGAGGGCACAGAACTATATTCAATGCATTCAAGTGCTATTCAGTGAATGAGCTATAAAATAAAATAAACATGTTTATAATTAAAAGTCAGAATATATATCTCAGATAGTAGAGAAATCATGATAACCCTGGTGATGATAATCAATGTTTCCAAAAGATGCTGATTGCTGCTGAATTCATTAGAGGTTTAATGTAAAAACAGCTCTGCCAGTCATTTGGAGACAAATAAGGCTTGATGCTTGATGCAGGTCATTAATCAGTACAATGCTCAGACTTGTGCTCTTTAAAAATGAACCCCACCCCCTCTCTTTCTTACAGGCACAAACACAGGAACAAACACACACCCACACCAACACACACACACACACACACACACACACACACACACACACACACACACACACACACACATATGTTCAGACTACAGGAGAATGTGAACTTGGGCGTCTCTTTTTTAGCTATAAGCTCCTGCTGAACTGGGCGTGAACTGGTTTGAATTAGATCTCATGTTGTGTTCCCAGAAATACCAGCACAGAGTGAGGGGTGCTGAAGTGGTCAGAGTGTTCCCTCCCAAAACAGGATGCATCACCCCCAAACACCCCGAGAATGTTCCTAAGACACAGACATGAACATACAGGGCTTTGTGTAGGGAGATAAGAAAAGAGAATGGATCATTTCACACACACTGGAACAGACCAGTTACACACACACACACACACACACACACACACACACACACACACACACACACACACACTGACTCATCTTGGTGTTTCAATAGTCTATTCATGGTACTGTGCGGGTGTGGGGTGGGTGGGTGTTTTGAGTTGGAGAGAGAGTAGATGTGTGTATGTGTGTGTCCAGGAGTATTTTGGGTGCCTGTATATGAGAGACATTAAAATGCCAAACGTGTATTGGGGATATTAAAATGCCAAACATCTCACAGTCCCTTATTTTATCATAAAGGTATGCCTGTGGGTCTTTGTGTGTGTGTGTGTGTGTGTGTGTGTGTGTGTGTGTGTGTGTGTGTGTGTGTGTGTGTGTGTGTGTGTAAGAGAGAGAGAGAGAGAGAGAGAGTGCGTGTGTGTGTGTGTGTGTCCCTGCTTGTTTGTGTGTGTGTGTGTGTGTGTGTGTGTGTGTACGTATGTCCTCCACACTCCTGTGGGTTTTGTGCTTTTATACCATAATCCTCATAAATATTTATGTTCCTGGAGGAAATCAGGAGCAGTAGCTGAATAGCCTATACGCACAGTGAAGTAGGTCAGTGGACACACACACACACACACACACACTAATGCACACACAAACACACACACACCCACACATGCACACACACACACACACACACACACACACACACACGTAAACACCAACAGGTTTTTGAGCAAATAGATGCTTGCTACAACAGTCTCTACTATGATGTCTCAATTTGACGATGATGGTTATGTGTGCGTTTTCCTCTAACAAACATGTGACTTCTAACTTTCAGTCCCTTCTGCACTGTAATGTGGCTAGGTTGGTGGAAGTCTCTGGAAGCATTTGGAAGCATGTGGGCATGTCAGTGGGATGAGTTTGGTTAATACTGTATGTGTGTGCTTGTGTGTATAAGTGTGGAAAGTCTGTGAATACTAAGACATTTCCCAGGGTCCATTAGTACAGTCTGCACACACACATACAAACCTGGGAAGGGTTCCACAGTTTCCAAATATTTGAACTTTACCCCCCCCCCCCCGCACCACCACACACACACACACACACACACACACGCACACACACACACACACACACACACACACACACACACACAAGAGGGAGAGAGAGAATTTACATTTCTAGAAAATGGTGAGGGAGAACTGTTTCCCATCGGAAGTAAGAAATTTGCAGAGGGGAGCTGAGGAATTGGGGATATTCCATTGTAGATCGTCTGTCAGGACAATGCTGCAACCAAGGGCCAAGGTATGTGTGATGTCATCATGTTTTGGCTATATCACTATTGTTTTAGATGTAAACTGGGTGAAAAGTCAGCTTGCAGTTTGCATTTTTCTCTTTTTTTTAACTTAGTTTACGTTATATATGAAAAAGACTTCACACTTCTGTCATGAAATGACAGCACTTGGGATGGTAAACAGTAAGCACCTAATCTGCTTTTAAAGACTGTTCTCAGACCTGCTGTGCTCACATGTCCCTTCTCTCTTTCTCCTCACTGACCCCTCTCTCCTTCCCTCTCTCTCTCTCTCTCTCTCTCTCTCTCTCTCTCTCTCCCCTGCATGGCCTGCCTACACGAACACA
>NC_137502.1:9542500-9747500 GCF_041902795.1 Electrophorus electricus | reverse complement strand
CGCTCTGTCCCCAGGGCTGCACTCCTGTGGTGAGATGGGGCAGTGCCTGTTTCACTGGCTAAAGTAAAGCACTTAGCTGACCTCTCCAGTGCCCTTTCATCGGCATCATGTACAAGGGCAATGCAGTATGCAATATCCAGCTTCCTCACACACATATACTGTTATTAAGCATTAAGATTTTCATCACTCACGGGAACACACTCCTGACCCTCTGTATCCCAGCAATTCTGGAACTGAATCATTTAGACAGATTGAATATTTAAACACACTTCTTCCTTGCAGGAGCACAAACTGAAAACGCTTTATCTGTCTGCATAATTGACACCACTCACACAATAAGTAAGTGTTTGTGTGTGTGTGTGTGTGTGTGTGTGTGTGTGTGTGTGTGTGTGTGTGTGTGTGTGTGTGTGTGTGTGCATATGTATGTGTGTGTGTTCATGTATTTGATTGCATATATGTGTATGTCTGTACAAATAGGAAGGCATGTTCAGCATGAAGTTGCATGATAATTCTCTCTTGATATTTTCCAATTATACTGCTCTAAAACAACACTTATTAAAGAAAAAAAGAGCTTCTATGCTACTTTCCCAAATGACTCCCAAAACATTTGAATATATTCCTTCAAGTAAGTGATATCATACTTTTTTTCCATAGTGCTGGTTTGAATACCTGAAATTTCACATGCAAAACTATAATCACCAAGGAGCAGTCTTTTTGTCCAACTCATATTCATATTCAAATCTCTCTCTCTCTCTTTCTAGCAGAAGGCATCTCTCTCTTCCTATGTAATATATCCCCATTGTTGAACTAATAACATTTCAGTCATTTTGAACATTTGAATTATAGCATTTCTCCTGTAGGTAATCCTTGGAGAAGCCAATCAGCCATCACTTAATCTAGTGCAAGTCAAAATGTCCTCTTTGTTGGACAGCACTTCAGCTGGAGTTCAAAACTCGGACACCAAGTTAAACCAAATTTAAAAATGCACCAATCAGGAGTGCATAATAATAGAGAGGCTGGTACCCAATCAGGATGTAGTGGGAGTAAGGTACAGGGTAAAGGTACTCAGCAATGTTCTCCACAGACTGAAGGTCTGGTAGATTTACACCCACTTAATTATGAAAGAGTTAGGCATGAGAGAAGTGAAACAGATCACTTAAAACGGCCCGCTCAGCCCTCTGTAATGTCTGTAGAGGCCCACCCTAAAATACAGTTACTCTCGGCTCGGTTGTGTGTGTGTCTGTGTGTACGGCCTAGTAGGCTGATCTAGTGCTTCTCATGTGAGGCGTCAGAAGCAAGTATACTATGTCATACCCACAAGGAAAAGACGTACTCATACAAACTGTCTGATTGAATTACATTTGAAAACCCAGCTCTCCCTATACATGTGTGTTTATGTGTGGGAGGTCTTTAATATCATGGAGCACCTCAAGCCTCCATCAACAGCTCCATTTCAGTCTAACACACTGCAGATGTGTGGGTGTGGGTGGGTGCAGGTCACTGCTTTTTTGCTAGACTCCAGAGTTCACCAGTTTCCCAAGAATTTCAGGAATTTTGCTCCAGTTAAAGATGTGTTCCACTACAGTGACACATTCTCCTAGCATACTCCCAACTGCAGCCTGGGAAAGTAACCTAGATGCAGACAAAGGGAAAGAAATCATATTCTCAGAAGTTACTACAAGGGTGAAGTTTAACGTCTGGCTTCTAATAGATAAGACATTCCTCTGGAATGGAGCATCAGTCCCTAGAGCTTACCAAAGTCAGACACACACACACACACACACACACACACACAATCAGATTCTTCTATTTCTCATCTGCACTGTGTGTGTGTGTGTGTGTGTGTGTGTGTGTGTGTGTGTGTGTGTGTGTGTGTGTGACTGTGATTTTGTTTTCTCCCATTTAAGGCACACACAATGAATGTGCTGCCCTACTACTCCACTGACTCACATGCTTAGATAGGACACGCTGAGTCAGCATTATCTCTCTCTCTCGTTCTCCTTCTCTTTCTCTCTCTTTTATTCTCACTCCCCTTACCCCCACCCCATGGCACTGGTGACTAGTACACTCTGAAAAACTTTTTTTTTTTTTTTTTTTATCTGTGAACATGATACAAAGAGACATTTGCCTTGGATATGTTCATGGACTGCTACAATAAATTTACCTCCAGGCCAAATATGTATGTGTGTTGACCCACTTACTACAACAGTGTGAGAGAGAGACCTCTCTAGTTGGCAGGTTAGCAGGTAGAGAACTATGCTACAACATGTCAAGAATTTAAACTCTATGTGTGTGTACTGCTGTAATACATGATATACTCCAGATGCAATTCTGTTCATCCTCATTTGAATTAATGCAATGTTCTACTAAACAAACTGTAGTATATTTTGAGACCCCCTCATTCCACATAATGTCTCGTCTAATCCATTCATGTGTGTTTGGATGTGTAGAGGCTCAGGAAACTTGGGCTTTGTGTGTATTTCAGGCCAGATGGTAACTGAGCTATGCAGTGAAATTACAGCAAGGGAGATCTCATGCGTTTGAAGTGCTCACATGTGGGTGTATGTTTTTTCCACAGACATAACTAGAAACACATTTTTCTCCCACAAGACAGGCAGACACATACATACAGAAACAAAGAGGAGGGAGAGAGAGAGAGAGAGAGAGAGAGAGAGAGAGAGAGAGAGAGAGAGAGAGGAGGAGGTACAGAAGTTATATGGTGACTATTCCCAGGGCCTGTGGTCTCCAGTCATGTAAAGATTGGCTCCTTTTGCTGTTTCATACTGTATGCGGAGTTATAACTCTCTGTAGCCTTCTGAATAACACACACACACACACGTACTTTACAGGCACTCAACATATAGAGTAGGTTGGGTAATGGTTCTCAGTGGTCCAATACAACACACACAGCAGAATGAGAACACTGATGAAAGCAAGCCCTCATTCCCACTACATCAATCAGAGGTGATTTGTGCTGTCCACTGATGCTGCAGATAGTTTAATATGCACACCTATACCACTCAGCTACACTACGTACAGCAATAGCTATGTAAGACAATAGGCTATTACACTAATATATGGCATGTTACGCTAGGCCTGAGGTCCTGCTTTCTACACCTGGTCTTACTCACAAAGGTCCAGCATATAGAATTACAAAAAGTTACACACACACAGACACACACACACACACACACACACACACACACACACACACACACACACAGTAAAAGAGATGATTTCAGAGGCTGCAGAGGATGCTTGATGTGATATGTGATTTAAAGCAGAGACGTAACCACCATGACTGTCCTCAGCACATAACCCCCCCCCCCCCCCCCCCATGGTCCCTGAGCCACCCACAGCACAGCGGGCGAAGACGCAGCAGTCGGCATAAGGTATAAGGTGTCATGGTTTGGCCATGTTATTCTCATATGTTTTGTAACTGAGTTCTGAATGAACAAGTATAACAATGAATAGGATATGATAACATATTCCTTTGTAGTATATTATAACATGTGCTATATTCTGTTTTCTGGCAGATTTGTTTTTGTTTTCATCTTAGGCAGAGTTATGTGTTTTCATCTCCTAAACAGGTGGTTTCTGGATAAAGGTGATGAATAAGTGTTTTCGGTCCTGTTTAGTGAATTAGCCTCCGACATTACTTGTTTTCATATTAGATGACTTTCACAACAATTTGCCGTTCATGTCACAGGAGATGCTGCTGGGTTAGTCACACTCTCGCTGGGTTTCTGTAGCGGACAGGACTGACTCCATCTTGTATAAGTTAAAAGGCCAGTTCTCTTTATATGTAATTCCAGTGATGTGGGTCACACTCTCCCCCCCTTTTAACTGCTGCCCACATTTCAAAGACTACACATCATACATCATCATCCTTTTGCCCACTCCACCATTCTTCTACTCAACTGATGCTGACCCTACAACCTGTCCTGGCATTCTCCCAGGACAGCCCACTAAAAAACAATAGTAGCTCTCCACCGACCATACACCCAACTCTGAGTGCCAGCCTCAGGCAACAAGACAGAAACAACCAGACTCTGCAGCCTCTAACAAGAACCATATTTCTTTTAGAGACAAGGGGAGAGAGAAAGAGAGAGAGCGAGAGAGAGAGAGAGAGAGAGAGAGAGAGAGAGAGAGAGAGAGAGATAGATAGATAGATAGATAGATAGATAGATAGATAGATAGATAGATAGATAGATAGATAGATAGATAGATAGATAGATAGATAGATAGATAGATAGATAGATAGATAGATAGATAAAGCCATTATATTTATGTCATTAGAACAAATGGTAAATTTCTAGGAACATCTTACATATAAATTTACCTTCAAACTGTTCCCCGTCTATCACTATATGACATATATCAGTTTTAGCACAGTTTCTGTTTAATGGAGCATGTATGTCACAGTTTCAGCACAGCTTGTTTCATGGGGCACTTTGATCTCAAAAGAGGCATTAAATGACTCTGTGCATTTAGCCTGGAGGGGAGGACGGAATGGGCTTTTTGAAGTTTATTTTAGAACTCCTCTCCTCCAATCAAAACCGTGTGAGTTTGGCCGTTCCCATCCATTCTGCCATGCCCCCAGTTCATCTCGGTCTTCCTTAGTCTAAATGTTCGGATCTCTGTGTTCTCTCTCTCTCTCTCTCTCTCGCTCTCTCTCTCTCTCTCTCTCTCTCTCTCTCTCTCTCTCTCTCTCAAACAAGAGGCCCTTGTGAGTAAGTGTTCGGACCTGGGCCCAGAGGAAGCAGCCAATAAAGCTAAAATATGTAGAATCGAGCTCAGAGATCATGAGGGACTGTTTGAATTGGACAGGCGTGTTTCCGCTGTGGCCTGTCTGCCAGAGGCAGCACCGAGCTTGACAGTCCTAACGGTTGTGACACTTGCTCACCTCAACTCAACTTTCTGAAAATAGCTAGTGTTTCACTACATCAAAGATCTGCTCATGGAGAGGCATTGGGACCATTTTGGGTTTTTTTTTATCCCTGACTACATTGACTACATAAATGACAATGAGGTCCACAGCCTCATTAACTGAACTCCAACAGTAGCATTGAACTCCTATTCCAGGTTTGTTTGCTGATTTTCAGTATTGAAAAGTAGGCTTACTCTCTGAGCTCTCCTTCTTTCTCTTTCTTTCTATGTGTGTGTGTGTGTGTGTGTGTGTGTGTGTGTGTGTGTGTGTGTATGTGTGTTTAAGAAGTCAGAAAGCTGGTAAAAAATATCCATTCATGCAGTATTGTTCTTTATAACTACACTGTGGTAACAACAGTATAAAAACATCGATCTTGATCTTTGAGGGGATTTACATGGAAATTCTAGTTCCATTTTAACATAAACTTGGCAAGAATCTGATACCATATATGCCATGTGGCTTGGTCTGATGTGGAGGGGGCAATTGTGAGGATTCATGCACAGTGGATACTGAGGTTGGACCATATAGCCTCCAAAGGACTTTTATCAGACTGAAAGCACATATCCACCTGGATATTTGTACCAGTATCACGCAAATGATGACAGCTGGAGAAACATTAACACTGCAGGAGCTGATTCAACACTAGGTGTTAATTTGACACTGGAGTTTTTATTGTGCAGACATGGGCGACTTGTCATAGACATTATTTGCACTGCATTGTGCAGGACACGGCGCGACGTTTTACAGTTTTACAGAACATCAGAATTTGTATTCTGCATTCATGTGCCGTTAAGTGGAGAAGGGTGTGCGCGCACAGTCACTCATCTCGAGTCGGTTAAAGCATTTTACCCTCTCGTCAACGGGCCAAACCAAACGAGTGGCTAGGGTAGTCCGAATTAGAAACGTCGGAGCGGAAGGAGGCGGGGTAAAAGGAGGGAGAGAGGGTGAAACCCTTTCCCACATGTTTTTGGCGTTTCTACTGCAAATCCAGATGTCGGGCTGATGGCTGTTGGTCTGCTTCTTTAAATCGTGCACAACCGTCTGCAGCTTCATATAACCGGGGTCTGCAGTTTACTCTCTCACCTCCATCCCTCCTCCCCCTTCAGCCTCTTTTCTCCTACCTTACAAAAGAGACGGGCTAAAATTATAGCCGTGGGAAGATTACCCGACTCTAAAGGTGATTCAAAGCGCGTTTGGTGATCGGTTCCCCTCGCCGTTCGCTGTTGGTACGTCCTCGGTTTTGTATGATCACAACATTTGCTGCACGCCGGTGTCACAAAAGCGGCGGAGGAGGAGGAGGAGGAGGTCGGGAGGCTGTCGAGGGGAGCCGCTTCTCCGATGAATAGTGCAGAGCTGCTTGCTTGGAAGCTGGCCAACGTCCCTGTGAAAAGCGCGTTGAGCGGAGTGATGGGATGCCTTGGCACTGTTGTCAATCCGGTCTGCATGCAGTGAGCGAAAGCGCTCGGGCCGACTTCGCGAGCTAATACAGCAGGCACAATGGAATGGATGCTGTCGATGATTTAGGCCGGGAAAGAAACGTCCTTTTGGGGGAATTAATGGTCTCTGCGTCTGGATTAATAGAGAGAGGACATATAATTGAGCAAGTCAGAGAAATTCATGTCTGAGGATCCTTGATATTGTGAAGGTAAGGTTAATCACGTCGGTGTCTAATAACGTTATCTGCCCGCTTGTTTCCATGGATGGATAGCTAGCTAGCCAGCCACGCTAGCTGACTTTCCCTAACGGAAAGCCTTGTTAGTTATCTGGGTATGCCTTTACGATTATATCCTGGCCAAAATACAGGAACACAATGAAGAGAGTTACGCTATGATAGCTAGCCTGCTAGCGTGCCTAACAACCAAAGCTGAAGAGTAACGTTATCATCATTATGCATTTGTCACGGCCAGTAGAGGCAGTCCAAACTACCATGACCACGGCGATGGCTCTCCCTAGGTTAGCTATCCTGCCCTACCTGTGTAAACTGTGCATGTAATAGAGCAATCCGGCTAGCTGGAACTATATACTATGTTACCCAAACGTAGTTTGTCAGTGATATCCTCTTATAGTTACAAATGAAACAAATATTTAATCTTTTGAAGGATGTGTGCCGATCATTCCAGAAAGGCTACTGACCTGCACGAGCTGTGACTGTGTGTGCAAGGACAAGAGTTTACATGCCAAGTTGTGTCGTTGTTGCTAACTTATCTCCTCTCCTTGCTTAATATTGGTCTTTCTGATTCATTTATTGCACTGGATTTATAGTGAGCTGCCTAGCGGACGTGCTGGACTCATAATCAGCTAAAAAACCGTCCTAATATAGGGGGAAGCAGCAGGAAATAAACTCATTTGGTTGAATCCGCTCGTACACAATACATGTGTCTGTTCATCCTTATTAGAGTTCATTCAGTATTTAATGGTTTCGGTGGCTAAAGTATAGGCTCGTTAGAATGTAATTTTGTGCGTGTATTTGGGCAAAAGCTCAATATAAACAGCTTTATAGGTCTTGGGGAGCTTGTTCTGTCAGGTAAGTGCGGTGTGGCGGAGGTCTTATTGTGCTGCAGTCTTACTCCCTCAGCCCTGCACTGCAGGGCAGCCGTGTCAGCAGCTAATGCCAGCTACCCCTATTACCCATCCTGAATACTGACAGCGGCGTGGCCCGCCTTCTCAACATCGCAGTGAAGCACGGACAAAAGGTGATGGAGGTGTTATATCTAGATCTTTTAGGTCGTCTTCGTGAAGAGATGCTTATAGAATATTGAACATGACGCCAAGTACCTTGAGTCTTTGTTTTTCGGAAGCTCTGTGGTGCTATCCCAGGTTATGCTTATCAGTACTGAATTTAGTGCAGTTATCTCCTGATGATACCTTAAAAAGGGCACTGACGTCAGCATTAAATCTGCATCAGGGTGGTCTTAGCAATGTCTTAGATGCTCAGATTAGAATAACTTTATGGATTGCAGCCTGGTTCAAATACTCTCAGTTTGCCCTGAAATTCACTGCGTTGTTCGCATTGGCCATTTGTGCTGTTTTATTACTGAAAACTATAATAAAGCCATAACGGCTCACTTTTAGCGTATAATAAACCCCTGAGCATGTAATGATATGTAGTTGCTAAAAATTATTATATATATATATATATATATATATATATATATATATATATATATATATATATATATATATATATATATATATATATATTGTGTGTGTGTGTGTGTGTGTGTGTGTGTGCACAATTCAACTTGTCATAAATCATTTGGCACCTATTGGAAGAAGTTAGCCTACTTATTATTATATGATTACAGCCAGACTTCTGACATTATATAGTTAATGAGTCCCAGTCATACCCAGAGGCACACGCATACCCACTAACACAGCACTCCCTGCAGCCTAGCAGGTTGGCAGATTGTAAACCAGCAGTATGGTGCCTTTCCCCTCCCCCCACAGGCATTACACAGAGGCTAATGTCCAGTAGGTGTGAGACTTCGAGCTGCGGTGTGGATCGAGTTTTGTGAGATGGTCCCACCACTGGAGTGTGACCCGTTTTCAGCATATTTGGCAGTCTCATCATTGTGGAGTTCTGAAGGAGTTTCTGACACATAGCTTTGTAGTTTTCCTGTCAGTTTTGATATGATCTGGATTGAAGACATGACTTTGGTGTGACTTTGCACGCTGTTGGATGTAGACAGAAGAGAATGCTTGCTAGACTAATTCCTCATGCTTCATAAACTCTAGTGCTGACTTGTCAAAGAGTTTGGCTTGGCCTGAAGAGTATCATTCAGGCCAAAATGCAGTTGGTGTCTCAGCTTGTGCTTCCAGTTTAGTGCTTAAAAATGCCCCTGCTCAGAGGAGCTCAGAGCAAATGCCTAAAGGGAGGCATGTGCTCGCAGCTTTAGCCAGAGACTGATGTTTTGGTGAAGTGATAAAATAAAAAAAAACATATTGGCTCACTCACTGGGGTTAGGCTCACTCACCGGAGCTGTTCTCACTCACTGGGGTTAGGCTCACTCACCGGGGCTGTTCTCACTCACTGGGATTAGTCTCAATTCACCCACACTGCACATGCTCTGGGGCTGGTCTCACCCACCCGTCTGTTCACAGTGGCTGATTGCTCATAATGATTTACATATATCTTGAACTTTAACTTGCAGCATGCATTCAAAGCACCTGTCTTGCATGAAGAACAGTAATCCATCACCAGTGGGGAGGATAAATATGTTTAAGGAGTTCAAGATGGAAGGTGTAACTTAGGTGGGTTGTGGAGGAGTGTATGGGATCAGAAGAAGAGGGGAAAGAGCAGTGGGCAGAAACGTTAGCATGGCTGAGAGAAATTTGCCAGCTCTCTCTAAAAAAAAGCACCACTTCACAGGTCAATAACAAACTTGCACAGTAGTGTTTAGGCAGAGATTCTGAGGAGGGCACACTTCCTGTCTTACACATACACACAAACTCACATACACATACTGTAGTCATGGATGATTCCATACACTTTGGTAATGTTACTGGTCATGCCGGTCTCTGTAGTCTTCAGCTGTTTAGACAGGCATGTTTAGAACCTGGGAGGGGGAGGAAGAGAAGAATGGAGGGATGTTTTGTCCTGCAGTACCCCCCTTCCTTAGTGGGGAGGAAATATGAGCCCTCCTGCTTTTATCAGCTCCATTGTTTGTGCTCCTCAGGGAACAGGGCTTCCTGAAGGAGGCCGAAGAGCGCCGCGTGATTCCGAACTCGGCTCCTATCCCTCCGCACTCAGGCAGACAAGCATTTAAGGAATCTCACTCAGTTCTTCCCCCCTCGTATTTTCTTTTGAACTTGGCCTATATGGGGGGTGGAGTTAGAGAAGCGCGTGAGCGTTTGTACTACCAGTCCAGGTGACAGTGAATGATTCTTCACTCGTGTATCCACACAGGACATAAGGGGAAACAGATGGGAAAGAGTGAAGGAATAAAAGGAGGAAGAGTATTTATTCACACTGATGTTCAACTGAGAGGAAGATGAGGGTTCAGCATTGCCAGCATTCTTCCAAGCAACGCTACAGGGTTGGGGGCAGGGCGCCAAGCAAAAGAGAGTAAATGCAAATGTGAGTGATGCAATCAGCATATGTTTGAATTTTAATTTACACAACCTTGACTGGTTTGCCAGTCAAAGCAATATCGCAGCAGGCCTGTGTTCTAATGCCACAGCAGTGTTCTGCCCCTCGGCGGTTTGTTTGCCAGATTGTGTGTATGTGTGTGTGTGTGTGTGTGTGTGTGTGTGTGTGTCATCTGCCAAGGATGTTTACCACTTCACACAGTAATAACAATGTGAAACACAGACACACACACACACACACACACAAAAGATTTGTGAAAGAATGTGGAGTGATGTGCAGCCAAAAGACAGGAAAAAAAAATCAAGTGAAGGTAATTCCAAGCATGTTTGTGTGCTGCAAAGTGTGCTGGCTGCATAATTGCAGCCAGAGGCAGAGGAAGACTTCTGAAGATAGTCGTGCACACATCCCCCAGAGGGAGGACGCACGGTCAGTCTGTGTAGATTTGACTTTATTTATTTCTGTTTTCCTGCTGCTCCTTTTTAATATTAAAGACATGCACTCGTCCATGTCCTTGAGCAGAGCGGCCACGATGAAGTCAGTGCGGCCAGTCAGACCTTCCTCACGCCACGCTGGTGGGCTGTTCAGTTGTCACTGGGGTCATCCTCACCAGTCAACAGCAGTGGACTGGATTATAAAAAAATGTATTCTAGAATTCTGGAACTATAATACCAAAGCTAAGAGTTTAGGCCTAAGTTATGTTTAAGGCTAGATATGTTAGATAGTTAACAACAGTGATTGTATGTGTGTGTGCCTGCATGCGTGTGGGTGTGGATGTGTGTGTTTCTGGTTGAGTGATCTGTTGAAGGCTGCTTTCTGGATGAATGCTCTGTAGCTGGGCATTACTGATGAGTGTCAGCCCCTTCAGACCCTAAATGGACAGAGTATGACTAAGGACAGTGGCTGTGAAAAGACAGTCACAGGTTTGTGAAGTCTTCCAGGCTTTTGTGTTTGGTTAACAATACCTCTACTAATGAGACTTTTATCTAAAATTGATCAATTGTATATATGTATATAAAATACATACATACAATACATGGATATAAAATAGGAATCTGCTTTTTTTTAGTCTATTCTGTGGACCTCTCTAGTGCTGAGAGGAGAATTGATCAGTGCAAAGGTAAACAGCCTCACATTAAAATTAAATGCAGCTATATTTACTAGCAGAACACACAGTGTGCATGTGTGTGTGTGCACGTGTATGTGTGCGTGCGTGCGTGTGTGTGTGTGTGTGTGTGTGTGTGTATGTGCGCGCGCGAGCATCCATGTGTGCGTGTAATAAAATATTACTGTTGTTTACCGTGCCACATGGGGCCACATATTGTATGGTGGCTGTTTGGTATTATGTACAACAGCACACACTTCCATATCTTAACATCTCCGGTACATCTGTTGTTTGAATATGGCAGCAAAGTTGTTTATGGGAAATACTGCATGGTGGGAATATTTCATTTAAGCCTGATGGGACATGAATGAAACTGTGGTTCTCCTGATCTGTGTGTGTGTGTGTGTGTGTGTGTGTGTGTGTGTGTGTGTGTGTGAGCACTTGCGGGCACCAGAGACAGAATGAGAAGGGGAGAGGTAGAGGCGAGCTTGTTTGCAATGATAATTGCTGTTTCCGTGTAGAACTATAAAACTGCTAGGTTAATGTGACTGTGCTTGATGCGGCATGCAGCACATTAGGCTGCACTGCAGATGGAGACCTACATGAGCTGAGCCAAAGGAAGAGGCATGTGTGCTTAGCATTAGCCGTGAGCCAGGACAGCAGTCAACACAAGACTGCTTGTGCAACACTTCCACTTAAATGGTAGTTTGTTTTTGTGTATTTGTGTGTGTGGGTGTGGGTGTATGGGTGGGTGTACCTATGTAAGGAGAGTTTCCGTTGCGGTTTTGCCATCTTTTCATGATGACCCAGTATTTGCTGCTGCTGTTTTTGTTGTTGATGATGAGGTTACTGCTATCGGTGTGCAATGGTTAATCATTCTCTCCCTCGCTCCCTCTCTCTCTCTCTCCCTCTTTTTCTAGATGACGGAGGGGCGGAGATGTCAGGTCCATCTCCTGGACGACAGGAAGCTGGAGCTCCTTGTGCAGGTCAGTGGCTCGCACCCAGTAGCAGTCTGCTAGAGGGGACGTGGGGTGATGCAGGGACACCCTACAGCCTCGTGTCCGCCCACCTTGCCTGCCTGCAGTATTGCACTGCAGAATAAAGGAGGTGTGAACTGTGTGGTTTTATGATTGCTATCTCAGATTTCCTCTCACTGGTCTGAGAAGGGAAATCCTCACTGCTCCTCTGAGAGTTAATTACCATCTGCGAGGGGGGGGGGTCTTTGTGTGTGTGTGTGTGTAGGTGTGCGTATGTGCATGAGTGAGAGATTAGAGCCCTGTTTTATAATGTTTCCTTGCACACTGTTGCATTTGTCTATGGTGCAATTCGTAATTAATTAGACAGAGGCACAGTTGTTTGATGAACTCCACCACATTGGATTTGAATGGAAACAGTGGCTATGAGGTTAAGTGCAGAGGCTGAATATATTTACATTTATATTGTGTGGCCTATATAGGAATCGCACCTGGTTTTGTAAATGTACTTAAGGCAAAACCCCCCAAAACAAGGTGGAATGAAAATGACTGCATGATTACAAATGACAGAGTAACTACAGGCCTGCCAGAGCATCACTGTGTGAATACACCGAGGGTCTATGATGTCTGGGCTCACACAATGCAAGCAGCCCTCTCTCTCAAATGGTTTCAACCAAGTCCTGCATAAAACTATATTGTCTGGTTATTTGTCCAGTTAGTTGTGATGTCCTCAAATGGAGGGACTTTTGTATAAAAAGGGCTTGTATGGTTCTCCCTGTTTGATCTTCAAATCCAGTGAGGGGGATTACAGAGCCAAATCAACAAAAAATTGTGACAATTTCCGGTTACTTATGGACACAAAAGAGTGTGTGTATAATACAAGTGCTCCTGTTGAAAGGCAGGACCTTCTAGAGGCCCTCTGGCACATGTATGTTGCCATAACAACCCCAATCAGCATCTACCACTTTGATTTAACCTCCAGTCAGTATGCTCTGCACCCATTGCATGGGCCAGCTCCTCCTCATTGAAATCAGTCAGCACAATCAGGCCCAGTCAAGAGTTCTGATAGACTCCAATGAGTCTGTCTCTCATGTCCTGCTCAGGCCATGAAAGCATAAACATAGTTTCAGCACAACCTTAACGAGCGCACTTTCTTCTCTGCTGCCCTCATCCCTATCACACACACACACACACACACACACACAGAGACACAGGACATCCCTATTCATGAGGAAAACACAAGCCTATGGTGCTCTGTATTCTTTCTAGCCTTCCATGCCTGACAGAATTAAATGCACTTATGCATATCTTCATCAGGTTGTTTTCTCTCTCTTTCAGTCTACCTCTCTCCACCTTTTCTTTCTCTCCCACTCTCTCTCACGTTCTCTTTTCTGTCAGCCCTTGTCTGTCAGATGTGATTTGCTAAGCTGAGCCGATCCCTCTAGACTCCAGCATGAGTTGAACGTACTGAAATTGCTCTCTCAGCTGCAGCTATATCATATCTTGGGCCCTGCACCTCTATTCTTTTTTCAGTCCTTTACTCCACTCCCTTTGAAGTGCTGGATGACTGAGTTTGATTCAGGTTCTGGCCTTGGTCTGATGAGCAGCGAGATCAAAGCGAGAGGGAGAGAACCGTTTTAAAAGTTTAGTGGAGAAGATGAAATGCTCAAAGTGCTCAAATGGGCGAAAGCAATTGAACTGAAAGAGACAAAGAGTGGCAAAGTGTTAAAACAACCACGACTGAGTGCTGGATCTTAGAAGTGGACATCTGGGCTGATCCCTGCCAGTATGACATGTGAGTGTGGCCCAGTGTAGATTTGTGCTGTGAGTGTGGATCGGTGTAGGCTGGTGCCAGCATGAGTGTGGATCGGTGTAGACTGGCGCTGTGAGTGTGGATCAGTGTAGACTGGCACTGGAGTGTGAGAGCCATGGACCCCTCTGAGCACATCCTCGCTGAACCCCCCACTGAGACAGGCGCTTCTTTATGGGCTGCAAACAACCAGCTCCATTAACACATAACACTAACACGTGGCCTACTTTCTCTCTTAGTTCGTTCCCTCCTGAGAGGCACCTTCTGCCCATGAGAACTTCCTTCACCAGTTTAATGGCACTCAGTATTTACTAAGCAAAGCAGGCCCAGGATTTAGTGTACTGGGATGCTTACAGTAGCTATGTTTACATTGACTCTCCCTCTCTATCTCTACTCTTCTGTCCCTGTCTCCTCCTTCTTTCCCTCTTCTCCTCTCCTCTTTGCTTTTTCTCTCCATTTCCCTCTCTTTCTTCCCTCTTTCCATTTTTCTCTCTCTCTGGGGGCTGTAGAGGGACTGCAGAAGGCTGTTCCCTTAATACACTACACTACCTCACTACAGCCTCCCTCAACTCCTGCGTGACTTCTGTCAAAACTGGAATCCTCTACAGTTCAACTGGATTCCAAGTAGCTCCAACCAGTGCAGCCACACGGCAGCCTCCACAAACTCTTCTTTAACATGACCACACATCAGATAGCGCTGGCAAAAAGATGGACACTAGAGGAAGTGATGAGCCATGTCTGAGCCTTGTCTTTTGGATGGGCGGTGTACAGAATTCTGGCCGTCATCGAGCCAAACTCCTAGTACATAATGGAAGAGCCGTTTGGAGAGGCATAAGATCGTACTGCCTGTAAGTTTAGGCTAAGGCCTAACACACCCACACCCAAACCTGCATACACACACACACACACACACACACACACACACAGAGACACACATATATATGGATATAGGCCCCTCGCTGTGATTTTCTCTCTGGAGTCTCTTTTCACTTTTTCCTGTTCCTCTTGCTCTTTTTCGCCTCGCTGGAGTTGTCCCAGGACTCTGACATTTATATTGGCTTATACTGAGCTTACACTGTCCTACACACACACACACACACACACACACACACACACACACATATGGTAGCACTCTGACATTTACACTGGAGGATCTTACACAATGCAGATCAAGAGTCTGTATTTAACATTCAGGCCTGTAGCTTGGGGTGAACAGTCCATGTGTTTCTATATGGTTTTAAATTGGCTTGATTTGACCTTGGGTGTTTTGCTGATAATTGGCGGGGGTGTGGGTATTCAGGTCAGACTGTAATGTCTCTCAGGAGCTTTTAAAGACATTGTCTGTGTGCACCTGTGTGATTGTTAGGGATTGTAAGCTAAGTTTGGTGCTTATATCTGGCTGCTCTGTGTGTTCTGTCCAGGAAAGGCTGGCTGTCTCTAAAATGTCCTTCAGCAGGCTGTAATCTTTGCACGCTATAATTTGCTTTAATGGTGGCATTAGAGACAGAAACTCCTTGCTGTATCTGAAGAATGTTTGTCTTCTGTCCTGTTGAGGCTTGACGTATTAAAGTGTTTGTACATTCCCTCTCTCATTGTCAGGGTTTTTTTGCACTATAATTAAGCCTGCGTTTGTGCATGTGTGCACGTGCGTGTGTCTGAGTGGTAGTTCATTTAAGCACCTAGGACTACTGATCTTTAGCTTTTGTAAACCTAGTGCTTACCCAGGCAGTAGGAGCTTCCTCTGGTTGTCAGTGACAAACAGACCTCCTCACTCCAGTGCTCGTAAAGAGACAGCTCCTGCTTTGTCCTGCTGTGTCGTCGGGTCTTGGTGCATGAGAGTCTCCCGGTCCTTTGAAGGGCATTATGAGAACCTTGGTGAGCAGCGTGCGAGTTATGCCAAATGTGTTAGAGTATAGAAAACCTGTAAATGTGCCGAACATTACGTCGTCATGCTGGCTTTGGGAAGCCATGCTTCAGATGACCTAGTGTACAGCACTGAACTCTGACCCCTACAGGTCACTTTGGGCCACTGGGTCTGCGCTCCACTCCACACACTCTGTAATCCCAGTCCCACTTGCTGGCGTCACGCCGGGCGTCTCGTGACAGCCTTGAAACTGATCTGGCCTAGCCCTGCAGCATGTCATTATCATCTTGTGTGTGTGTGTGTAATGGTTATCTGATACTGTCCTATTAACTCCTCGCCCACCGGATCGCCCTCCTACATAACACACCTGCACCTCTGTTTGCACGCTTGCCTCGCATGTCTGCTGCAGCTGTGCAGGAGAGACTCACCATATTTCTTCCTTTCTGTATTAGTAAATCACTAGACTCACACACACACGCACACGCATGCACTCTTTCTTATCAGTATAGTGTCAGGATATGAATACTTCCTAATCATGTTCACTATCTCAGATAGTGTGGGCACATATGCTGTCAGTAATTGAAGGGAGGAGAGAGAAGGTGAGGGAGAGAATACAGCTAAGAAGCCATGCTTGGTGTGGATTAATGGCTTTTATTCCCTCAACACCCCCCCCCCCCCCCCCCCCCCACACACACACACACACACACCAGCTAATTGAGGAAGTAAGCTAGCCTACTCCACATGTGCTGAGTGGCTGCAGCATACAAACAGGTTCCTAAAAACATTTTCAAAGCATACGTGTGAATGTTTGAGATGAGGACGTTATACAAGCAGTGTTGGTCAGACGCTAGCAGATGTAGTCCACTGCTTCCTCGCGTGTCCAGGAGGATCAGCAACAGGATGGCATGAGGGCAGGCTCAGCAAACACTGTACGATGGAGTCATGTTTCTTCTGGATATTCTTGGGGAACAGACTTGCCCACTCAAATGTACATCTAGCTGTAGCCAAAATCTAGCACGGTGCGATCTCTCTCTCTCCCTTTTCCCCCTTTCTTTCTTCCTTCCTTTCTGTTTGTCTGTCTGTCTCTCTGTCCGTTTCTTTCTGTCTTGGCAGCTGTAGTAATTGTACATTGTTCCAAATTTCTGGGGGCTATTTTTAGGCTGTGGACTCTCTTAAGTGATTTATTTTGTTCGGGTTTGTGTGCATCTCTCTGGGTGTGTGTACCGTGTGTGTTTATGCATGTGGGTGTGTGTGGAGTTAATGGAAAGCGATCTATGTGGAACAGAAACAATAATTAGAGCATTTAAACACAGGCCTGTGGACAGCACATGGCACACAGGCACAATTGCTGTGTGTGTGTGTGTGTGTGTGTGTGTGTGTGTGTGTGTGTGTGTGTGTGTGTGTGTGTGTGTGTGTGTGTGTGTGTGTGTGTGTGTGTGTGTGTGTGAGCGTGTGTATGTTTGTGTGTGTTCAGAATTATCCACCATATTACAGAATTGGTCTGATGCCCCAACCAGGCATCCTTCACTGTGGACTGATCTGGCACTCTGGTACTGCTAGTAAATAATTAGAATGACAGATTCTCTAGGCATAAGGTTTACTAGTAATTTCATTGTCCACACACACACACACACAAATAGGGTAAAAACAGCTTGCAGAAAGCATGTGACAAAATGCCAGTCCATGTCTTGCAGATTTCAAGTATAATGTGTGTGTCAGTATTGACAGTGTTTGTGCTTGTATGTGCATGTAGTTGTTTGTTTGTTTATGTTTTAGTTTGTGTGTGTGTGGGCACAGCGTAACATTCTCATGTAATAATAAAACAATCTTCTGTAGTAGGGCAGAAATATAAGAAACAATAGAAGATCAATACTCTATCAGAAAAGTCATTCAGTCATTCACACATTAATAGGAGATCCTTACATAAACACGCGTACTTAAACGCTCAAGGTATTGCCATAACCCAGTAATCTTCAGAATATATCAACTCACCGCCACAAGACATAGTTGTGCTTTGAATATAATAGGTATATAAAGATATTTTACTTTCCTTAAGTTAACAGCAGTATTTTTTTCTCTTTGTTTGTCTCTCAGCCCAAACTGATGGCAAAGGACCTCCTGGATCTGGTAGCGTCCCACTTCAATCTGAAAGAAAAGGAGTATTTTGGGATCTCCTACACAGATGACACGTGAGTTTGTTCTCAGCAGGCTCCCCTAGCAAGCTCTGCAGGCCCATGGGTTGGAACATGTGCTCCCTCGCTGGAGGAGTTCAGCAGGACCCTTCTGATTATCTTAAGAGAGTGGTCCCAGATCGGAGCCAGATACAGCTTTCTGTCTCACTCACACACACATACACACACACACACACACACACGCAAATGCTCATGCACATTAATACACATGCATGTATAATGTATGTTATGTTACATATGTAACTGCGTATATGTAATAAGAATTGTACAAGCCTAATCCTACCCTTAAGTTTAACTTTAGTAAAAAACGCTTTTAGATTTAAAATATGAACAGTGTAGCTTTCGTAAAAAGAAGAAGCTCTTTGGTTTGTCAGAATAGTTTCAGGTTATCCCTCTTGATCTCAGGTTTTACACAATAGTCAGGAGAGTTCACATAAACATACACACACACACACAAAATTTCTCATAAACCAACACATGCATGCGCTCAAGTACACACACACACACAAACACACACACACAATACACATAAACTACAAACTTACCTACATATTTTCCCAGCCCTGCATGAAGCACCCCAGGAGACTGCATTTGTAGTTCTGAAACATTCTGAAAAATAGTCAGATGACCCTTGACCTCTGCAACACAACAGTCTGCAGTTTTCTGAGCCGGCAGACTGCTCAACAGACTGCTGTCGCCAGGGATAAAGTCAAGGCTGCTGCTTTTCGTCTCACTGTCTCACACACGCACACGCACACAGTGGCTCTCAGTACGCTGTATATCTTGCAATGTTTGTAGTGAATATATATCATGTGATAATTACTGTATGTGATATTTGCTTGTCTTTATAGTCATAGCTCTATTCACTGGGTGACCGTGCGCGCGCGTGTGTGTGTGTGCGTGTGTGAGTGCGCGCATGTGCGTGTGTATGTGTGTGTGTGTGTGTGTTGAAAAAGAGATGCTGGCTGTGTGTGATCTCTGCCATCTCTGCTGTTACAGGGGCCATTTCAGCTGGCTGCAGTTGGATAGACGTGTTCTGGAGCATGAATTTCCCAAGAAATCTGGCCCTATTGTCCTTTACTTCTGTGTTAGGTGAGGACTAGCATAGCATATTTATGTACACATGGCAACACACACATACATACACGCACACACACGCGCGCACACACACAGGTCATTCTATGTTAGATCCATTTCAAGGCCACATTGAACTGCTAGAGGCAAACTCATGTTGAGAAATTTTGTTAGTCAATAATGTTGGATGTTGATAATTCACAACTGTAACAGCCATTTTTTATTCAGAGATATTTTTATAGTCCTATCTCATGCAAGGTATGTTTCATTTAGTTTGAGCCTGTTATTATGCTCTGAGAGTTGTCGGTTGTGTTTAAAAAAGAAACACACACACACACACACACACACACACACACACACAGACACACACACATACAAAAGCAGACACAGGTTTGTGTAAATGGCATAAGCTGGGAGGAAACACTTCACACTCTGACAGTGAAGTGGTCCACTGGGGGATGTATGTTTTTGTATGTGTGTGCTCGTGTTTTTGTTACTGCAAATTAACAGGGTCAATTGCATTGCTCTCAGATATAAGAGACTATGGAATGAATTTGGCCCTGGAGTTAACTAGTCGCCATGGGAGCTGTCAGCCAATCAGGACTTGCTGTTCCTCTCATTAACACCTTCATTAATTTCATCGTCACGGTGGCGGTGCCGTTTCATTCTGGCTGTTCATCACACAGAAAGACAAGCCAGCAGTGTGTTAATGAGCTTTATTGATTTTTACTCAAAACATACTTGACACAGACCAGTGTAATTCCTCATATCATTAACATAAAGTACCTGCTGACATACTGCAGCGTGTGCGAGTCATCATTTGTATTGTGTAGCACACCCCCATCGTACCTCGTTGCACTCGCATGCGCACACACCTGACGGGCTTCATGCTTGGGTCTGTGTGTTCGTCAGGCTGGTGTGGTCCCCCCTCTCCACCCTTACAGCTCCAACTGCTGCCATTTTTGCTGGTTTTCGGCGCCCATGCGCGGGCCCTGGGTTTAGGCTAGCAGCGGCGCGGCTCCACGGACGTTTACGGAGCTGAATGACAGAGGCCTCTGGCCTCTGTGTCCTGCCAGCCTGTTTGAATGCACGTGTGTGTGTGTGTGTGTGTGTGTGTGTGTGTGTGTGTGTGTGTGTGTGTGTGTGTGTGTGTGTGTGTGTGTGTGTGTGTTGGCGGGGGGGGGTGTAATTCTGCTCTCCGCTCCTGACTGGGATATTGATTGAGAGGAGCTGAAGCCTTTGATGTGTGTAAGACACTCTCCCCCTTTCACTCACATCTCCAACTAAACCAGCTGCCAGTACGCTTTTAATTATCCCTCTCTCTCTCTCTATCTCTGTCTCGATCTCTTTCTCTCAATAAAATGCTTTTACCTCCAACATTCCCTCTGCCCTGTTCTACTCTAGTCAGTGTGTATTAAAGGCTAGTCATACCAGTATAGTTATGCCTCCATTTTTGTGGGGAGTTGTGTGTCACTGTGTTTGTCACTGTATAATATCCATATTTTCATATGTTTTCGTATGTTTTTTCAAACTGGACTATACAGTTGGGTCTCACTGATGCATGTATTTTCACGTTTATTTATTCATGTGTGAGACAGTGTGAGCCAGAACGCTTGTGTGGCTAATGACCCCTGCTGGTTATTGTATGCAAGTACAGCATATCTGAACATGGCAAAGTGTTCCAAGGGTGAATGAATAACTACAGCTACAGTTTCAAACTGTAAATAAACCCAGGCACTCTTACATGATGATTTATCTGGGCTTTGTGACATATATCTATTGTTTCTGTTTGTGTCTTGCTCTTCACAGGTTTTATATAGAGAGTATCTCTTACTTGAAGGACAATGCCACTATTGAGCTGTTTTTCCTCAATGCCAAATCCTGCATTTATAAGGTAATCTCAAGACAGTACTAACAGACATAGTTTGACATTTGTTTTGTACATTTTGAACTGAAGTTTGTTGGTTTTCCGCTGAATGTATCAGCTTTACTACATTAGCTAGCAAAAGTATTAGTGTGTGTGTTTTTGGCATGGCTCACATAAATTAATTTGCTAGATTGGGATTTTTGCAGTATCATGGTACTACCACTAGAAGGCAGACCAAGCAATAGCACAATCTGAGAAGCGATAAGCACCTTATGAGAGATTATGAAAGAATTCCCATTAGTCTGGAAAGATATCTTTAAAGTTGCCAGACTTCAGAACAAATTCCTCCCTTCTGATAAGATTGGCCTTCTTTGCCTTAAAATGTAATAGTTTGGAAGTGAATATTTGAGTTTATGCAAGCTGGCATTTTTGAACCCCTGTGTGGATGGATTAACCACTTTGTTGTTTCTGGCATCTGAAGTGTGGTGAATAACAGCCCCTGGTATGTGTAGGTGTGTGTGGGAGAGATCACTAAAAGGGTAACCAGGGCTGAGTGCTGAAGGAAGCGTATAAGGAGGTGGACGGTTCGGACAGGTTGGGAGACGGGCTGTGCTCCGTCCGGCAGCCTCGTCTCAATGTCTTATTCCCATGTTCACGCTCTCTCTCACAGGAGCTCATAGAGGTGGACAGTGAAGTAGTCTTCGAACTGGCCTCCTACATATTGCAGGTAAGCATTACAGTGTTCCTTACTGTAAAAAAATATATACATATGTATGTGTGTGCGCCCATACACACACGCACACTCATGCACACAGGAACTTTGTAACTGAGTAACCTCTTGTTACTGTTTTGTTTCCAATAACTGACTCCTTTGGTTCTGTTATTGTCTTTCAGGAAGCCAAGGGAGACTTCACAAGGTAAGCCCCATGAGCAGACACGTGAAGTGCTCTCCACCAGCCTCAAATAACATACCCAGTGTTGCAGTGTCTTAGTTGGTGGCAGAGTGTCACTGCAGAGTGAGAACAGGCCCCCCACATGCCGGACACTGCAACTGCAGGAAGATAGAGAGAGAGAGAGAGAGAGAGAGAGAGAGAGAGAGAGAGAATCAGAGAGAGAGAGAGAGAGTGAATGAACAGGATTGGGGGTGGGAGTCCTGGGAACAGATGCAGATGGTAGGAAGTGGTATGCTGAGAATAAACAGAGATATGTTACACACAATGACCCCATTCCATTGACACCCCCCCTCCCCGTGTTTGAAGTTGTGTCTGCAGCGTTTTTGCCTCTCAGATTCAGGCACACTCACTGACATGCACCCGGTCTTATAGTCCTTCCTGGGCTAATTCCTCTCATCCCTCCCTCATTGTTTTGCTCTGTTGTTCTTTCACTTACACTACAGTCCTGCTGGCTGGACTGAGAAGGGCCAGAGTTGGTGTTTCTCTTTGCTTTTTTTCATCCACCCCTATCTTCATTCCCTCTTTCCCCATAAGGCTTCATTTACAGTTCCAGACACACGTGGCAGGCCAGGCCAGTTCCTGCTATTTCTTAGGGCCGCTGGGACTTGTAGTTCACTGTGGGAATAGTAATTGGATCGTAATGGGTCGTGTGTGTTTTTCACTGCAGTAATGATGCTACGAGGGCTGACCTTAAGAAGCTGCCAGCCTTGCCTACACAGGCCCTGAAAGAGCATCCATCACTTGCGTACTGGTGAGACATACACAGACACACACAGACACACACACACACAAAACACACACAAACACAGAAGTGATGACATGTGTATGCTATTCTGTAATCTGTTTAAGCACAGAATAGATGTGATGAGAATCAAATGCTGGCAGTCTGCAGCTCTAGGGTGTCCCGCTCGCTGTTGACAGGGAGATGTTAGTGCCATCCTGTCGCACACCCAACAGCCTGGCAGGCAATGCCAGGGCGTATCACTGTCGGGCAGTATCCCTGCTGGGTTCAATCCCTGTCAGGCTGTATCCCTGTCGGGTTTTATCCCTGTCAGGGTTTCCCTCCACATTCCCAGCCTCAGCACACTGCTGGTACATGCTGGGGAGTTCACACAGGCACACAACTCAGTCTCAACATCAGCTGCTCATCTGTAAATCATGTGCGTGTGTGTGTGTTTTACAGTGAAGACCGAGTCATTGAGTATTATAAGAAGCTGAGTGGCCAGTCCAGGGGCCAGGCTATTGTCAAGTAAGTCTCTTACGAAGGAGACAGCATGAATGAATGCCCACAATGCAGCTGTTTTAAGAAATAAACTATAAAGGTTTCTGTTTGCACTTGAACATGGCTAGAGCTTTCATTATGACACTTGTTGATCCACTTTAAAGGGTCTTAACATGTGCAGGTTTGGAACAGTTGTGCATGTCTGTTTGCTGAAATATGTAGGCTCTCAAACCCTCCCTCCGTGTCTCTCTTCTCTCTCTCTCTCTCTCTCTCTCTCTCTCTCTCTCTCTCTCTCTCTCTCCCTCCCCCCCCCTCTCTCTCTCTCTCTCTCTCTCTCTCTCTCTCAGTTATATGAGCATTGTGGAGTCGCTACCTACATATGGAGTGCATTACTATGCGGTTAAGGTAGGTCTGTCTGTCTCCTAGTGTGTGTAAATTTATCATCATAAGCTTCAGCCTACACACACAGATATGCGTGTGCACACTCATTTCCTTACACACTGGCTGTCTTTTAATGGCAAAGTGCATGTTCTAGGTCTTTAAAAACATTTAAGGTTATATTGCAGCCCTGTATGTTTCTGCAGTCATAAACCAACCCAAAAGTCCCCCACAATCTCTTGCTCTCTCACTCAGGACAAGCAGGGAATCCCTTGGTGGTTGGGGTTAAGCTATAAGGGCATCTTTCAATATGACTACCAGGACAAAGTGAAACCCCGAAAGGTAAAGAATGGTCTTCTCCCTTAACCTCACTGCTGCCCTTATGCCTTCCTTTCAGTGAACACTGCGTGCTTGCTTGTGAGTTTGCTAGACTTATATCATGTCACATGACATGTCCGAGCATAGTTCTGAGCTTCTGTGTTAGCGTGACCCGTCAAATATCATTGTACAGTATTCTAAGAAATGGAGGTGGCTATCTTTACTTTAAAAACAGATATTCTATACTTGGCTCTACTCTGCTCAAATGTTAACTGCATAAAAATGTTCGTGACTACATATGGTCTAACAGCATAAGAAGTTGTGTGTGTGTGTGTGTGTGTGTGTGTGTGTGAGAGAGAGAGAGAGAGAGAGAGAGAGAGAGAGAGAGAGAGAAATGAAGAATGACTACAGCACAACCTTCTCTAACCTCTTAGCTTGTGCCATCACCCAAGATGCATGAACTGAGACCTTAGAGTGTCATAACCCCAGACCTTTGCATGACCCTGCGAGGTAATGACCAATGTGCTATAACCCTAGGTCAAGGTGGGGTGGAACATGAGACAGAGAAGCACAAACTCTCAGACAGACAGCACTCCATTACTCACACCCTCAGCCCCACAGCTTCAGAGAAGCATCTTTGGCACCAACATCTCACTGTATTCTTTGTGTGTGTGCGTGTGTGTGTGTGCGCGTGTGTGTGTGCGCGTGTGTGTGTGCGCGTGTGTGTGTGCGCGCGTGTGTGTGCGCGTGTGTGTGTGCGCGTGTGTGTGTGCGCGTGTCTGTGTGCATGTGTCTGTGTGCGTGTGCGTGTGTGTGTGCGTTTGTGTGTGCGCGTGTGCGTGTGTGTGTGTGTGTGTGTGTGTGCGTGTGCGTGTGTGCATGGCTGGATCTTGAGTTTGTGTGAAGTGGTAGAAAAATGTGTTTGTGCACTTTCCTCCAAACCACACACTAAAAATAGTGTTCAAAGCCCAGCATCGTCCAGCCAAGTGTGAGGGCAGGCAGGCAGACCTCTTTAGAGAGCTCTGTTACATGGAGAGGGAGAGGGAGAGGGAGAGGGAGGGAGGGAGGGAGGGAGGGAGAGAGAGAGAGAGAGAGAGAGAGAGAGAGAGAGAGAGAGAGAGAGAGAGAGGTGGCAAGGGAAAGGATAAAAGGGCAGAAAGCAAATGCAAAATTGAAGTGTTTGCAGAAATTTTATAGCAAGACTGCAAACGAAGCAAAGCTTGCAATCATTGCTAGCTGGTGGAATAGAGATGTGTTGGTGTATGTGTGTGTGTCCCTAAAGTAGGTTTTAGTTCTTGGTTAATGCAGTGTATTTTAGTCTAGATGAGTCTGGAGGGTTTGTTTGTTAGTCACCTTAGTTTCAGATGAGGTACGAGCTCTGGCCTGTCCTTGATTAGAGTAGTGCTTTACTCACATATGCTAATGATTATTGGTTGTGTACCACCCGTAGTGGACTGTGTGTGTAAAGACGGCATGTACATGAATGTGAACCACACCGTAACCACACTGAGTTAGTGGTTGTTTGGTTAATGAGGTTTAACTCTCTCCTGATAGGAGGCAGCAATAACTGTGTGACCACAAGTGAGTTAAGACTGTGTGTGTGTGTGCGTGCATGCACAAGAGGGGATTTTAGGGTTAAGGACAACGGGGCATCCAAGCCCTTGTATAAATGACTCAGCACACACACACACACACACACACAAAGCAAAGTGAGCAAGCTAAGGCTGATGAGCACACTGTGGGTGTGTTTGTGTTTCCTGTCTGCCATATCCACTAACGCGTGACTTCCATGTCTGTCTTCATCTCGAACAACGGCACTGTAGCCTCCACTATCTAAACAAGGCACGTCCACTCACCCTTCCTGCAGACTGCAGGTCTGAGAGTCTGTGCCAGTGTGACTCTCTGTCCCTCTGCGCTACAGTTGATTTACTCTCCAGAGATTGTCACGTGTTTGTAGTCTCATTGTATGAGTCCGCTGTGCAGTGTATATAGTCTCATTGTATGAATGTACTGTGCGCTGGGTGTGTTGTGTATTATGAAGGTTAATAATAGTGTATGATAGTCATAATACATACACACCCTTTCCATTCTGGTAGTCATTTACTGGCAGACTCCAGTTGACAGAGACACTGTCCCACACATCGTAAGGACTCCATAAAATTGCACCTCAGTGATTAACAGCATTAGAGGCCCTGGCCCATCAGCACCACAACATGCTACACACTTCACTCCTGAGCGAGCTCTGGACCTCACCATCTGGCGTATCAGATAGCGTGTATGTCTCTGACTGCCCTATCTCTGTCTGACTGAGGTGGCAAGGCTTCAGTGCTGGTTCACTATTCCTAGATCTGGTCCAATATCCTGTAATGCCTAGACCCGGTCCAGTGTTCTGTAATGCCTAGACCTGGTCCAGTATCCTGTAATGCCTAGACCCGGTTCAGTGTTCTGTAATGCCTAGACCTGGTCCATTATCCTGTAATGCCTAGACCTGGTCCAGTGTTCTGTAATGCCTTGATCCGGTCCAGTGTTCTGTAATGCCTTGATCCAGTCCAGTGTTCTGTAATGCTTTGATCTGGTTCAGTATCCTATAATGCCTTGATCTGGTTCAGTGTTCTGTAATGCCTAGACCCGGTCAAGTGTTCTGTAATGCCTAGACCCGGTCCAGTGTTCTGTAATGCCTTGATCTGGTTCAGTATCCTTTAATGCCTTGATCTGGTCCAGTATCCCCTAATTTCTTGACCCGGTCCAGTGTCCTGTAATGCCTAGACTTGGTCCAGTAGGCTTTAATGCTGTTCACACGTGTGTGCATGTACACACACACACACAAACGCCAGAGCTGTGTTCACCCAGAACAATGATGGAATTCCATTGTCCACCTTGCTGTACCCAGAATGCACTTTGGTGTGGCTAATGATCTTTCCCTCATTGGCCAGAACCAGAACTACATCTCAAGAGTAGGCATCATTGATCGTTCTCTATATGCTCCCACTCTCTCTCTCTCTCTCTCTCTCTCTCTCTCTCTCTCTCTCTCTCTCTCTCTATCTCTCTCTCTGTGTCTGTCTCTGTCTCTGTCTCTAACTGTATCTCCATCTCTTGGAAGGAAAACAATATGAATGATAAAATCTGCTAGATGAAAGCTGTTGAGAAAGTGTTGAGTTCAGATTTGTTCTTTGTCCCCAGAGACCACCAGGGCCACTCAAAAAACTGGTCATAATGATATATGTAGAACATTTTTGTGTGTCTGTATGCGTACATTTGTTTGTGTGTGTGTGTGTGCGTGTGTGTGTGTGTGTGTGTTTGACTTTGTACCCTTCCTCCCTGCTTCCCTCATCTGTCCATTGTTTTCCCAGGCTGTTAAAATTCTTCAGCTTTTTAAAGCCGGCCTCCTCTGTTCCTCCCTCTCTCCCCTCTTTTTCCTCCCTCTCTCCCCCTTTCCTCCACTCCCCTTTTCGTGTTCCTTTACCACTTGCTCTCTTTTCCCCATGCATCTGAGCCTGATAACACACAAATGAATCTGGGAATCCACTGGTCACAGCACTGATGAGAACGCTTCCCTGCTATAGCGCTTGGTAAAGCCTGCTGAGGGTGCTGGGAGCGAAGGCCCCTGGGCTCATGGAAGCACAGAGCTTCAACTCTACCCTCCTTTTCTCATCTGTTCAGCTGATGGCTGGAGGAGTCCAGTGCGTGTGCAATGCACAAACTCCTGTCATGTGTGTGTGTGTGTGTGTGTGTGTGTGTGTGTGTGTGTGTGTGTGTGTGTGTGTGTGTGTGTAATGAGAAACAGAACCTGGCTTTATGAGTGAATGAAGAGAAAGGGGGAGTTGAATAAAGCTGCAGAGCTCTGTTTGGAGCAGTGGCTGTGATGTGTACACACACACACACACACACACACACACACACACACACACACACGTCCCTCTGCACTCTCCCCAGACCCCGCCCACGCACAGTCCATGGTGGGAGCAGGAAGTTTGTGTCCCAGAGGGAGGGAGGGGGCTGAGAAGGCAGCTGGCTCCTCCCCCTTTCTCCCTCATTCCCCTGCCAAACACTCTCGCTCTCTCTCACAGAAACACGGACAGAGCCCAGAACTTTTAAAGAGAATCTTTCACTCACACATGCGCGCACACACACACTCTTCCAGCGGCTCTCTGAGCAGAGGAGCTTTAAAAGGACAAAGAGGAGCATTTTGGTGTGAACGGGTCTGACAGGTTAGGAACCCTGGCAAAGCCGGCCAGCAATCGTGCGATACGGTCCTCCTCACATGCGCCATTGAGTGTGTACCCTGAGGAGTTAACCTGACGATGACTGTGGGTGTCTCGATGAAGATCGTGAGGCTGCTTTGAAACGGTTCTCTCCTCTCCTCAGGTGTTCCAATGGAGGCAGCTGGAGAATCTTTACTTCAGAGAGAAGAAGTTCTCAGTAGAAGTTCATGACCCGAGAAGGTAAATTTATATTACAGACAAGAAACACACACACAACCTCAGTTCATGACCTTAGAGGGTAAAGTAAATCACTGCACCACAGTCACTGTAGGAAGTGAGCGATAATTTTACTCATGTTGTGGCTGTCTTGGCTCTTGTTTTGCTATGATGATGAGATTTGTAACATTGTTAACTTGCAGTAAGTTCACAGCAGTCTCAGATTACCCCCTGTTTCTCTCAGCTTGCCAGTAACACACAGTCTGTACCAGACTCCAGGCATTAGTACTGGAATACCAATAATGTTCATATTATTAGGTCAGCAACTACGTAGTACAACAGCTTGCTCACTGTGCCAGAGAGAGTTGGTAAAGGATTGCCATGCACTGCTTCTGAGCTTGTAATACCACTAGGGTGACTTGTGCTGCTCACTGTCTGCTTGGTCTGGATCTGGAGGTGCGTTGATGTTCAGCTGTTTATTATTAAATACACATCCTTTACTTCCTTTCACCAGTGGAAATAAGTAAGTGAAAAAGGATCACAGCAGGGGCATGTGAATCAAAACACCAAGACAGTTTTTCTTTCTCTCTCTCTCTCCCTCTGTCTCTCTCTTACTCCACTGTGTGGAGAGATTGATATGAGGCATTTGTTTTCGCTGTGGTTCTTATGAGCTCATCAGTGCATGCTCTGTGCCAGGAGACCCAGGGCCCTGGCCACAGACAGGCCTGTCACCTCTGACCCCCCCCCCCCCCCCATATCCCACTACTCCCCCAGCTGGAAGCAGCAGGGAGAGGAGGTCCAGCAGAAGCTTGAGGCTACATGTGGTCAAAAGAGGAGAGGAGGTGTCAGTTAGGGGAGGGTTTCCATTGTTAGAACGATCCTGCAGGTCGAGAACTTACTTGCAGTGTAAGGGGTTATTCTCTGTCCCTCTGGCGTGCAGAGGGCCCGAGAGGCAGGGGAACAGGGTGTCCACAGGAGCAGGAGGCAAGGGCCCTGTGTTTATCTTCACTCAGAGTGTGTGAGCATGCAGGGCCAGCAAGGTATTTATAGAGCACCTCAGTCTTTATAAAACCCACGGAACAACAGACAGGCAGAGGGCTGGCTCCCCCCACGCCACACACACACACACACACACACACACACCCACCCACCCACCCCAGCCTGTAGGTGTGCTCTGTGCTGTAAATGGTGTGGGGCTGTGGGTGGCGCTGTGTGTGGTACAGCGGTTCCTTCCCCAAGGCTCTCTCTTCGACCCCAGCAAGCCACCACCCAGCTCGCACTGCTAGAGCGGAGCCTAACGCTGTCGCTGTTGTGGAGGGTTTACTGGAATCCGCTTAACTGGAATGTAAAGCAATGCAATGGTTACGGTCTACAGTGCTTACCTTAGTGAAAGTGCTCATTTGATTGTGTTACACAATAGACACAAAGGAATTCTATATTAGTTTGTACTAGCAAATTATAGTGTGGTGTTTCCAACACTGTAATAAACATGTATTGCTGTAATGTATTGTAAATGGGCCCTCATAAAGGTCAAGCAGGCTGTATATTGGTCTGTCAATGACAGGCTATTGTAACCAGAGTACAGTGAAGTGTTAATAAACATTGTGTTTGGTTTTATGCTGGTGATAACAACCATTCATTTGCACAGACTTGGCATCCTTCGGCTTAATGATATCCAGTGAATATAAAGTCGGTTTGTGTTTGCTCTAACTGCAGGGCATCGGTAACGCGAAGGACGTTTGGTCACAGCGGCATCGCTGTCCACACCTGGTACGCCTGCCCCGCCCTCATCAAGTCCATCTGGGCCATGGCCATCAGCCAGCATCAGTTCTACCTGGACCGAAAACAGAGCAAGGTGTGTGTGTGTGTGTGTGTGTGTGTGTGTGTGTGTGTGTGTGTGTGTGTGTGTGTGTGTGTGTGTGTGTGTGTGTGTGTGTGTGTGTGTGTGTGTGTGTGTGTGTGTGTGTGTGTGTGCGCGCACATGCGCTTTTATGCTGTACATGCATCTTGTGCTCTTGAATCGTCAGAAAATAATGTGTTTGTATGTGTGCTGTCAGCATGTTTCCTTTGACTTGAATTCTCTGTTTGACTGGACTACGGATATTTAGACACTTCAGCTGCTATGAAAACTGCATATGCACTCACATACACACATATCTGCTTATTACTTTTCTCAAAGTGAGTGTGAGGATTGAGTTACACTTTTAAAAGCTGTGTGGAATGTTCATCTCTCGGAAAATCCTGTCACACACTATATACAGCTGGCTAGCACATTCACTGCTTCTCTCTCTCTCTCTCTCTCTCTCTCTCTCTCTCTCTCTCTCTCTCTCTCTCTCTCACACACACTCTCTCACTTCTTCTCTCTGTCTTTCTGTTTTTCGCTCAGTCAAAGATCCATGCAGCACGCAGCCTGAATGAGATAGCCATTGACCTCACGGAGACGGGCACTCTGAAGACCTCCAAACTCGCCAATATGGGCAGCAAAGGCAAGATCATTAGTGGCAGCAGCGGAAGCCTTCTGTCCTCAGGTTAGTGTGCACACACACACACGCATGAGCACGAGCACACAAACATTTTCCTAAGAAGGGTGATGTCGTCATGAATAAAAACATTATATTGATAGGATTATGTGTTTATGCAGCTCTGTGTGTGCGTGTGTGCATGTGTGTGTGCATGTGTGTGTGCATGTGTGTGTGCGTGTGCATGTGTGTGTGTGTGTCTGTGTGTGTTTTTGTGAAATTGTGTGGGGGAGAGTGAGAACAACTCCTCCTGCTGTTGCTTTTGGAATCCTGCCATGGTATCACTTGTCACGTGCAGAGAGAGAAACAGACAGACACAGACAGCTAGAGAGACATGCAGAGAAAGAGACAAAGTGAGAGCGGGATGGGGTGAGAGTTTAAGGAGAGAAGGAGACTCTCCAGCTTCTCATTTACTCACCGCACGCAGAGAAAGAGTTAAAGGATGAGATCACTGTCATAGGGAGTCTCTCTGCACACTGTGCTGCAGTTCACTGGCAGTGTCTTCTCAATTCATTCATTAAATTGGATCCTTAGGTCCTGACCGCATGTCCCTGGGGAAGAGAGGGTCCTGGTACAGTAGTCGTGTGTGCATGCACGCGCGTGTGTGTGTGTGTGTGTGTGTGTGTGTGTGTGTGTGTGGGCTGGTATACCCCTCTATATTTAGTGCCTTTAAGGATGGACAAATTTAGTAGAGATTGATGGATAGAGGGAGGGAGAGATGGAAGAGTGCAGGAGGCTGCCAGCTTTGTCCTGTCCAGTACAAAGCCCCTCTGTTCTAGAATGTGTGTGTGTGTGTGTGTGTGTGTGTGTGTGTGTGTGTGTGTGTGTGTGTGTGTGCGCGTGAGAGAGGGGGACTGCCCATGTGTATATGGACCGGGGCCCTTTCTTGTATATGCACGCACATGCATACACATTTTTGGCTTGCTAAAGGACGTCGCTCTATAGCTCCGCTGCTCGACCATAGCCGTGGCTCTGTCTGGGACTGTTTTTCTGCAGACATCCACAGAGACGTTGCTGAGAGAGAGTTAGACAGAGGAAGAAAAACATCTCATTCGGTCTGAAGGTTTCCACAGAGGAGCAGAACCGAGGCCTAACTCTCTTTCCTTAAATGAACAGCACAGCGGATCCTTATTCAACACAATGGAAACTCGAATTGTTCCCATCAGCAAACCTCCAAAAACACCCAGCATTCCGTGGGCTTTCACTCATGGTTTATGAGCCGCTGGTGCTTTGAATTGGGGCACTAATTTACATTTCCTGAAGATTTCAGGACACAATTCAGGTTAAATCTTAACAGGAAATTCAGAACCTCAGTAACCACGTCATATGGTCACCCACCCCCACACCCCACACACCCACACGCCTATGTGGATTCTAGTGATCCAGCTCATTTGTAAAGATGACCCATGACAAATTCCCAGACAGCTTTCCTGTCTGCTGGTCTTTGGACACACAAACAGACAGTCCCGGCCTATAGTGACCTATGACCCTGACCCCTCCCTACACACACATTAGTGCAAGCCTGCCCCAGTGATGCACAGGCAGCTGTGTGTCATGCATGACAGCTTTGGTTAGAAGGTTAGCAAACTACTTTTTACTCCTCCAAAACACTCACTCACACACTTGCACACAAACACACAGACACACACACATTATAACTTACCAATTTTACGTTTTCATGGATTTTATGGTGTGCAGCTATATTAAGGCCAGCTACGGTCACTGCTCCTACCTTATTAAAACATTCCACTCACTTCCTTGTGGCATTTTGGCTTGTAAAACAGGTGTACCCATGCATGTACTCACACACACACACTCACACACACACACACACACACACACACACACACACACACACACACCCCTCACATGAACAATGCCTGGCTCCTTGCTCTGACCACCTTCGTGCTTCTGTTAAACAATGTCTCCCTGTTAAATCTCTTGTTCTATTCAATCCTGTTTTTGCACACTTGAATGGGTACAGTCGGCCCCTCCAGGATGGGTGACACACACACACACACACACGTACATACACACGCTTTCACACATAAAGGTCAAGCTCATTGTTCACATCTTGCCTGGAGTTGCTGAATTTGTTTACCCTTTAGAATAATCTTTGACCTTTGTGTTCATCGGTATTCACACACCCAAACACACACATTCTCAGCAAAAAGTATTAATTGATTGTCAGCTCTGATGTGTGTGAGTGCAGACTTGATGTTTGGGGGGGTGGGGTGTGTGTGTGTACAGGTTCTCAAGAGTCGGACAGCTCACAGACGGCTAAGAAGGACATGCTGGCAGCCTTGCGGGCCAGACAGGAGGCCCTGGAGGAGACTCTGCGACAGAGGATAGAGGAGCTCAAGAGCATCTGCATCAGAGAAGCGGTCAGAGCCTCACGCATCCGCCACCTCTCCACACCACCTGACACTAGTGTAACAAACCCCACCTCTCCACACCTCCTGACACTAGTGTAACAAACCCCACCTCTCCACACCGCCTGACACTAGTGTAACAAACCTCACCTCTCCACACCGCCTGACACTAGTGTAACAAACCCCACCTCTCCACACCTCCTGACACTAGTGTAACAAACCCCACCTCTCCACACCGCCTGACACTAGTGTAACAAACCCCACCTTTCCACACCTCCTGACACTAATGTAACAAATCCCACCTCTCCACACCTGACACTAGTGTAACAAACCCAACCTCTCCACACCGCCTGACACTAGCATAACAAACCCCACCTCTCCACACCACCTGACACTATGTAGCATCCCCCACCTCTAAACACTGTCACACTACCTCACCTAAACACCACCTACAAACTACCTCTCTACACTGAGACATTACATTACCTACTGGTTCTGTTGTTTGCCGTGGTTATGAGCATGATACAAGTATAACACCCACCCACATATGCACATCTGACCTATTTAAAATATTCTTAATGCTGTGGTACTGAAAGAGTTCACACAGGCACACAACTCAGTCTCATCATCAGCTGCTTATCTGTAAATCATGTGTGCGTGTGTGTGCGCGCGCGTGCGTGTGTTTTTTCGTGTCGCAGGAGCTGACAGGAAGACTTCCTAAAGAGTATCCTCTGGACCCGGGTGAGGAGCCACCCACAGTACGGCGCAAAATCGGCACTGCTTTCAAACTGGACGAACAGAAAATCCTCCCAAAAGGAGAGGTGAGCTAACCTCTGAACTCTGACCTGCCAGACATTTCTGAATTGACAGTGACAAATCAGGATGCAGTCTTGTTTCTGGCAGCCATTTTTAAAATGGATGACTGTCATTGCCCATGGGCTGTTGACTAGGGTGGTGCTCCAAAAATAATAATCTTCCTTTTACTCCACGTTCAGACTTTCCACAGCCTTGGATGACTATAAATAGCAGCAGTGCTCAGTCTGGCATCATTTAGAGGAAGTGGTGATAGTGAGTGTGTTTTGAGTGTAAGCCAAGGCACAGGGTTACAAAATGGGCATGGAGAAGCGAGAGAGAGAGACTGTGTGTGTGTGTGTGTGTGTGTGTGTGTGTGTGTGTGTGTGTGTGTGTGTGTGTGTGAGAGAGAGAGAGAGAGAGAGAGAGAGAGAGAGAGTAAATGAAAAAGAATGTAGGGGTAAGAAGAGATTGTACTAATTACCAAAGCTGTTGATATAATATCACAGTGTCTCAGTTTCTTTCCTCTCAAAACAGTAGTAGACAGCAGGTTGCTTTACTCTGTGTGTGTGTGTGTGTGTGTGTGTGTGTGTGTGTGTCTGTTGGGATGGAGTGCTTAATTCCTGAAGGTGTGTTGTCACTGTGATCATGGGTTTTGGCTGGGTCTTAGAGGGCACTTTGAAGGACTGTGGTTTTTGGCCTGCATGACAGCCATTTTTAAGGTCAGTCGTGTGTTAATGTATGTTCTCGGTCTGGACGTGTGTGTGTTTGTGTGTCTGTGTGTGTGCGCGCGTTAGGAGGAGGAGCTGGAGCGTTTGGAGAGGGAGTTTGCGATCCAGTCTCAGATCACAGAGGCGGCGCGACGCTTGGCCAGCGATCCGCATGTCAGCAGCAAGAAGCTGAGGAAACAGCGCAAGGCATCATACCTGAATGCCCTGAAGAAACTGCAGGACATGGAGAACGCCATTAATGAGCACCGCATCCGCTCGGGCAAGAAGCCCACCCAGCGCGCCTCGCTCATCATAGAGGGTACCACCACCACACGCACACACTCACGCACCCACACTTCACTAATGAGTTAAGGCGTTCACTCATCATAGAGAGTACTATTGCACGCACTCTTACACATTCTCACGTTAATAAAGAGTTACGGCGTCTGTGGCGACCACGGTGTCCACACCGATGCCCTGCTCATGTTTTTGTGCGTGCGTGCGCGTGTGTGTGTGTGTGTGTGTGTGTGTGTGCTGTGGTTAAACGAGTTAACGAGTCTTCCCCCATGAAGACTTTCCAGGCTGAGAAACCTAAACCCTGCGCTCAGAGCTATAAAATAGTGTGGAACCGCTGCGTAGGACGAGGCTGCCCATTAAATTCGTTTAATGCACACACACTGGCACACACATATACAAACACACACCAGCTAGTGTGCTTGCCCTCAGACTATATCTTATGCCAGTCATTAGCAGTCTCTGGGAAGTGTGTGTGTGTGTAGGTGAGACTGTGTGAAACGATGTTGAGCACTGCATGCGCTCTCACTCTCTCTTGCAGAGGCTAATATCGGCTCAGAGGACAGCTCTTTATCTGACGCTCTGGTGCTAGATGATGGTGAGTTACACAAACACACACACCACTCTGTCACTGTGCTGACAGCATTCCACAGTCAACCTCTTACACATCACAGCCTCTCCATCCCCTCTGGCTCGCCTCACAGCCCACATTGCAAACCCACCACACATCACACTCTGACTCTTACCCCCTTCTTTCCTGCTCCCTACAACCCTCGCTGTCCCAGATGACCCCCAGGTGACGGGGACCCCCACATTCTCACCGGTCTCCTCCCCGCATAAAGGCCTTCCTCCCCGGCCGCCCTGCCACAGCAGACCCCCTCCTCCACAGTCTCTGGAGGGCCTCCGGCACCTGCACTACCAGCGCAGTGACTATGACAAGTCGCCCATCAAACCACGCATGTGGAGCGAGAGCTCCCTGGACGAGCCCTACGAGAGGGTGAAGAAACGCCCCTCCCACTCCAGGTCTGCACACGGATCATCCGTCTGCTCGCGTGCTTACCACTGTCATGCAGGCATAACCATCGCAGACCTTTTTGCTTAACAAAAATACTGGGTGAAATTAAAGTGTGTGTTTATCAAGGTATCGTGTGTGCCGTATAATTATGTATGTAGGTCATCAGAGCATCAGAGATGTGTGTGTGTGTGTGTGTGTGTGTGTGTGTGTGTGTGTGTGTGTGTGTGTGTGTGTGTGTGGTAGTCACAGGCGGTTCCCGAGCACAGGCAGCTGTGAGGCTGGGGGGAGTAATTCACTTCAGAGCAGCCCAGTGCGCACCCTGCCCCACTGGAACAGCCAGTCCAGCATGCCCTCTACTCCAGACCTGAGAACCAGGAGCTATGTCCACTCAGCCAGGTATATAAACACACACACACACACACACACACACACACACACACAGCTGCGCAGTTACATATTGAATCATCTTGGTACAATACACAACTTTCTTAGTGATGTTGCTGCATTATTTTCGCTCCCACTCTCTCGGTCACAGCCTCTCTCAGCCTTTCCGTGGGCGGAGCTCAAGCCTGGAGTCGCAGGGGAAGCTGCTGAATATGGAGGCGGAGTCAGACGCGGGACTCAGTCCCGAGCTGTTCCTGTCAGGGCCACAGAGGGCGGGGAGCAACGGTTCGGTGGCCCCTGACGACTGTTCGTCCTGCACCAGCCATTCAAGCTCGGAGCACTATTACCCACCATCAGGCGCCAACCCGAACTACTGCACGCTGGCCGAGGACTCGCCCTCCAAGGCGCGCCAGCGCCAGCGCCAGCGCCACAAATCCGCCGGACACCTGGGCGCCTCCAGCTCAGGCAGCATGCCCAACCTGGCGGCCCGCAACGGGGCGGCCCACGCGGGCATGTGCGGCAGCCACCAGGGCGTATACCTGCACAGCCAGAGCCAGCCGTCGTCGCAGTACCGCATCAAGGAGTACCCGCTGTACACGGAGGGTGGCAGCCCCAGCGCCGTGGTGGTGCGCAGCCTGGAGAGCGACCAGGAGGGCCACTACAGCGTCAAAGCCCAGTTCAAGACCTCCAACTCGTACACGGCCGGCGGCCTCTACAAGGAGGGCTGGGGCTCGGGCGAGGACGGCGAGGGGGGCGGTAGCGCGGGCGGGGCCGGGGGCGGCGGCAGGCTCACGCCGTCCAGGTCGCAGATAGTGAGGACTCCGTCACTGGGCAGGGAGGGGGGCGGAGGAGGCGGAGGCAGGGCGGCCGTGTCGGAGGAGCTCCGCTGCTGGTACCAGCGCTCGTCCGGGTCGCTGAAGGAGCACTCACGGGTCACGCATACGGGCTCGAACGCAGCAGATGGCCGTGTGGGGAGAGTGGGGACGCTCGCAAAGTGTTCACCAGGTGAGACACACACGCGCGCGCGCACACACACACACACACACACACACACACCTGCACACACACACACATTCTCTTGCATAGATTTCTTGATATACTTATATTCAGTACTTACCCAATATGTTACTTATACTTATAACAATCTCTTATCCAATAAATACTTGGAGTGTGTAAACTTTCCAAATAATAAGACATCAGGCTGTATGTCTAGGGAGAGGTGAGAAATAATGTTGATTTAATGCAGGCAAGCATTTCTGTTGTAACAGTTTAGCTAAGTGCATTCCTATGAAGTGTATGAGGGCGTGGGGGCCTCTCTGGGTGGTCTGTGTGTGGGTGTGTGTTTATGTGTGTTGGGGGATGATGGAAGAATTCACACACAAGCTCTGCCATGCTGGAGTGTCACGGAGCTCATGCTACTGTGACAGCCTGCTTCATGGGAGTGCACATTAGTGTGTAATATCTGTGTGTGTGTGTGCGTGTGTGTGCGTGTGTGTGCGTGTGTGTGTGCGTGTGTGTGTGCGTGTGCGTGTGCGTGTGTGTGTGTGCGTGCGTGTGTGCGTGCGTGTGTGTGTGCGTGCGTGTGTGTGTGTGCGTGTGTGTGTGTGTGCGTGTGCGTGCGTGTGTGCGTGCGTGTGTGCGTGCGTGTGTGTGTGTGCGCGTGTGTGTGTGTGCGCGTGTGTGTGTGCGCGCGTGTGTGTGTGTGTGTGTGTGCGTGCACGCACTTCTAGCTGCCTCCCCACACAGCCAGAGGAGTGGAACTCCGTGCAGTGAGACGGGGGTCACCCCTCCCTGTAGCCCCCAGCACATACTCAACTGGCAGAGCGGGTAAGAGTGCCTACTGGCTTTTGGGGGTTAGCTGAGCGCAAAACTCTGCATGTAAAAACTCTGTTCTAACTCTTTAGCATTGTATTTTTTGTCTGTTTACTAAGTTATTCACATTTCATTTTGCTTTCAGTTAACTTTTAATTATAGCAAAAGATATCAAATTCTGTAAGTTATTTGTGCTTGAATATTTCCTTCTTTTAATCTCAGTGGAACATCTAGATGTTTTAAAAGTGATCTATAATGATATAGGTTCTAACATTTATACTAGACAGGGCATAGTTACTGGTCTAGTGAACCCTCACCAAGTCAGCTGTGCTAACAATCTGACAACACTTGACCAGAGGCTTGATGCAAACGATCAACCAATGTCACGACTTGTCAACCAGCAATGGCTGCATACTCGTGTCCGTTAAGTGAGCAGCACTTTTTAACATCTGGCTGAGGTGAAATGTTGTCAGACGTCTGTTAGGAAAGTGACAGAGGTTAATCCATCTGCTAGTTCTTGAAAAAAAAAAAACCTCCCTAAACTCTAATCAACCGAATGCAGTGCGAAATTACAAGGTATGTGTTTTAATTCTCTGTATAAGTGAAGAAATCCACCTTGGTTTTACTTTGACATGGTTGGTCAGAGTTTGGGTTGTGGGAGTGTGAGGAACACTGACTTTAGGTGTAGGGATGTGCTACTGTAGAGCTGCCCTCTCTGTTGCACTAATAGGCGCTTGCTCTAGTTAAAGTCTGTAACAGCACTTCCAGAACATCATCCTACCTAACCACCATTGCTGTTCTTTCACCTGCTACCTACTGTCACAATGCACACACCTGCTAACCTCTCTCTTTCTCTCTCTCTCTCTCTGTCTCTCTGTCTCTCTCTCTTTCTTTCTCTTTCTCTCTCTCTCTCTTTCTCTCTCTCTCTCTTTCTCTCTCTCTTTCTCTCTCTCTGTCTCTCTCTCTCTCTCTCTGTCTCTTTCTGTCTTTTTTTTTCCTCTAACCCCCTTCCGCTTGACTGCTGTGTCTGGTGTGTGGGTGTGTGGGTGTGTGTGGTGTTTTTCTTTGGGGCAGTGATACAGCTGAAAGCTCTCCTACTGAAGACCGCTCTCCCTCTCACCAAAACACTGAGCAGTAGAGAGGTACTCTCACTCTCATTGGCTCTCTTTCTCTCTGTCTCTCTGCATGGGGATTAGACCTTCTCTTTCTCTGTATACTCCCAGACTGCCCTTTGGAACGTCTGTTGTGTCAAGTCCTAACTCTGAACAGTGTTATTGAGACAGACGGAGCAACACCCGTAATGGATGTGTGTTTGGGTGTGTGTGTTTCATCACAGATCGTTCAGTGATAGCTGTTTCCTGAGCAGTCCTCTGTGCTCTGAGCTAGCGGATGTGCAGTGGTATGGGCACGAGAAGGCCAAACCAGGAACACTCGTCTGAACCCATCCTCAATCCCTGCCCTCCTTCATCCCTCGCTCCCTGGAACAGTGTTCTCCAGGCAGGTCTGTCCATGGGCTGGACCTCAACACACCTAGACAGTCGTACGGCTGGAGCCAACCCCCCCCCCCCCCCCAACTTTCTGTATGTGTGCATATCCAGTGGTACAGTGGCTCTGGGCTACAGGATCGCAGAGGTTGGACTCATCTGGACTAAAGCGAGTGCAAGTAGACCTTTCTGACCCTCTCACTGCTTACCTTTTGAACTCTGAACTGTGACCCAGTTAGCTGCCAGCCAATCGCGCCGTATGCACAAACCTCCATTGTCCAGTTCTGTCGCTGGAGTCAAGCGTGGTGGATGCACCCTCCGTTCTGGAGATGTGTGTGTATATGTATGTGTCTGCATTCTAGTGAAGCACCTGCCTCACTCATAATTCAAACACACATCTGTGTGTGTGTGTGTGTGTAATTCTGTACTGAAGATGGAGAATTCAGAACTCTCAATGGCCATCTTGTCACATTTCATGTGCTCTGTTCAGGCAAGGTAAAAGCAATGAATCACAGGCCCCACTCACAGAGTGAACCATAAACCCTTGCTCCTGATTATGGACGTCTTGTTTTTTCTTTTTTTTTATGTTCTGTAAAAATATAAATAGAAGTGAGTTTAAAGAACACAGAAGATAGCAGCCGAACCCACCCCTCAGATGCAGACCAATAAAAAAGCAGCATTTTGTACATTGTTCTGTTCAGTATCACTATATGTGGAAACTGGAGGATCCTTGAGCAGTCCCAAAATATACACACAAAACAGAGTCCCAAGGATGTAGAGATACGCAGCAGTATAACAGGCTAGCCACATCATGCACTGTAATGACAGCTGTGGCTGCTTTAGTGAAATTCAATTCCTCCCAACTAATATTAGTCTAATGTTTCTAACATTCAAAGCTACAATCATTGGGATTTTTCTTTCCTTGGGTATTCCAGGTAGTCTCTGAATCAGATGAAGCCCATTACTTAGTCTAGATGCTGATTGTTACTGACACATTGATGGTTGGAGTAAAACTTTAGTTGTCATTGGAGAGCAGTGTGTGGACGGTCTGCTTAGTGTTAGGAGAAGGATTGAATTCAGGACCAGTTGTAGGCATTTTAAAGTGAAGTGGTTTTGGGGGTTCATGGTCTCTGTCAGTGTGCAACATTTGTTCATCATTTGCAGTCCTTTGGCAGTGCAGTTGCCTGGATTTTCTTTAGTAAATGTTTTAACAGAGCATTAGGCTATAGCAGGGGCTGTAGCTTCAAACCAGCAGGGTCCATTTCCCCAAAAAATCCTCCTAATTTAGAGATCAATGCAGTAGACAGAGAGAGTTCCCCCAGTAATGCTCACTCTGCTCAGTCTGTTTTACAAAGGTCTCTCCTTCCCTGATCATGTGCTGGAGGACAGCCGCTCAATTCTAACTGATGAAGTACTTTATGTGCCATGTTTCCTCTCAAGCGGCAGCCCCGTGTACTATCATCTACAGTGGCCTCCCAGCCACTATGGTGCTCTGAGCCTGTACTGTATACCAGTGAACTATAAATCCCACAATGCCCTGCTCTGAGGCCCATTTCTAAGATGGACTGGCGCAGCCTTGAAGAAGCGCATGCCCACAGCTGCTCATCCCCACGCCTGCCGTGCATCACGATATGGACGTCATTCCTAAGCAGCAACTTTCTCATTTGTAAATCTGTTCAGAGTGGGTGTTAGTCGTGGTGTTTTTACTCTTAAGTGCCAGGTGAAACTAAAAACGGTATACTGTAAGAAGTGTATGGTTTACCCTGGCAAAGCCACAGTACAGGAGCACAACCGAAAGATATATACAATATATACAAACAGCACATTCTATTTCATCTTACCTCTCTGCCATTCATAGGAAGCAGTACAGGAGACAAGCATTCCAGTACACTGTATGAGCAGAATACACGTGTCCAGACCTCAGTTTGAAACCTCAACAGTGACCATGAGCCGTAAACTCACTTCAGCCTCTCGGAAGCTGAGGTGATTACAGGGTGTTCATGTTTTGTTTTGGTTTTATTGGTTTGTTTGTTTTTGTTTGTTTGTCTGTCTGTCTGTCTGTCTGTTTAATGTCACGCAGGATTTTAACAGCGAGATTTTCGCTAAAACCGCTGGTGCCCTTCTCCTCCAATCTGTAACCCTGTGACAGGGAAACACACCAAGCCATACAGAACCCTCCCAGAGCTCACAAAAACACACTTGCATATGGGCTGTGAAATACTGCTTAAATAGATATCTAAAAGCACACCAGTTTTGTTTTTTATGGGATATGTACGTGCCATCATGCCTTTGTGTCAACAGCCTTGGCAAATGTTTGTGTTTTTAGCAGCAGGGTAGGAACCTCCTGAGATGTTACATGGCAATATTACTGTAACACACGGCAATGGAACAGCAGTTGCTACTTGTGTCGCTTGTATGGCTGTGGATTTAAGTCCTTGCTATTACCCGATATGGTACAATTCTGCCTCCACATATTGCAGGCTTTCAAATGAAATCAGTATTAAAGCCACAGTGATGTTTTGGAGGTTAACTGGATTAGGTCTTGTTCCCTTGCATGCTCGACCTTCATTGTGCATTACTATTAAAACAAACTGACAGATACCCAGCTCAAGAGATCCCTAACTCTAACCAGAACAAAGCGTCTCATTCCCACCCCATATAGTGCTGCGGTTCAAGCCTTGTGGTTAACTACCCCTTCAGCAGTGAGAAATGTGTTCTCTCCTCATCCTCTCCTTCCTATCTATATTTAATAACAAACCTAAACCTTTTATAACAAAAGAATAAACTAACACATTTATCAACATATATGGAAAACTCTATGGAAACCTGTCTGGGTTATTTTAAAAGAAGAAAAACGTTCAGATGTTTTAAGGTTTTTTTATCGATCAGTATTTGTTTTATTTTATTTTTATTTTTCACTAAGTTGGGACATAGTAACAACCCTTTCAGGTGCTACACGATGACCAGTTACTGCATTGTTTCCTAGCTGTAGACCTTTCCTAACTGTTGTCAATAGTTTTAATACAAGTTGTGCAAAATGAAGGATGTTAGTTACTAAACTGTGTCGGTCACTCCCTCATCCTGACAATAGAGCATGTTCCATGAGTTTATGGAGTTCAGTTCAAACATAACCAGACACATTATAATGGTGTTGTAGGAAAAAAAATGTGGAACTGTCGGTCAAAATAACCAGATTCCACAGTTAATTTATTCTTTTTCTATTAAGAATTTGTATAGTAACTTTACATTTTTCAAAAACCGTGTTGTTGGCAACTGATACTGAATTTTCCAGATGAGAAATGTGGTGGTTCTTGAGATTATGAAAATAAATTATTGCTGAATGTTCTCTAAACTCAGGTGTGATATTTTTTTCCTTTTTTTCAGTTCTGAGATTAGTTTTTTAAGGTCATTGTTACACTCCATTAAAAAACTATATGCAATTAAAAAACAGAATAATATGAATACATAATGAATAATTATTATGCATAAAAGGTAAGTAGAAAGTGACAATGATTGCTCTTGTTCTTCACCCTCTCCAGTATATTCCATAAGGTCATGGCATACTTGCTTCCTCATAAATAGTAATTAGAGAACTTGAACATTAGAATACATTATAATCTGTATAGGGAGAAGCGAGTGTATTGATCTGCTGCTAAGTTCCATTTATCGCTTTGAGATAAAAATCTCTGGCTTTTAATTTCAAAGGAGAACTTCTTCCTTAACCATTATATTTTAACCTTGAATTTATAAAATGCCAAGATCCTGAATGCAATGCTAGGTTGCAGGGAAATCCATTCATGGTGCATGTTTCCTCTTTTCCTGGACTCAATACGAAGTTCAGGTTACAGTTAGAAAAGTACATTACTGTATTGCTGTATCTGAAGGACAGGGTTGCCTCCAGTTAATAGACGTTGTAAAAAGGTAAGGGCATCTGGTCATAACGTACTAGCAGGTTGTTAGCATCCGGTCAATAGGTACTACATACTAATTATATAAGTTTGCACTGTGGACACAACCTGTTGTCAGTAGGATGAGACTGATGTGCTTTTAAAGTCATATTACAATTTAGAAAACCCAATGTTTTGAAAGACATGGCAGTCTTATGCCTCAAGATTGTTACCCCACATACTTGATTAATAGTCCAGCTTTAGTGTGCGTCACCTGCAGCTGTTGAGAGCCACTGCCAAATTCCACAGTTTTGCTCTTTCTCTAACTGCTGTCTTACATTTAGTTTGAGCATAACTGAGGCCCAGTTTTTGGTAGTTTTTGAAGTTTGCAAGTTACTTGCCAACTTGCCTGTATTTTGACAAAAAAACACTTCTAATAAATTCCAATTATTATAGGAACATTCTTAACAAGGACCAATAGTTTTTAAAGACATGTACATTCATATGTATCTCCTAAGACCGTTTTTATATAAACCTCCCCCCAGCCCTCAATTCTATTCTCCTAAAGAGGTCCTCGACAACTCAAGCAAGCCTAATCTGCCTACCCCCCCAACCTATATCCTTACCAGCAACCATGTGGCATAGCGAGCGCCCGTCCTGCATTCATCAGTCCTGCAGGTGGAGGTGTCATTGTGAAGACAATGGAAGCTTTAATGACTCAGTGGAATTTCACTCAGCCTGTCACCACTTCCAGTTATGCAACAGACTTCTATGAGTCACACCTCTGGCTCTCTGACAACTTCTGTTCTTAAGTCCAGTGGAATCCGCGACATCCTCTGAAGGTTGTTTATATGTGGGGCGGATTTCCAGAAAGATGTTTGCCCCCCACACAATGGCTTAGAGTTTCCACTGGCCAAAGGAAAACAGAAAAGTAAGTAGTGGAGATCTGGCTACTGCTGGGTCAGATACTGTCAGCCTAGGGTGTTGTTTGAGTGTCTACCAGTGTATGTGCTATTTTGTGTGTTTATCGTACCTTTTGGGTAAACAGTGAAGTGTTCAGCTTAATTATGGAGGTTACCTGTATTGAGTTGATTTTCTTTTCGAGTTGAGTGTGACTCATGGTTAAGTTCCACTCATCCAGTTACTGATAACTTGCTTCTTGTACCCAAACACACACACTGTGCTACATAATAAAGTCCAGTTCTTCCTGAACAGTGTTGCTGTAGCAACCCTGCAGGGTTTGGGGTGCTGCGGAGTGTTTTGTTCCGGCATTCAACAGCAGCTGGAAGTTGTTATATCCTCATGCAGCTTAAGTGTGTGTATGTGTGTGTGAGAGAGACTCCCACATGTAGTGAGAATGCAATGTAAGTGTGAAAGGATGCGTTCTTGGGGTTGTGGACGTGCATTTGTGTGTGGATGTGTTTCCTCCTCTCACTAGTGAGTTTCAGAGTGGTGTGTTTAGAGTCACAGGCCTCTCATCACCATGGAAACTGCAGCAGGGGCTGCTGGGGTCTATAGTCTGTGCTTTCTCTGAGTCCCTGGGAGAGATCTGCTGCAGATCTGCCAGCAAGAAGGTCATGACATCTGGGCCTCTGACTATGTGTAATATTACAGAGAAAACATGACTGCCAATCACTTAGGAGAGGGAAGCCGATAGGACAACCCCGCTGCGCTGGACTGAGAAAGAGCAAAGCAATCTGTAATGGCACTAGTCTCACACACATGCTCTGCTCACTATCGCTAGTATTTTAACCCTGGTGACTATAGTGTGCTGCTTGAAAGCAAACTGATTGGGAGTGACACAGAGGTGCAAAGCCTGCCCTTCATTTCCTCCAAGGGTGGATGAGTTTCACAAGCACTTTATTTGAATCTGTAACCTTAAACATATATGGAGTGAACCTTGTGACATGCTGACAGCTTGTTCCTTAGGAGTCCAGGAGGAAGCTGTTACGAATGAATAAAATGTGCACAAATGTAATAAGCATTTTATAAATTCTATGTTGCCCTAGCAGCAGGAAGTCTCACTTCCTGTGACTTGCGATTTCCTGTCCACTGAGGAATGAGAGAACTTTAAAAGAATTCAGCAATCAGAACCCATGTGCAAATGAGTCAGCAGAGACCAGTTGCCCCTAATGGCTTTCATCTGTAAATGCAACATTTCATGTGTTCCCGTCTTAGTCCAGGAATCACTTTTTTCAGTTAAAATCACATAAAAACAACCTAGAGACATTTATACAGTTTTAGCCTGGAAGGGTTATATAGGAAAAGAGAAAATCAAATGCAGATGGACATATCAGAATTTCTAACTTAACACTGTCATACTGAATAGAATAAACATACTTTCTCAGAAATGAAAAACAAGATGTATTTTACACCAAGACTGGTATAAGATTTTATTTTGAAACATTTGCTTTCACTAGCGACCGAATATTTACAATACACTGTTTATTTACAATATAAATTGTGTGTGTGTGTGTGTGTGTGTGTGTGTATATATATATATATATATATATATATAAATACAGAGAGAGTCAGAGCGCATTGTATTCTACACATTTTGAAGGGTCTGTCGAGAAATGCTTTTGACAGATTGTCATTAGTCTCTTCAAACCCTACAGAGAGAAGTAGATATTAGAAACGTGTCACACATATACATCAAATACTAAACATTTATTTTAAAAAAAAACAAAAAAACAACCAGCATATACCACATCTACATCACACACTAACCTGGATGTACTTTCTCTGAGTTTCATCGTTGAGAACATGAGCCACATGTTTGGAGAAGATCTTCTCTCGGCCAGTACGAGCGTGAATGCCTACCATGGTCACACCGATGGGCCATGGAGCATTTCCTATTGCCATCTGCAGGTACGCATCATTTGCCTGTGTCCAGCCAAAACAAATTATTTTCTACTTTTGCATTAATCTGAATATGACAGCTTGTCATCAGTAATACGGCTTAGTTTATTCTCAATAGGTTTGGAGCCCAATATTGAAAGATGGGACAAGCCAGTGTAATTTGCTTGTGCAGGAAGCTGTTCAGATTTGCCTAATTTATATCACATACATCAGAGCACAACATTAGAAATAAAACATTACAAGAGCTTTTTAGGTGTAGGTGTTTAGACAAAATCTTAGATTTAAAATGCACCTGAGTGAACAAAAATATTTTATACTTATTTACATAAGTGTTATAAAACACTCATGTCCCCTGTGTACAAAACCAGTCTTATGCAGTCAAAGAGAGCACAAGCTGGCTGGCTCTCAGAGAGACGACGACAGCCTTGTTTCCCTCTCTCTCCCAAGGATCAGTGGAATGCTAGCCACATGCTAGCAGGCATCCGTCACATCACGTACACAGAACTGGGCAGTTCAAATGCTCCTACAACTGTGCGCAGCTTGGTTTGGCACTGCAGGATGTGGTGGCTGGCTTCACGTGGCTCAGAGGGATCATATGTTATTTCCTCACACTCTCAGCCTGGAAGCTGATGGGTAATAATGGGTGATCTAACTAGCTGGTTGAAACCAACAATTACTAAACTGGGAGAACACTGAGTAAAAATAAAATCAAATAAATACAAGGGCAAAACACACAACTCATCACACTACCACAGTGATTGTTGTTGTGATGTTCTTACAGTGTTTTTGCTTTCAGCCACAGATAATAGAACCTGTCATCCAAGAAATATAATGAGTTCCATTTTGGGCTCCTCTGTTCACTGAATAATCTCCCAGAAGGCTTGGAAATCATCTGGGTGCTCAGTGGTGAGACAAGCATTTATGACCTTTTTTGATTAGGAGTGCTTTCCGCCATGTAATTCTCCCATGGAAAACTTTTTGCCCAGTCTCTTTCTGATTATAGACTCACGAGCTTAGCTGAGGTAAAAGAAGCCTTCAGCTCTTTGTCTGTTGTTTTAGGATACTTCACAACGTGGATGATTTTATACTGCGCCCTTGGAGAAATTCTGGCAGGCCAGACACTCTTAGGAGGATTCACTACTCTTTCAAGTATTCTCTGTTTGGAGAATATGGCTCTCACTGTGGTTCAGTGGAGTTCCTGAGCCTTAGAAATAATTTTGTAGCCCTTCTCAGGCTGACCGATAACTTTTTTCTTTAGGTATTTGCTTTGATCATGGCATAATATATGTATTTTATGGGAATTAATACTAAGGCTCAAAATAAGTGAGGTTTATATAGAGCTGTAATCATGCCTGTCTATGTTCTCTCATCTACCTCTTGCTGGCTCCTTCCCCCCACCCCTTTCTTGGAATAGATTGATTTAACTACAGTGTAAATCCTCATCCCCAGGACCAGTTAGTATAACCTCATCTATTTACCCCAAAGTTAACCAAAAAGCTCTGGCAATGTGTTTGTGAAGGTCACATTTGCAGGGCTTTGGAAAACAGCATAGAATTTCATCACAGACCACATTTGAGGATTAAACAAGATTAATCAAGATTAATCCAATTATTGCTTTCCAAATAAAAGAAACATCACTTCACCTCACCTTTACATATTCCCTCTGCAGCATAAACTTAATGATGTCTGTGATTGATTCCTTAATATCTGCAGACAGGTTCTACAAGAGAGGAGAGTCAACATTAGGCTCATTGAATTAAATGTCCCACAGTCGTACAGAATGGCGCTTAGTAAAAAAAATGTGTACCTTCTTCCTAAGTTTTCTGAAGAGAGGCGTGAGGTAAGATTCAGTTTGTTTCTGGGTGGCACTGGCCAACTTTCCCTGTACACTGCGCTTAACATGGTCCTCTCTGCCGTTTAGTTCTTTAGCCCATACACCTAACAAGAACTGAACACGTACCAAATTCCACAATAGCCTGTACAATACAAATGAACAGATTTGAGGACTTCCATTACAGTCCACAAGAGGTAAAAGTACATCATACCCGCAGCACTTTGTCTATGATGTCCATGTCTCTCATGTCATCCCCAGTGCCCAGAGACTCCCCTAGAGCCTGCAAAAGTTATAGAGTGGTTAAAATACATGAGTTATATCACAATCTTAAAGAACAAAGATTCAGACTTTGTAAAGAATTCACTAGTGGAACGCGGAATTATAGTGAGTTGAAAAATAATGCTAATTTCAAAAGTTAGACTGCAGCACCATCTGCTGGTTCATAGCTGAAGTTGACACCTTTCACCCAAGTAACTCCACCAGAAATCAGTTTACACAAATCAGCTTGAATACAGAAAAAAGGGACATGAGTGCAAATAGGGATTTGGGTACCTCCAGCTCCTCAATGGTGGTGTTCTCTTCATGCACCTTGAGATCATGCTGCGTGTCCACCTCTCCAGCCTCCTGGCCCCCCACAATCTCATTCAGGTACTGCTGATCGATCTTATCCATAGCCGCCTTCAGATCATTCCTCAAGCCCTATGCGCATGGACAGTCCATCTTACCACACAACCACACCCTCACCCTCAGGACCAACTCTGCATTTTGATTAAAATGTGACTCCTTGCCTCGTTCACTTCGGGTGCGAGGATTTCGATCTTCCGGAGCCTCTGAAAGGTGTCATAGTCAGACTCTCCAAACAGACGCACTGGCTCGCCACGCTCCCTCAGACGCCGGATCACCTGCAGCAAGCCCACAGTTATACAAGATTGAACCACCAATAACAATAGGAGGAGCAAGAGAGAAGACCAGCCACTGGTGGGGACTACCTCCTGTCGGGAGAGGGTCATTGGTAACTTCTCCTCTGTGAGCTCCAGCTCAGGGGTGGCTGAAGTGGACGGTGTCACGGCCTCCTCCTTCTTCTCATCTGGCTTTTGTTTTTTTTGTTTTTTTACAAAAGAAAAACAAAAACAAACAAACAAAAAAGACAAATTACTGATCCTGCCTCCTTCTCTTTTAAATCACTGCCTCTCTTCACACTACTGTAAAAACATGAATTGCAAATGTAACCTCAATTAGTGCAGGCTGAAAGAAGCATAATTAATAAAAAATGCTGATTAGTTAACCCTACGTATGTCTATTCAAATCTACATGCTACAACATCTTTTAAATGTTAATAGTGAAAACAAACAGAGTAATATCACTCCTAAGGAAGGAAATCAACAGAGAAAGGGAAAATGCACGTCTCATATTATAACCAAGCAACAGATCACCGACATATCCTCAATGACACCACTAACCCTGTGAGCCATGTTCTTATACTGTGGCTGGTACAGAATGCGAATAGACTCTAGCATAAATAGATTACAGAAGTCTGGCATATCATGCACTTACATAAAACTTAACACAACAGCCAACTCAAAGACACACCAATAAATAAAACAAAAAATAAGAACAACTGCATCAATCAGACAGCAGTTTTCACACACACATCAGATCTCTAGATATGAGCAGGTAGATTCATTCAATACTCAAACACAGATTTGCTCATCCTTTTTATAAACAAAACGCAATGCCATTCAAATACATTAAGGCCATCAGTTTAGTGCAAACACTGAAAGCAAGGCTCATTAAAAGAAACAAGGTAAACAAATGAAACTAATCCCATTCTTTCTTTATGCTTAAAAGAAATATGACATTCGGGGGGGGGGGGGGGCATGCATTTTGTCCATAAAGAGCCAGCCACTGCTTGACTACACCCTACCTGTGTCACAGGCTGTTCAAGAGCTACCTGCGCACCCACACAGGACACAGAGAGAGCGGGGCAGAAGATATGAGCTCGGACACACAGGAGAAATAACCGACGATTCTTGCGTAGCTAGTTAAAGAGAACTGTGACTTAGAGAAAGAGAGAAATGCAAGATACACGATAGAGGAAAGTCTGAAAGGAAGAAAGTAAGTCATAGGAAAGGGAAATGCGACTACGCACATTATCGGGCTGACACGGGTTGATTAATTATAATGAGCTTGATTTCAGTAAGATCCAGAAAAGGAGCAGTTAGAGTTAATTAACGTAGCTAGCTAGGTAGACAGCTTGCCTTATATCCACATTTTTTATAGTAGATTTCTTCCTCTTTTCGGGCAAGATCAGCTCGCTTGAAGTATTTCTTTGAATCCTAGAAAGGTAATAAAAAGAAATAAACGTTACTATGCGACTTATCGATGGAGTGGGTCATCGTTCAACTGTGATTAGCTTTTTAGCGTAGCTAGAAAAAAAAGCTACTAGAATGGGCCCTTCATGTCAGTGTGTGCCCTACTGGTTACAGTGGTACTACGAAGATGTTTGAACGGCTGACAATACTTTGTGAGGTTCAGAGTAAGACCTGGCCCCGATTTCGTGCGTAAGATCTACCTAGCTATGCTAGCTAGAAGGCTATATCAGGGCTATGCTAGCTAGCTAGCTAGCTAGCTACCGAGGTACAAAACAAGACTGCATAAAAGACTAGAATGCTAACCAAAAGTCGTTTAACTCTTGTTTAGCACTCACGTCAACGAGTTCTTTCTCTTCAATTAGTTTCCTCTTCCTCGCAATCTCCGCTTTCAGAATATCCATCATTGTAACTGTAAAAGTTAAAATGTGGCACTGACTATAACTAACTGCGAAAGCAGAAAGCTAGCTAGCTCACTGGCAAGTTGGTCAACCGGAAGTTGTAATTAAGGAGTTCCGCTAAATGTGCGCTTGGTTGAGCGAATCTATGGCGAGAGATAATTTAGCCTCTGACGTGAGAGCATGTCGCCCTCTAGTGTTTTGTCCTGCAATACCAGTCGATAATATCTTGCCTCACGTTGTTCAACCCAGAGCCGGTTTTCTCCATAACGTCTCTGGTACAAACTACGTTAAATAGACGGTTTCAGGAGCGAAGTCACCAGAAAGATAAGCGCGCATTTTGGTAACGGAAGTAGAGATTTGTGCCATTTATCCACCGCGATTATTCAATTTCCTTAACAGCTAAATCATTACTAACAGATATGTCAAAATATTGTATGTATGTCTGTCAAAGCATTATTCCACGTATATCCTTATACAAGGACGATCCATATAGGCATGCATTTAGATTTAGCTAATAAGGTCCTTCAGGTCTCGCAATAATGGCAGAATCTAAATGACTATGCAAGTCAACGTAATTATCAGGACTGCATCAGTTACAGTGGTATGAAAAGTATTCGCCGCCTTCCTGATATCTTTTTTTTTTTTGCATGTTTGTTACACTTAAATGTTTCAGATCATCAAACAAATGTAAATATTAGACAAAGATAACACAAGTAAGCAAAAAATGCAGTTTTTAATTTAAAGTTTTTATTATTAAGGGAAAAAAAACACCAAACCTTCATGGCCCTGTGTGAAAAAGTGATTGCTCCCTAAACCTAATAACTGGTTGGGTCACCCTTAGCAGCAACAACTGCAATAAAGTGTTTGCAATAAGTGGCAATGAGTCTTTTACAACACTGTGGAGGAATTTTGGCCCACTCATCTTTGCAGAATTGTTGTAATTCAGCCACATTGGAGGGTTTTTGAGCATGAACCACCTTTTTAAGGTCATGCCACAGCATCTCAATCAGATTCAGGTCAGGACTTTGACTAGGCCTCTCAAGTCTTCATATTGTTTTTCTTAAGCCATTCAGAGGTGGACTTGCTGGGTGTTTTGGATCATCGTCCTGCTGCAGAATCCAAGTGCGCTTCAGCTTGAGGTCACAAACAGATGGCCGGACATTCTCCTTCAGGATTTTTTGGTAGACACCAGAATTCATGGTTCCATTTAGCACAGCAAGTCCTCCAGGTCCCGAAGCAGCAAAACAGCCCCAGACCATCACACTACCACCACCATATTTTACTGATGGTATGATGTTCCTTTTCTGAAATGCTGTGTTACTTTTACACCAGATGTAATGGGACATACACCTTCCAAAAAGTTCAACTTTTGTCTTGTCAGTCCACAGAGTATTTTCCCAAAAGTCTAGGGGATCATCAAGATGTTTTCTGACAAAACTGAGACGACCCTTTATGTTCTTTTTGCTCAGCGGTGGTTTTTGTCTTGGAACTCTGCCATGCAGGCTATTTTTGCCCAGTCTCTTTCTTATTTGTGGAGTTATGAACACTGACCTTAACTGAGGCAAGGGGGGGCAATCACTTTTTTACACAGGGCCATGTAGGTTTGGATTTCTTTCCCATAATAATAAAACCTTCATTTAAAAACTGCATTTTGTGTTTACTTGTGCTATCTTTGTCTAATATTTAAATTTGATGGATAATCTGAAACATTTAAGTGTGACAAACATGCAAAAAAATAAAATATCAGGAAGGGGGCAAACACTTTTTCACACCACTGTATATAAGTGAACACACCCTAACAACAGGTGATATTCTCCAAGATACCTAAAGAATAGTAGCCTGGGAGGATTATTTGTCATAATGGACACGAGTTCAGTGGTCAAATTACTTTGTTCTTATTTGATTGAGAAACCTAGCTAGCATTTACCCTAAAGAGAAACTGTGTACCTACAAGTCACTCATGGCATACAACTATAGCCATTACTATTTTGTCTGTTTCCTGTGCTCCTCAACCCGGCTGGAGTTAATGTACATTCTGAGTACAGATAAGTTACACTTTCATGTAAGAAAAGGAGATCATAAGCCCACTATTTGTCAGACATATCCTCGTTTTAGGACCTAAAAATGTGTCCAGTTGATTTCTAAAATACCTAAAATGTCTGGGATTTTGGATTTCCTTTCATAGTGAAATTTGCTTTATATAGTCTCCATACACTGTGTGGCTGTTTTTGCTTTACTTTGACCATTGTTTATTTTCACACACTGCAATCGGTCGACCATGTACACCCTTTACATGCAACCACTGGTCAGGCTGCTTCTCAGCAGCTGCTTCTGAGAAGCATATGGCCAAAGAGGATACATGAAGTTTACCTTCTGCATGATCTTTTGTATGGAGCCTTAAGAAGGAATACCCAGAGATTAAATAACTTTTTTTAGACTATTAATTCTAATGAGACCGAGAATAAAAACAAATCTGTCAGAATTATAGATGTGAAGTGACCAGAGTTTGTGTGAAAATCTCTATTATACCAGATTTCCACATGTGGATTGTACATCTGCCTTGTTAAAACAATATTTTTTTGTATCTAAAACAGACTGACTGAATACTGAAAAGTGTGTAAGTGTATTTTATGGCAACTCAATTTCATGTAGGTTCTTAGATCCTGCCAGTTACATAGGTAACGTGGTCAAAATAGTCCGATGTCCAAATAAGCTGTTAATTGATGTTTCTGATTAGTAGGTGGAAACTGCTGAGAACAAATGGTACAATCTACTCTGTACGTGAATCAGCTTAATCATTATATGAACGGACGTCAATATGCGCCATTGTTGTGGCTTTTATTTCTGAAGGACCTTATTAAATGTAAATGCATACAGGCTGATGCAACATCCCTTTTGCTTTTCCCTTTGCATCTGTAACCCCCCCCCCCCAACACCGTTTACTAAAGCATCATACATATGCTGACTATTCGTTTCTTCACTGTTTGCCCAACAATCCTCCACATCTGAAATATTCATCTAGATTTGAATTTCTTAGTTTGTTATACTTGTTTAAAGACATCCAGTCTCTTTAAACTTATTCTAAGAATTTCATAATTTAAATGTACTGATCTACTTTATTTTAAAATATTTGCTAAAATAGTTGTTCTCGTTATTCCTGCATAGTCCTACCAACTATTTACTGTTGTTAAGTCTTTTTATGGAGAAATCAGTGTGTAGGACTTTACATGGATCGGAGACGTATAAAGTTTCTTGCAGTAACAAATTAATGTTAGTTTCTTATAATTCAGTCCCTTGTCTGTCCGCGTAATGCAAATCTGGACATTCTTTTTTTTTTTGTGCCCTACAAAATATTCGCTACCATCAGGTGGCGCAAAGGACTACATGTGACGAATTTTTAAAGAATTAACTGATTTATTTATTTACATCACAAACGAGCGGCCCCGAAAGGACACCAAAGCATCATCTAAGGTGCCCCGGAGACAAATGCATTTTTAATGGGTTACACGATTTCTATTTTGGTATGGGAAAAGAGAGACTTGTCAGCTGGGACTGGTAGCGTAATGAGTTTTTACTGATTAAAGAGACGGACCACGGTCCAGCTGTCTGCTGATGAACTGTGCGAATCAGACGGATTCTGGCTTTACAGCGCTCTCTCTGTTAAAATGGAGTTTGCAGAGAGGAGACGGAGCAGGAAATCGCAGAGCTTTAAACTGATAAATGATCAAGGTAAGACGTTTTAGTAGGTAGACCAGGCAGACTCACACTCCCCGTCGCGGTATTCTGGTCAGCAAAAAGCAGCGCCACAAACAATAGGGCAGGGAGAGAATGGCCAGCGCAACGTCAAGACTCAGGAATGCACCTGTACTGCATGTCCAATGCCCCCATTGTCATGCCCCAAAGAACATGAGCGCATTTCTCAAGTGTTAACGTCTGGTCCGTTCTCTCTTGGTCATATTGCTTGTTGCTATGCCTCTTTTATAGTCGAAGCCAATTTAGCTATAAGAAATCGACATTTTAAAATATATTAAAAATCAAGGAACACATGTTTTATCTTTATTACATAGTGAAAATATTCTGTGGAGGACCACATCATGGTTTAGCTTCACCGTAATGATCAGACTATCTACAGGTGGTATGGTGTGCGGGAACAAGAGGCAGAGAGCGTGGGATCACTGGCCCGCACCCGCAAAATCCTTTGCGTCACGCAGGCAGGGATCTAGAGCGCGCAAGGGGCAAATTACGTCACGAATAGGATTAGTTTCTGTAAAATGTTATATGCTTGTTTTTATGACGTTGTTCACACTTTTCTAATAAAGTAAACTTTCAGTTTTTAACTGTTTGAAACGTAGACCAAACTAAAAATCGTCATTTATCCACTCCTGGCTACATGGATCAAAATCTTTAAAAATATAATAAATAAATAAATAAATAAACAAACAAACATTTTTTTCCCCATAGATTATGGTCATGAATTTGATAGTGCAGACCATAATGATACAGACAGCGAACCCCTGGATGCCTCTGAGAGTGAAGGTATTGTACGTGATGCTAGGTCCATTTTTTTTTTTTTTTTTTTTCAGGCAAAAATATTCTGTAGTGATAACCCTGACTCTCTCAGTCTGGCTAGGTGAGGAAGGCATGGAAATTAAGAGACAAATCACAGGCATGATGCGGCTGTTGAGTGACAAGGCAGGACGGGTGTACCAACGGGCAACAAGAGAAGGGGATGCCCTTAAGCAGGAACCCCAGGAAGAGGTTCTCGGCTGGCCTGTGTCTCAGAACCAAGCTCCTGGAGAGCCCCAGAACCCCTGGAGCCCAACTCCACCAGTGTCCCAATATGACACTCGCTCTAAAACCCAGAAGATGCTTAACAACTCCAAAAGCAGAGGTGGGTTGCAGAAGGTACTGGAATATATTGGACTGGATTCATCCAGAGTAATCAAGTTAACTCTCAAGTTAAAATATAGTTGAGGCTGTATAGACACCTGAAAATTTTAGATAACAATCATATTCGCACAGTCAAGTGCGGAAGCCACTTACCAGTGTCTTCACACCACAACACTGAAGTATGACGTCATCAGAATGATGACGACATGCAGCTGTTCTGTTTCAGACTTGGTCCTGCCCCCAGTGCCTGCCACCGTGACAACTGGCTCCACCTGCTGCATGTGCAACTGCAAGAGCACTCTGCAGGCCATTCTGCTGGAGTTGCGCACAATGAGGAAACTGATGCAGACTCAGCGAGGTATAACGCACACAACCCGACCCCTCCCACTCCCCTATACACACCCAGAAGCTATGACATCATGCTTACTTACATATACATATTACCTAAATGAATGCAATGCATGTTATGTTATACTCAGGCTCCCAGGAGAAACATTGCTCTGTGAGCAGCACCTGCTCCTCCTATTCCTCTGCTCCCAGGAAGAGATCTCATAAGAGGAGGGCAGTTCATAAAGTGACAGCTTTAACTCCACCCTCTGCAAGGACTGCCACACCCCCATACCCTCCCCTTATTTCTGAACGTGTTGATGAGACATCCCCTCAAGAAATGCAGTCTAGAGAGAGGCCTGAACATTCCCTTTCGGTCACCCACTTATGTGCCACGACGCCATCATCTCTTTACACTCTAAATAGAGGTCAAAACTCCACTGAGGTATTGAAGTTTGTGTGTTTGAATTTCTGCTTTTTAAAACTTTTTCCTTATGTATTTGTACACACAGGGTAGATTTATGTATAATTATTGAAGCGTTTCCACAATATGCATTGACGTCCTCACCATGTGTCACTCTCAGCCAGAGGTGCAGTTAGCTGAGGTTTATGTGATGTGTGTGAATTTTGATGTGTTGTTTATGCATGTGTATGTCTGTATCTGTGTATTAATAAAGTATATTAATATACCAGCCGTCTGTCTCTCCCAGCCGGAGGTGCGGTTAGCGGAGGATTATGACGTGTTCATCCCGAAGGCACAGTTGGATTCCATCCTAGTGAACTACACACGCTCAGGCAGTCTTCTCTTCAGGAAGCTGGTGTGTGCCTTCTTCGATGACACCACACTGGCCAACTCCCTGCCAAATGGCAAGAGAAAGAGAGGCCTGAATGACCACCGCAAAGGGCTGGACCAGAACATAGTGGGAGCCATCAAAGGTGGGTGGGCATCAGCATACAGGGCAACTCACAACACAACAGTGCCTAGGAATAAAGGCGATCTATAAAGAACAGGAGTAGAAGAATAAAATTTTAGTCAGTCTGACTCTGGTATAAGATGAACATTTAAGTGTATCAGAAATATGCATATATATATATATATAGCTAAGGGGGGGCCCTAAGTTAAAGTGTTTGATAACAGTGAAAGTGAATGTTGTCCTGCACTGCTCCCCTCAGTGCTGTGGTTGGATCATTCTAGAATGGAGGGAATTGCCAGTTTTGTGGTGATACTCTCCTTAATTACCAACCCTTGAAGTCTAGGTTGGTCACAATGACCTGTCCAGACATCTTGATTAGTTATTTTAGTCTAGGCTGCTGGCATCACTCCCCCACCAAGCATGTTTCTGCACAAAAGATATTGCTGGATACGAGCAGAACATACATAGAATTCAGCTGCGTACAATGAAATACCTGAGCATTCTCAAAAGGAGAAACTGTACTGTTCTATACTATTGCCTCAGTGTTGCATGTCCATGCTAGGCTTCAGGTGAACCCCACAGGTAACTGTAGATCTCTGTGTCTACCACCTCTCACAGGATAGATACAGGACTTGGCAGGGTTTTCAGTTTCTAAAGTCCACTACCATCTCTCTTAACCTTGACCACACTGAGCTGTAGATTATCCCTCCCACACCACTCAACAAAGCTGTCAATCACAACAATCATTGATGCACCCAACAGTCATCATTATTTAATTGTACATCTCTGAGTTGTACTTGAAGTAAGAAAAAAAACCATTGTTTTACAGTTTGATGGTTTCATACAAATTTCACAGCTGTTTCTGTTTGAGTCTAGTGTTCACAGAGAAGTACTGCACGGCAAACAGAATTGAGAAGCTTCCTGGTCCACGAGACTGGGTTCAGATCCTTCAAGACCAGATCAAACTGGCTCGACGACGCTTAAAAAGAGGTTGTGCACCCATGTAGTTGTTTTTTCCTACTGTGATCTCTCTAGCTGATCAAATGGCAAGGTGATGGTTAAAATGTACATCATTGCTGACCTGTGCTTGGTTGTGTGTGATCGTGCAGCAGAGACAACTACGGATTGTGATGAGATATACAACAGGATACATACAGATAAAACAGGTACAGAAGCACACCAACCGTGTCCCTCTACCCCAAAGAGATCTCCTCAGTGTAGGCTCATTACATTACTCCTTGTATAACTTCCATGTGCCTAAAACACAAAAATATAGTTTGTCTAATCATATAAATGATTTGAGGTTATACAATTATAAAATAATTTTACAACCTTTTTCCTGAGAGGCAACAGTGATTGTGATATATTTTATTTCCTGTTACAGGTATGGATTGCATACAAGCAGAAAGTCAGGTTGCTATGGAAAATACTTAAGATGGCTTAGTTTTTTGCAAAAAAAAAAAAGAAAAAAAGATGCTCTTCAGATGAAGTCCTGTTTTCCATGGAGTTTAATAGGTTTGGACTGCACACAGTAAGATTTAAAGTAATTTTAACTGGCCCAAGGTCAGTTTTGGCTACACGCAAGGGCAGATCAGTCAGAATAAAATGGTGGCATTTTGCTGATAAGCAAGGACAAGATGACATGATCAATGCGGACTAAATGAGCTTGCACATTTAACAACAGAAACCTCCTAACTCTGATACACTGTTAAAAGAATATTTTTATGTTTCATTACAGACGCTTCCTGTTGCATTTGGTGGTTTTAAACTTGTGTGAATGACATAGATTGATGTAGACGTGATAGCTAAATATATAAAGTAATGTGTTTGTACTTCCTTAACCTCATTCAAGTGCTTCACAAGACCAAGTGGAGCTCTGTTGAGAAAACAGGACTGTGTGCCTTTATCTCATGCCATACTAAGAGGACCCTCTCCAACAATATTCAAAAAGGACCTTCTTTCCAAAGTTTTATTTTAAACACACACACATTATATAAAACAAAAAAGTATTTGTTACCCCCTTTGCTTTGTAAACAATGTATCAGTACTGTAACCCTATGAGCTGATTAACACATGCTAAATTTCTATTGTAAGAGGATGTCTGTGTAATGTGCACAACTGAGTGAAGTTCCATGTCATAGTAACATGAATTTTACCTCACTGTCTTAAAATTATTGACTCATTGTTAAACTGTAGGTACAGATTGTCTATGTTAATTGTTAAAACTGTCAGGGAAAACCAGCCTCTCCCCACCCACCTCTACAAATGTGGTGTACTGTACCCCATACATCTGGGTGTTGTCGTTGGTCTTAATTTGTGCTTAAAATGAATAAACATAGGTCTACTGAGTACTGGTAAAACGGATCCAATATGTTTTAAGTGTCTATAGTAAGCAACAGTAATGGTATTTTGGATAGAACTGCATGACCAAAGCATTTGTCACATTTTCACACAGTGTGCTAGATCAACAAAGATCTTAAGTGCAAATTTCTCCAAGAAGAAGGTTATCTGAAATATTTTGATATGTGGATAGATTATTAGCAATTCTCCAAACCGTTTCAAAAGATTGCCATGCGACATTAACGCTAAACATGTTAGTGGGGTAAACAAACCAGCTTTCGGTATGATTTGATGTGGCCTACAAAGTATCAGTCCTATAAACACTTAAATGACTTTAAATTGAAATCAAGTTTTAGTTAAAACACAATGAAAAAACAAACAAACAAAGTAATATAACTAGGTATAACTACTACTACTATTACCTATGCCCATAATTAGGCTACTGTAATGAACAGTTAGTGATGCGCTTAATTAAAGGTACAAACGATTGTTGACTTTCTATTGCCATACCTCGGGTGCTTTAAAGGGGAGGTAATCGCGCCAAAGCGCCAAAGGAGGACCCTTTGTGATCTACACTATTTACTGGAAAGTCTACAACAGCATGACCGTGTCCGTAATTAGTTGATTAGAAAAGGAATGCTTTTGTTCTTTTGTACTAAACCTTTTTGCACGTATCACGAGCGCTGTTTTATTCGCGACGAACGACGCTATGCAAAATATTTTATTTCTTATCAGGCACTTTGTGAGGGCACTCGATTTCCTTGCTTTGGACGGTGGGAAACTGCCTTTTCTTGTATCAGGAGGCGCCGCTAAAGCGAAACCGGTAAGGAGTAACTGAATTGCACAATTAAAGGGGAAATGTAATACGAATATAACTGTGCCACAGTGGTATAAGTGTTGAGAGCTACTTTACCAATTTCTTTATAAGTCGTAATACGTCGAGTCAGCGCAAAATGCACAAAATGTTTTATATTTCATGTTATTTTGAGTGTTGTTTCATACCTCTCATGGCGTGGGTGCCTAAAGGGTTAATTTTTTCCGCCGCCGACATTTTATAAACAGTTCAACCGGCCTGCACAACAAATAAAAGTGTTTCATTCTTAGCAGCGAGGTTTAGATTTCGCAACACATGTTTGTAACCTGGTGCATGTCTAACCTTGCAAACGTTTGTATGAAAAAGGGAGACGAATCGGTTATTCTGCAGTCGTGCAAACGTTAGCAAGATAGCCTAGCAGCCAGTCTAATCAGCTTGCATGAGCGCCAGTAAGAAGTGGTTTAGCCTGATGGCTCCGTGCACTGGCAGCGTGCAAGCACTGGTGCACGGTGAGTTTTAAGTTGGGAAAACGTATGTAGATCGCCGACGCTTCCCACTCTTTTTGGTTAATCTCAACTCACTTTTACATAATCACATGTCCAGAATTGCATAATGCTCGTAGTAATGGGCATTTCTAAACAGTGTTAAAAACTTTTGAGATCCGTTTCGTGGATCAGTCAGTGACACTCACAATCCTAGCTAGGCAGTTAGCTGTACTGCTAGGTTATGGAAGGCCCTAACCACAACGGGATGCTATCAGTCGGGCACTTTCGCTGTTCCCGAATAAGCTTCCGCTACAGTGAAAGTGAAATGCCGTGTATGCACATTGCGACACTTCGCGTTCGCTGTCAGCCTTGTTGAAGTTAACAGCTAGCTAATAGTAATCTTTGGGCAAGTAACGTTAAACACTTGCTGTACATCGCAATGTGCCGCTCGAAACAAGTTCGCCGTTTTAAAGGGGAGGATGCTTTCTCTATGCATATGCACCTGAGATCATTAGCACTCATATATATATATATATATATATATATATATATATATATATATATATATATATATATATATATATATATATATATATAAATATAAAATTGCACACATACAGATGTGTATTTATTTCATTATTCTTACTATTGCGTTATAGTAATTATATTATTGTGCAATTTTCTGCCATGTATTTAAAATCCCAACGCCATCTCTTGCTCTTTCAGGCTACCTGCTGTTCACTGAAGAGGTGTGTTGAGTGGTGCTGGCTCCAGTAATATCTAAGTCATGTCAGTGCGGGAGGCTTTTAATCCAGAGAGTTATGAGCTGGATAAAAACTTCAGGCTGACACGCTTCACAGAGCTCAAGGGCACTGGCTGCAAAGTGCCTCAGGATGTGCTTCAGAAACTTCTGGAGTCTTTGCAGGAGAATCATTATCAGGAAGATGAGCAGTTCCTTGGAGCAGTTATGCCCAGACTGGGTTTGTAATGTATAGCTACACACTACTCATTCATAGTCGCAGCATGCTGTCTGAAATCACAGGATGAATACGTGTTTGCACTACAGACTAGTCTTATTTGAAGTTGGTTATGTCAAAATACACATAGATAAAGTGTGGTATTTATGTAAGGTGTGGGTGTGTTTGTGTGTTTGTTTGGCAGGCATTGGCATGGACACCTGTGTAATTCCCCTGAGACATGGGGGACTTTCATTAGTGCAGACAACAGACTACATTTACCCTATAGTAGATGACCCATATATGATGGTAAATATGATTGAAAAACTATACATAGTGTCATATCTCACTGATAAAATGTTATTTAGGCAGTGTTGTATTAATTGAATTGAGGTGGATATGGCTTCACCCTGATAATTTGTCAGAATTTACCAGTTAAATAATATACTTTTCTGCTATTGCCATTACATTGATTTCCTGTTTTCATGTAACCTGACTTACTTGCACTATTAGCCTACTGATCAATTAACAAAATACAAATGATTCTTTAATGATTAATTAATGTCATTCCCTCTCTAGGGCAGAATCGCATGTGCCAACGTCTTGAGTGACCTATATGCTATGGGAGTGACTGAGTGTGATAATATGTTGATGCTGTTGGGTGTTAGTAACAAACTCTCAGAAAAGGTGAGGCATGAAAGAGATTGAGACACTCCTGTGAATGTGTGAGAATAAAGATCCTCTGCCTACAGTAAATTCAGACAAGCTTTAACACATACCGTGAAATGTACCTGGCATAAATGACCTGTGTGTGTGTGCTTCATTGATTGTAGGAGCGAGACAAGGTAATGCCGCTGATTATCCAGGGTTTTAAGGATGCATCTGAAGAAGCTGGAACCTCAGTGACTGGTGGTCAGACTGTGCTTAACCCATGGATAGTCCTTGGGGGTGTGGCTACAACTGTGTGCCAACCAAATGAGTTCATTATGTGAGTCCTCTACCTTTCTCTCTCTAACTAATTTGTCTTTCTCATCATGTAATGTTTTGCTATCAATACATCTGTTTTTAATCATTTGTTTTTATATTTCCTTTGTGTGCTAAAGGCCAGATAACGCAGTTCCAGGTGATGTCCTGGTTCTTACCAAACCTCTGGGCACTCAGGTGGCTGTAGCAGTGCACCAGTGGCTGGACATTGTGAGTCTTTTCCCCTTATAGTGATTAGGGCCATGATACGATATAAGACAATACTGCATCACAAGTAATTACATTCATAATCAGCATCAAAGTTTAATTTTCTTCATGTAAAAATCTGTTTTTTACTTGGTATCTTTTGATGGCCTTCAGATAATGGCTTCAGTACACCATACTATTCATAAATACAGGAAAAAGAAATACAGATTAAAATTTGAGTGGTGTTTTTTTTTTTGTTTTTTTTTCTGTTTTCCTTTCAGCCAGAGAAATGGAACAAGATTAAGTTAGTAGTAACCCAGGAGGATGTGGAGCTAGCTTATCAAGAGGCCATGCTAAACATGGCCAGACTCAACAGAACAGGTTAGTATAGGCCCCTCACAAATACTAATGTAGGCACATGATCCACACACTGCACGTGTGTGTGTGTGTGTGTGTGTACGTACACACACACACACACACACACACATTGCTAATCCTTCTCGTGTTGTCACTCTGTCCCTAGCGGCGGGTCTGATGCACACATTTAATGCACACGCTGCCACTGACATCACGGGTTTCGGGATCTTGGGGCATGCTCAGAACCTCGCCCGGCAGCAGCGAAGTGAGGTCTCTTTCGTCATTCACAACCTGCCTGTCCTCGCCAAGATGGCTGCTGTGAGCAAAGCCTGTGGAAACATGTTCGGCCTCATGCACGGCACCTGCCCAGAGACCTCAGGTGAGGGATGACAAGTGACCTGGTGTCTTGTTCTGCCTGTTGAGCTGCTTGTGTTCCCTTTTTAAGGGTGCAGGGCTGGGCTATTTTAAATACTGTTTGTAGAAACACAGAGATACCTTCAAATGTTCTTGTGATTGTAGAAGCATTAATCTGTGCTGTCACACTCTGATTTCTGTCATTCTTTGGCACCCCCTGCAGGAGGCTTGCTCATCTGTCTTCCACGGGAGCAAGCTGCACGATTTTGCGCTGAGATCAAGTCCCCTAAATACGGCGAGGGCCACCAGGCATGGATCATCGGCATCGTGGAGAAGGGCAACCGCACGGCTCGCATCATTGACAAGCCACGCATCATCGAGGTTGCCCCGCAGGTGGCTACGCAGAACGTCAACACCACACCAGGAACGACGTCCTAAACCAGACCCCACGACCCCAGTTCCTGACCTGAACAGTTAGCTTACTCTAGCACCACCACAGAGTAGATGCACACAAACCACCTGCCCACCACTGCCTTATGGCACATACTACATGGACATGCTTAAGACAAAAAGGAAAACAATAAAACAATGGGCAGAAAATGATAGAAAACTCCATGGCTTTTTGTGTAGATAGTTTCTTGTTAAAAGCAGCTACAGAAGCACCTATTTGTAAGGCGGCTTCTGCAGTGAATGAAGAGTATGATGTTGGTCTCATACTGCTGATTCGATGTTGAATCTTTCCTGCTCTTCTTCAATGTGAGTTGTGCTCTCACACCTGCCCACTTGCACCTATATACATACCCCATGACATAAGAATCGCCAGTGTTTTCATACATTGTAGCGATATATTCTGATCAGTGTGCAAATTCTAGCAGTAGTTTGGACTGTAACCAATGCCTTGAACAGTAGCTAAAGATGAACTGATGAAGAGAATGAGTATATAGGGTTTTTTCTTTACTTTTGTATTATACTCCCTTGAACTAATCAAATAAAGTGTCCCTTGTTTTGAATGGTCTGAATGAATGAAAAGTAATTCTGTAAGACTAGTCAAGCCCAAGGTTCTTTAAAGTGTTACATCTTTAAAGTGTACCATGTCTACCTTAAATGGCAGTGTGTTGACCTTTTGTCAGAGAATGTAAACAGCAGAGATGCAGTTTATATATTGTATGATATTCACTGTTTAATATAGATGTCATTAGATTCTTCTGTGATAGAGTTAAGTTTTTATATTCTCTATAAAGACCCTATGATATATATTTTTTTCTCTCTGTCTCTCTATCTAATGGTGACATATGCATTTATGGCCCTGAATAAATCTAATCTTTTTTTAATTTCTTGGAAAAGACGTGTTTTTGTTTGGTCGCTGAAAGGATCCATAGTAGTGTTTGCCTGCCAAGAGCTGAGGAGAGATATCCTACAAACAGCTGCCTTATCTCACTTCCCCTTGACAACTAACATTTTTGAGTGCTCTTCTAAGATTTAAGGAAATGGTACTTAGTCATTATATATATAAATAAAAGCAGGTGTGACTTTAAATGAAAATGGAGGTCTAGTTGAACAATGTCTCACCCTTTGACAAAAAGGTTACTTGATACAGTGCAGGATTAAATGATTTTAAGTGCTCTATAGAAAAAATAAATAGATAAATAATTTAATGGAATAAGTTTCAATACACTATCTTGACACCTGTCCAATTTGCAGACATTAAATAGTCATGCTTATATAACTGATATTTAGTACAATTCTAGTGTACAAATGCTACTATACCAGTATATTATATTATTTACAGAAAAAGGCATCTAATTGGGATGAAAGCGTACTGCCTTTGATATTTTCATCAAAATAATCTATCTTTATTTGCTTGAATGAACAGAATTTTTTTTTTTAAATAGTTTAAATAGATTATTTTTAAAATGTCTATAACAACTGTGCAGTTTGTTTAGACAGATTCTCTTTTTCATGCTCAGTTATGATATGGGAATGGAACATTCTGGAGCATCTGTGTCTGTGAGTGAGTGTCTTGTGATGCCAGTGTCAGTTACAGGGTTACAGGGTAAGTTACTTAGCCAGTGTGAGTTACAGGGCCTTCTCCTTCAGGCTGAACAGTTCTCTAATGTCCAGCATGGCCTGCCTGATGTTCTGGCCAAAGCGATGGGAGTCCTGGAGACAGAGAGAGTCATCTTGGCCCATTAGCACAAATTTGCTCAGCTATCGATATTAGGGCTCCAGTGGTTCTTTTCTCTTACCGTTTCCAGGCACGAATACTTGCTGGAGACGTGGAATGTGATGAGATTCTCCCCAACAATAATATAAGAAACACCATAGCCATCATCTGCAACCTGCAAGCACCCATTTAGAACAAAATGAGGATTCTAAATAAGAACAAGCCATTCCAAATTCATAACAAACATGTAAGACATAGTTCAGGACTGAAAATTAATGACTACAAAACAGCAATGTTTAACATGGTGATCACAAACAAGAATGCTAGAGTACTGATGGCCTGTTTCGTACTAGCAGTGTGCAGGGTTATGGGCAGGGTTATGAGTAGGGTTATGAGCAGGGTTATGGGCAGGGTTATGAGCAGGGTTATGGGCAGGGTTATGAGCAGGGTTATGAGCAGGATTATGAGCAGGGTTATGGGCAGGGTTATGAGCAGGGTTATGGGCAGGGTTATGAGCAGGGTTATGGGCAGGGTTATGAGTAGGGTTATGAGCAGGGTTATGGGCAGGGTTATGAGCAGGGTTATGAGCAGGGTTATGGGCAGGGTTATGAGCAGGGTTATGAGCAGGATTATGAGCAGGGTTATGGGCAGGGTTATGAGTAGGGTTATGAGCAGGGTTATGGGCAGGGTTATGAGCAGGGTTATGGGCAGGGTTATGAGCAGGGTTATGAGTAGGGTTATGGGCAGGGTTATGGGCAGGGTTATGACCAGGGTTATGGGCAGGGTTATGAGCAGGGTTATGAGTAGGGTTATGAGCAGGGTTATGAGCAGGGTTATGGGCAGGGTTATGAGCAGGGTTATGGGCAGGATTATGAGCAGGGTTATGGGCAGGGTTATGAGCAGGGTTATGAGCAGGATTATGAGCAGGGTTATGGGCAGGGTTATGAGCAGGGTTATGAGCAGGGTTATGAGCAGGGTTATGGGCAGGGTTATGAGCAGGGTTATGAGCAGGGTTATGGGCAGGGTTATGGGCAGGATTATGAGCAGGGTTATGAGCAGGGTTATGAGCAGGGTTATGGGCAGGGTTATGGGCAGGGTTATGAGCAGGGTTATGGGCAGGGTTATGAGCAGGGTTATGGGCAGGGTTCGTGCATCCTCACCGGGCCAAAGCCTCCTCCTGCTCCCACATATTTGGGGAATTTCTGAATGTCAACCAGGTTGAGCTGCTGCTGTGGGGTCTGACTGGTGGAGAGACGCCAGGGCTCCGAAAGAACCTGGAGGGCAAATTATTGTTTAGCCTTCAGCTATTTCAGTTTGATGTCTAAACACAGCGAGATGTGTCAATTATGCCTATGTCATTTTTGCCCTGTATACTTGATTGAGGAAGGGGGATTCTATGTCCAGGAGTTTAGAGACAATGTAGAGGCAGAAGAGATGGCGGTCGATGCCAGCGCCAGTCATGGCCAGACGGTACATGTTCTGGTGTTTCTCCGCTGCCTTCCGGAATAGTGCCAGCCGCTGCTCGCTCTGTGCACAGAACAGCACAAAGCAGATTGCTAGTGTAGATGTCAGTGCCATAAATGGCTTTCTGGAGCAGGGCAAAATGCAGTAAGCCTTCCAGCCCGCAGTCCTGCTGTTACCGTGTAGGCCGTGTCCTCCATGGCTTGGACGAAGGCTGTAGACTCAATGGTGCAGGAGCGTACTGTCTCTGTCCGCCCCTCCCGGAACATGCGGGTCATTGAGGCTTCATATGTCAGGCAAAACTCACCTTTGTCCTAATCCAAATACATAAACAGCAACAAAGCAGTGAATACTAATACAGAGGTCTTCAGTAATGTATGCGTGTGTGTGTGTGTGTGTGTGTGTGTGTGTGTGTGTGTGTGTGTGTGTGTGTGTGTGTGTGCGTATGTGTGTGTGTGCATTTTTGGCATACCCTGTAGTGAGCAAGCTGTAGTGCTAACTGAATAAAAGCATCAGGGCTTGTTCTGCACTTCTTGATCAGCCCTTTCCCAAATTCCTCAAACACACAGCCATGGAAGTCCACATCATCAGCCAGATCTTTTGCTATCAGGTAGGAATGCTCGATAACCTCCTGGCACTAGGAGAATGAGAGAATAATGCAGCAAACTAAAGCAAGTCCTGCTGAAGCACTTTTGTCCTCCCCTTCTCTTTTAGTACACGTCTGCTACTGTGCCGCAAAGTCATACCGCTTTTGGAATGTCCCACTGCAGCCTGCTGGGCGGAGCCAGGCCTTTGTTGATGTCACCTTTACAATGTCCCTCCTCAGTGTAACCCAAGCGGAAGTAATCTGTAGCTAAAATGTCCTGAGCATAGAACAGTTTGTTTGTTTATTTGTTTGTTTGCTTTTAAATCAGCTGTTAGCAACAGGTGATATTTTGATTTTTGTGATATATGATTTTCGCAGCCATGCTGTCATCATTACCTCCCACATATGTCCAATGATGGGGGCATCAGCCCAAGAATGCTCAGCATTCACCCCTATTTTACCGTTCTTGTAGACAACCAGAGTGAAGGATTTATCAAACCACCTGAGAACAGAGTGAAGCAACAAGGGACTTTGCATACCTCATTTACACAGTATGAAAGATGCGCAGTGTTGCATGCAAATACCTCTGACTGCATGCACTGTAGGTAGCCTGTTAAACAATACAATAATTCTGCTCCTAATAACTCTGCTTCTATGGCAAGAAAGCAAAGCAGCACACCACTGCTTACCTGTCGAAACACTTTCCGTGCAGAAGAGACTTGGCATAGAGGTCCATAGACTCTGCCCTGTCAGGGTCATATCCATGAGCCTCATCATCCAGGGTGAGGAAAAAGGCAGCTGTTTCTATGGCATCTAGAGATGTCTTGTTCACTCCCTCACTGAAGTACTTTTGCCGTGCTTTAGCCCAGGGAACTCTAACAGTGTGTGACACAGGTATGTTCTATGATTATAAACTTTATTCTTAACCTATCAAGTGTAAAGAAACAATCAGTTTTGTAAGCGATTTTACAGTCAAAAAGCATTTTGTTTGTTGGAACGATCTATAAGGAACAGGAATTTATGGTTAGACAACAGAAAGGTATACTAAGGAGACTTTTCCTAAAACATAAAGGAATATTCCAAAGGAATTTAGCACAAAATGAAGCAGAGAAGCAAGCTAAAGCCTCACACTAGTCTATATCTTACTTTTCTGTAGTGCACAGGGCAACACTGGTAATTTTCTATGACCCTTGTCAGAACAGGTTCAATCATATGACTAGCATCAAGCTATTTCTATCCAAATTTCCAGGTAAAGTAGTAGTGCACTATAAATGAGAATGAATATGTGAGTACAGAGTGGGTGTGTGGGTAGTGCACATGCTTGTGCACTGTGGACACCTGTTTCCAGCTGTGAGCGAGGCTAGTTTGAGTTCTCCAGGTTGGGGCTCTGAGGTATCGCTGAGAATGCACTGGAACTGCTGCTCCAGCTCTGAAGGCAAGAGGTGCCGTCCCCCGTAGTACAGCCACAGCTTGAAGAAACGCCCTCGGTGGTACACAACCAAGTGCTTCCTATTCCTCATGTGCTGGACACAGTCTGAAGACAAAAAAAAGGTATTCAGCATCTGTAGTTTGCCAAGACAGAAGTATTTCAGAAAAGACCAGAAGAGATTACGTGAATGATTTAAGAAAATGTGCCCAGACACTTCCATATCCTCACTTTCTAAAATGCTTCACCTGCGCATCACATTATCAGAAACTTGTGTGTTCAGTATTTATTTAATAAATAAATTAATAAATACTGTAAAATTTTACCAGTTATGACTGATAATGTGAATGAAACGGCTGATGTAGTACTGATTGTTTAATTCTGTTAGTTGTCTCTAGTAAGCAATTCTGCATGACGTTCCCATATGTAAAAAGTATCAAAATCATATATGCTCATGACAGGAAGGCTCCTTTCACATAAATAACAAATACATAAGCACTTTTACAGAAGGACCTCTGCCCAAAATATCCATTTTTTAAATTTTTTTTATTGCTGCCTATTATATTTTTATTATATTTTTGTTAGGGTTGCCTATTATAATTATTGTGCTTGGATCCTGTTGTTTGCCTGTTTTAAATGCCAGTAAAGCACATAAACAGAGCTCCTGATTGCAGGATCAGAGTTCACTCTTTACCTCTTGGATGTAGTGGTGGCACTACGTCTAATCTTTACCTGTTTCAATGCCAGGAATTCGTGCGGTGTTGAACATTCTCTCATACTGAGAAGAGCACATGGGCACAACCCCCAGAGCTCTCATCTATGGGGGCAACAGAGAGTCGGGTAAACACAGACGTGCACACTGCACTGGGGCAAGTATTAGCTGTGGCTCTGTGGGCGTTTGTGAGTACCGGGATGTGTTCTCCTCGCTCTAGCTTACGACGGTACTGCAGGAGGGCGTGGACAACGTTACCTGCCCGTGCTGCCTGTCTGTGGGTGGGGATCATGTACAGCAGATCCTGAGAGACGCAGAAGTGAGCCGTTAGCTGATGTAGCTCATTGCTTGTTATACCTGATGACCAAGTGCAAGTGATGAATTACGGGTTTACTGCCCTTGTCCTAACCATAGTGTAGAAGTTGCTGTTGACCATGATGGGGCTCCGCCCCCTCAGGTAGATGTACTCCTCCCACCAGTCACTCACCTTCCCATAGACACAGTCAAAGTTAATAATTTGTATTTCTACCCACACTCATTTGACTTTTTAAAAGTATTTTAAGAAGAATGAACATTTACATTTACTTACATAGTTACTGGCCCACCAGGATTTCAGCCAAAGATATTTTTGCAACCTGGGGGCTTGGTCCTTTTTGAACTCATTGGCTACAATTTCCATATTTTTATATTGGTCATAATCCAGTAGGGGGCGCACTGACTCAAGATACTGAGGAAGAAAGTGTGAGACAGACTGAGATATGTGGCCTTGCTTGTAACACCTTTACAAAATGTACTAACTATAGGAATGTTGTTTCCTGTGCCTGACTCCGACATAAGAAGGCTCTCACCCTGCAGATGGTGTCATCAATGCTTGGCACAGGCAATCTAGGTAAAGAGGCCTGGAAACTGTAGAGCAAAGGCCGACGACCTGAAAACATCTTCACCAGACTCTAAAACAGAAAACATGCTCACACTCGGCTCTGCAAAACCTGACTTCAACCAATGAAGGCCAGAGCAAAATCTGCCTTCACCTAATGAAAATAAAGACTATTTTCCCTCACTAGACTTATTATGCCTGACTATTTCGGTGCACTACCATCCAGAGCCTGGTGGAGGAGCTCATTTTGCCATGGGGCTCGAAGATCCAGCCATGGTAGGAGAGCAGAACTTTAAGAGTGAAGCGCAGCAGCAGAATCAGGGACCACCACAGGCCTGTGGCAAACAGGATAGCACTCAGCACCGTCTGAGACTGAGAAGTGAGGTAATCGCTACAAACAACAACAAAACAATGTTAGTAAACAATTAGAACTAAGGTTTTGAAGGGCAGTTTGAAATATCTTGAATGTAAAGTTTGTGTAGACTCAGATATGCAGCCATCATGGATCCTTATAAATCTTCTTACAAATATGAAGGATGTAGGTCTAGTATTGCTTCTAATCATATCAGAAATCCCAGATAAGCATCTATACATAATATTCTAAACTTAAAAGGGCAATCCAATGTGGCCCCAATTGTATTAGACTATTGAAAATTAACATATGAGGATTAATCATAATACCATAAAAAATATCTACTGAATTTTCTACAACATTCAAACAAGGCATTTGGTGCAAAGTTTCCACCTCAACTTATAAAATCATAAAATGTTCTACATTTAACAATCTACTGTCAACAGCAAAAACAATATTAAAAGCTGTCACTGGTTTGATTTTATTAGCAATAAATAGGTAAATAAGACACAAAATCTATAAGATTTAAGCATTGAGAATACGTGGAAATTTATACTACACTTACAAATCGGTAATTATTAATGTAAAAGGTTTACTTCTATGTTTGTGATACTAATTTACAAACCTCACAGGTAACATTTTCCTGATGCTGTCAATCATACCCAGGGACGGGTCTAGCCTTGCATAAATGGAGCTCATTATCGCAATAACCACAAACAACCAGCTGGAGGGACTAGCGGGATAGACTCCTGTTAGGATGCCATTCTGCTCAAACACAAGAATTAAAACGATTAACACGATTAACAACAAGAATTCCGTTACACCAATAATATTCCAGATTACTGTGACCGGTTACTCACTTTAAATTGAATGGCGCGTTTTCTCCATGATGTTACTCCGGATAGGTATATATGTTTGAGCACCTCACGGCTTAGATGAAAGTTGATACCGTCCGGTGTGACGGTGAACTGGAAGCCCACCGCCTGGTGCGCCTCTGCCATTGCAGACGCTGAAAGAGCGGCGTGCCAAAGGAATGAACGCTAGATAGAAAAGACGTGTTAGGTTACACCACAGTGCGCACAATCATGAAAAAAATGTAAAATACCATGACGGTATTTTAGAGAAAACCACATTTTGTTACCGATCGTTTTGTGTTAAGCCCACCATAAGTTACGTGCGAGTGCAACAATTCTGCGTTAAAATGAGCGTTTTTCGCACGGACCACTCTTTGGACCTGACAAAGGTTTACCCCTCAAAGGTTAAGAGAGGTAATGTTGTCATCACAGTTCACGTTTGTGAATACTGAATTTCTTTTTCCATGTCATGTGACTGGAGGGACACCAACTAGGGCAAAGTTGAACAGTCCGAAATAGCGAAGTAGACTACCATAGTGGCACGCGCTGTAGGTGGACCTGCAGCGCGCACGTGAAAATAGTTGCTGAAATAAATAAATCGATACAAAATAATGTAACCTAGCACAGGAGCTATGACACTAGATATAAACTAATTATTAAGTGTTAATAGAAATTATCACGACACAGCAGACTATGCCATGTGGTAAAACAATCGGGCGTTATTTTCCAGTTGCAGGTGGGAACATATTATTAACCATATCATTTTTAGAAACAGTTACAGCCCACCATATGCTAGTACGTATACTAGCAGTATTGACAAAAATATACATATAACCAGTAAGGATGGTCATGTTGTTATCAAAGTCATCAAATATATTAACATATACAGAAGAAAAAGCATTCTTAAAATATCTGAATCTGTGTGGAACTTACTGAACGATCGGTTTAAACTTTATAGGTAAGCCAACCTTTTCTTAAAGTAGCTTGACGATTTGCAGGTGTAGTGAAATAGAGAAAGTAATCTGGTCCAGGCTTCACTCAGGAACTCCCTGTGGAGAAGGTAGCTGTGGACCTCAGTGTGACTCTGGTGTCCTTCAAACGACTCTGCTCAAGTGTCCTATGGAAGAAAATTGTCTCAGGCCCAACCTTAACACTCTCTTACTCTTTTCTTCTAGATACTGTGACTAGCTACTCTAGCTTTCTTCGCTTCTGTTTTGTTCACTTTTTTCTTGCTTTACAACCCCCTCTGTGTGTGTGTATGTGTGTCTATGTGTGGGGGGTGGGGGGTGTATATTTGTAACTGGACACCTCTTTGGCTCCGGATACACAAGCGGTACAAATCTTTAAAATATTGCTTCAAATAGCACAATGCAACTAATATTGCTGATCACAGGAAGGTGAGCTTGTAGGAGTCTGGGTGCATGTAAGGAAGATTTTCTATGTTTCTTCGGCTATGCGGAATTAGGCTTGTAAGGAAGCCTGTATGTAATGTGGCTATGTAATAGAACCATTGTCATTATGATGCTCATGGTTGTTTTTGCCAAATGACTCGAAAGTGAAGTTTGTAAAATGCAGTTTCACATGGACAATGAATTAAAAAAAAGTATTTAATTAACAGTTTTTAATTGTTATATAATCATTTACTAATTTCTGCAACTCTAATCATCAACAAAGAGTAGTGAACAGATGAGACTGTGCTAATAATACATTTTGCTTTCAGCAGATGTTCTCAGAGCAGTCACATTCAGAAAATATTTACCAAATTACATCCTTGCTGTGCGCACCTATGTCCTGGCCTTGTGCATGCTTCAGAAAATGAGGTGGAAAAAGCTCTCATAGCAGGTGGGGACAGGGAGAGAGGGGAGGGGACAGAGAGTCAGAGAATGGAGGTTTAACCGAAAAATTGAGCCCTGCTGACTTCCAGACATGTAAACATCATCGTTGAGCACTGTGCCTTGACCTATCAGATTGGTCTTCTGCATGCTTCTGATCTGACCCCACTGCAGAGTGTCCACACAGAAGGATGTTGCTACAGTTTCAACATTGTTCCCACCAATCACGACCAACCTGTCAGTGGCACCGAGGAAGTGGAGGCTGGGGATATCAGCATCAATGCGAGTGAGGGTGGGGAGTAACTCGCTCCAGCAGTCTGAGAAAGAGTGTCAGAAAGAGAGAGAGAGAGAGAGAGAGAGAGAGAGAGAGAGAGAGAGAGAGAGAGAGAGAGAGAGAGAGAGCGAGAAGAAGAAGAAGAAGAAGAAGAAGAAGAAGAAGAAGAAGTCTTTATGAGGAAAGATACTGCTTGAATGCTGTTTATGAACTGCATGCAAACTTATCTTCACACCTGGGGGTTATACATATTCTAAAACTAAACAGAAAAAATGGGTTATACTTTTTTTTTTTCCCACAACCACAACTTCACAATAAAATCCATCTTTGAATAAACCATAACAATTTTCACATAAAATACAATCATCACATATCCAATAAAACATATTCAAAAAATGGGTTATACATAACCAAAGTGCTCAGAAAATTTGTAGAGAGTAAATCTGCTACACACCTTGTGTGGTGTCATAACGTAACACAAGTTTTTCCCCAGTCTTCTGGATGTTCCCCAGGACATAGAGGCAGGTCCCTAGGCTGGTTGTAAGAGGGGAGTCATGGGAGAGGGAAAGGGTGAATTGGAGGTCTGAGAGAGGAAGGGAGGAGACAAAGGTCCAGGAGTCCTCCCATGGGTTGTACTTCTCCACTGCCATATACATGCCTGTGCTGGAGTCCGGGGTAACCAGTGAGTCCAGGTACCAGCCCCCCACAGCATAGATACACCCCCCACACACTGCCGTACTGAAGTGGCGCCGGTGCTAAGGGAAGCCAAGCATAGACACCACACTCCTCTCAGTGAGTAATTGTGAAGCTTGTAGTTATCTAAAAATTATGAAAAGATCAAAAATGTGGTTACTTTTAAAGTTTATATTTGTGTGCAGCTTTCAAAGAGTTTATACAGATGACTGAGAAACCCTTTACTATGATAAAATTCACATGGTTATAATATAAGTCCTTACCTTGATGAGAGGGGCAATTGATACCCATTTATTTGTTAAGGGATTGTAACGGAAGGAGGCCATCTTGAATTCATATCCTCTTTTCACACGGTAACTGTACCCCCCTATTAAGTAGAGGTAGTTAAACAGAACTGCTGTGGTGAAGCACCACTTATCTGCACTGAAGGGCAGACCTGTAATACATGTCCATTTTCCATCATCCTCATCCAGTCTAAAAAGCTTCCTTGCAGCTTCTGTTTCCTGCTTGTTCAGGTTCTCTTTCCTCAGGCAGCAGAGCTGTGGTGTGCCCTGTGACCGGATGTGGAGGACATGCTGCTGCAGACAGAGGTCCAAGTTCCTGCTCAGGTGAGGGAGCTCCAAAAGATGTGTGCTCAGGAAGGCAAGCACGGTCTCCTGCAGCTCAACACTGCACAGCTCTTCGGCCAGCTGTAGGTAAGCCAGGTATGTGTGCTCTGTGAGGGCCTCAGAGACAGCTGCCAGCAGGTGACCGGTGAAGCCTGGGATCAGCAGATACATGCTCACACGCAAGTGCTCCTCTAGGAGGTTCTCTGGAACTGAAAAGTTCTGTAGGAAGCAGAACTGCAAGAGGCTGTGGAACACTCTGGAGGGCACGTGTGCCAGATTCACTAGATGATCTGCTGTTTCTTTCATGCTGGAATGAGACAGAGCCCTGAAGTATTCACTACATTCAGCCAGCCTCTCCAGATCAGCCTGTCATGAGAAGAAATATGAAATACATGAACACTAACTAGAGCAACATCTTTTTGATGTATGTGTCTAATTTACAATACAAGTTCTTAATTTTACAGAAAAAGGATGTAAATTTGAAGTAGTCCAAAAATGCTAAACTCTAATACTAGTGGGGCCAAAGTCCTACTAATCCTGTTAATTAACTGATGAAAGAAGGAAATTACCAAACTATGCCAAACTCTTCTCCCCCAGGATGGGAGAAGAACACACATAATGTAAGGGAATTGAATAAAGATAAAATGTAGATAAAATATTTGGTAAAGACTGCATGCAAAATAGCAATATTTAGATATGTATACGATGTGTATTGATGCGGAAAAGTGATATTGTAAATTTGTGCGTTTGTGAAGAGACTCACATAGAACATGTGTGTGCTGGTCTGCACGGCAACCATTGGTCCATTGCCATGGTAATGATAAGTCCTGGATTCCAGATCCATTTTCCACATCTCTGATTGACTGCCATTAGACTCACTTCTCACTGTGTTAGCATTAGAGTGACCCCACACTCCAAGCTTGCTCAGTCTCCTTTTAACCCTTGTTAATGCATCCTTGAACCCTAAACTGTACTGAATAAGGCAAAAGCCATGCTCTACCCATGAGCTCAGATACAGAAACAGTGCTGAGATTGACTGCCAGATACTATCCATACTTCCAGAGTAGGGTTTAATGTTTTTTTCCCTTTTCAGGAGTGGATATTTTCTTCTGGTTCAAACAATGAACAAAAAGGATGGTAAGTGAAAAAAAAAAAGGGATTTCTAACCTAATTAGTCACGGTAAGATGTGCTTGTCTGTCACACCAACTCAAAGTCAATAAACCCTAAGCCTTGCTATTGCTCTGAACCCACAAGCACAGATCACCTTACTCTGTTTCCGGGTAGTAGATCAGTCCAGTCCCTGGTCTTTTTCAAAGCAGGCCTGTTGATTTTGAAGGCTTCTCTCCATGTAGCAGAGGCAGCTGACTCTGGAGTTGGTCTGCTGTGAAGCTTAAGCAGGCAGAGCAGAGCTATTTTAGTTTGTCCAGAGCCCCACAGCACTGGACTGAAACAGGATGCAACACAGCCATGCTGAATCACCACAATCAAGTCTGTAATGTTCGGAAAGATCATACTGATTGTATTTGCAGACAACTTTTATGCTGATGTAAATTTGATTTCATTCTAATGAGCTGTTTGGTTTAGAGCTCTTGTAGGAATGTAATAATCATACCTTCCTCTACTGCAGAACTTTATTACACAGGAAAATAGTATTAGACCAATAGCCCTTAATCCAGTGTTCTGGAAGCTCCAACCAGTCCAGATGTTTGGTCTATTCTAGGTCTCAGTACATCTCAACCAAGTTAAGGAAGGACTGCAGAATTCTTGATCACATCAGATCTTCTCAGTGGTGTGCTACAGAGCTGGTACAGAATAAAAGTGTACCAGTATAAAACTAATATTTAGACAAAAGGGTAAGTTTCAGACATTTTTTATTGTCAAACGCTTTAAATATTGGACATGGCAAAAATCCAGGGACTATGAAACAAAGTAGACAAGGACACATACAACACACAATGAAACAAAGGTTTTAATGGGCACAAATTCAAAGCATTTCAATGATCTAGTGCAATATTCTCATGGTTTTTTCACTGCATCTTTGGGATCAAAATATATGAACATCATTAAACTACTGACAGATGCAGTGCCTTCATTCAACTGAAAAATGGCCCCATATAGAGTGTTGGAGGGAACATTTGAATGCTCATTATGAAATTGCTCCCAAAATGTACAGTTTTCTTATTACATTATCTACTTCAACTGTTTAAATCATTAAACATCAGAGAATGATACTGACAGGACAGATATTTGTATAATCACAACTTTAGACACATGGCTTTTGATACTGGATTTTAGTTGGTAATTTCTGATTGTAGCCCATTCAATAGCTTTCACATCTGATTTGAACCGAGTATTAAATACATGCATAGACACAAATTAAATTTTGGTAAGTTAAAAATGCCTGTAGACAATAAAGCATGCTCTTCTGACATAACTTCAGCACAAGCTGACATGCCACATCATCTACCAGGTAGTGTTAATTTGGATTTTCCAATCAAGAACTGTCAAGAATTTTCAGGAAGTGAAGTAACTCATCTTTTTTTGACAAGCAAGCAATGACTTTACTGTGCCGCTTTATATATGCATTTGCTGACAAACAGGAAAGTTAGATTTTTAATTTGTTTACTGTCTCACACTACACTTCAGTGCAGAAATACAGGAGTGTTCTTCTTAACATGAAGACAACAGGAAAAGCAAGTTTTATGGCTCTGAGCCTGTCTGATAAACATATGGTGATTTGGATTTCTCTTTTGACTGAACTAAATGACCATAAGGACGGATATTATCATAACCTCTTTCTTACATCACCAAAAGTTACAGTTAACATTTACCATTGGGACATAAATATGCAAATATCATTGTTAAAATAAATATACAGTAAATTACAAAAACATTTAAAAGATGCTTTGCATCTTTGCATTTGGATTATGCTTTGGATTAGAATAAGAGAGCACAACTGTATTGGTTGTTTACCTCTGTAGTACTGCAATACACTGAAATTTGTGGTCCATCCAAGTATTCAACAATCATTTCTCTAGATAATGTTTAGTATATCTTCACCAGTTTCTTAACTGCTTATTCAATATGGGAACCGTTCGACGTATTTTCATGTTTATCATTCTTTCTCTACTTGGTAAAAAAGAAGAAAGAAAAGTTGTGGCATCCTTTGAAGCTCTACTTCCACTCAGCGCTACTCAGCGTTTGGCAAAGAGCTTTTTTTGCTTGAAGTATGAATCAAACCTGTGCTGGGCGTAGTCCTAAAGCGATAAACAAAGTCCATAAACAAAGAGAAAAAACACACACGCACATACATACACATAGATACCACACACATATGCGCACATACACACACGCGCGCACACACACACACACACACACACACGCACACACACACGCGCGCACATATATACACACACACACACACACACACGTGCACATACACGCGCACATACACACACACACACGCACATACACACACACACATAAAACTTACCATGTATCCAAATTCAATCTTGGAGATCCTGGCTTGAATAACTGACCATAAACCCCAGAAGAAATGAGAGGCTAGAGCATACCTGTGTGTGTGTGTGTGTGTGTGTGTGTGTGTGTGTGTGTGTGTGTGTGTGTGCGAGAGAGATTGAATATTTAAACCAGAACAAATTAAATTCACTACAATCAGTATTTCTATAGCAAATGTCATTAAAACAGATAAAGTGTGTCTATTTAAATGTGACGGCATGAATAAAAAGCAAACAGAGGACTAAATACAGATGGTTTAAGCAACACATCTCTGTCGTGCTCATTAAGACAGTAGCCAAACCTGTTAGCTTCAATGATCATCTCCTCCTCAATGGTGTCTTGGTCTTGTATAGGGTCTTCACTCTCTGCCAAGTAGTTTCTGAAGAAGTGCAGCTGAGGACAGACAGAGGAGTGCTGAGACAATTTTAGGGACCTCAGCCATGTAAACAGGGCAATGTGAATCCCAAACAGTCCTGAACTTGTCTCTAGTCACTGATGTTCTTGGATCCGTTATGTTTATTATTATACACCAAAACCAAGACATTCTAATATTTAACATGTTTTATAAACATTGCAAAACAATAACAAACACCACAGAACTGTCACAGTTCCCCTCCTCTGGCATTGGGGTTCTCGCAGCAACCTGTCATGCGTTCCTTTGTTTTGGTTCTGTTTAACCTTTTACTTTGTTTTTTTCACCCTTTATTGGTCTTACCTGTGTCTTGTTATCCCTTGTTATCCCTGTGTTTTCCATGTGTTGTTACAGGTTTAATTTCATACCCCAAATATGGACAGATCTAAAATGTCCCTCACAGGTCCATACTGTCTGCTAAGTTTTGTGTCGTATATTTGAGTCAAAATATTTGATTGTTTGAATTTTTGTGTTTTAGACATATATATTCGTAATGTAATCTAGTTGTTTCCCCCTTTGATTCTTTGGGCTTTTTGGCCAGGGACCGTTCTTCTGACTACGATTATGGATTTGCCCTCAATAAACATTGCTCCTGTCAGTGTTTGCATCCTACTTCTAATCTCTCAGCCTTACAAGAACAACAGTGACAGAACCAATGGTTCAATGTCTGTTAGATTATCTTGGGAATACCATTACTCTCCATTAGATTGCTTAAAGATTACATTCAAAAGCCTGAATTCTTTTGCAAATAATTTATGGAAATATTAGAATCAACTAAAATAACTTGGCAACTCCCTTCTTTATCAATTAATACAATTGTAGATGCTTTTAGCAAATATTTGTGCATTTATATAGATTGAAAATAGTATTTATATAAGAGCGGTATTTGTTTCGATTCTTGTTAGCCGGCAAGTGTGCCTAATTGTTTTTCACCCATAATGCACACCAGAATCTGAGTGACATGTTTAACATGTTTAAATCAGCTAACCTCATAGTTAGGTTGTCTTAGGTCATCTCTAATGATCAGAACACAAATTAAATAACCCAAAAATGTAGATTACAGATTGTGACATGCTTGCTGGATGTGGTCCAATTGGCAGTAACTCACCTGCTGTTGCCTATTGGGATAGTTTTCCAGGTTTGCCTTAAAAAATGGCCACTGGTCATATGTGTAGTCATATATCCACTCACAGAAATGATTCCCTAGGTCAAAGCCTCTGCAAAAACCATGCATGAAGTGTAAGACAAGAAGGTTAACAGTGAAGGACATGGTTACACAATACAGATCATAACATCATGTTGTAATAATATTGCTACACATTGCAATTGTAAAATGCCCTGCAATATACTAATGGCATTAAGAACTGGCCTGCATTCTTTTAACCAAAATGATTGATATTTGTTGGACTGTGTGAATGCTGTGATTCATAAGAACACCCACAGGACTCTCCTGTCAGGCACTTGTCATTATGTCCACAGCATACATTTAAAAACTCTGTGATTTGTCAGAAGGCTCATTTGCATACTACAGCATTCTGCTATTTCACTTTTGCAGAGGACAATTTTGCATAAAAACAATCATTAAAATTATGCAAGCTTAGTGCAGGCATATGTTTGATGGTAATGAATTCCATAATACAGGTTAATGACCGGCTAGTATTGTGTGCTTTAGTCAGTTTCACCTGTAATTATAGCTGCTGTACTCAAAGTCTATGAGCATTAGTTTATCAGATGAATTCTGGTCCTGGCCATCTAGCATCAAGATGTTACCTAAAGAAATGAATCCAGATCCAGTTCTGAGTGTTCACATATAAAATGCAATTTTGCTTCCAAAGTGATGGCTGCTGTTGCGATTTTCTGTCTCTGAGTTGTATTGGTCTGTGAGTGCAGGGTAGACATCCATAGTATTATGCAACACAACAGCACCAGTTTGAGTATGAGCCCTACCTATCAGAAAAACAGAAATATAGGCGTGAAGCATCTGACACAATTTATGTTCGTCTGTGTATGTGTGCATATGTGTGTACGCGTGTATGTAACCAAGTGAGACTTACCTTCCTGCACATCATTGTGACAAAACACCACAGGCGAAGAAGTAGCTGTTAGCAGTGCTCTACGATTAGAGAGAAAGAGAGCATTACTACTAAATGCTAGGGCTCCTATTTCAGGGTTGTCAATGGAGCCGTCGTGTCACCCTGTATGACTTGGTAAAAGCATGAGGAGTGGTGTTACAATATAGTCAATCTCATATCAACTCTATGCAAAAAATAACAACTACAAAAAAGCTCCAAGCAGAAGGCCAGCGAGTCTCAAAACATTACAGGAAATTTTAATATATTACAGTTTGGAGGGCAGGAGGGTGAAACAAGTATGGGGCTGCAAGACTTTTAAAGATGACACTGTTTACAGAGTTTGCACTCAATAGCTCTATTTTGCCATCATACTTATCTCCTCTTTTCAGGGAGAGGAGTTACATAGCCAACCTGTATGTCCGCACACACAACTGATCAACTAAGAAATGTATGTTTGTGCAGAACACATGTGCACACACACTGATCCCCCCCCCGCCAACTGATAAACCTTGATCTGAAGCGTTACTGATGGCATGATAATATTATATGGCAGCACCACACACTCTCACACACATTATCTGGCCACCTTAGAAAAATGCTGTTTAACTTTGAACCAATTACTCTGACATGCCAAAAGTCATAGGGCAGGAAGTAGTATCGTGTAGGACTCCCTCTAGCCCGGCGAAGTGCAGCAACTTGACGTGGCATTGATTCTTTAAGTGGGCAGAAGTCATAGAGGGATGTTAAACCATGCCATTTGGATAGCCACCCACAGCTTTGTGGTATTTGTAGGTGCAAGATTTCTGGTGCGAATGGACCTCTCCAACACATTCCACAAATGCTTGATTGGGCTCATCTCAGGGGAACATGCAGGCCACACCATTCAAAGGAACACTCCAGAACGTACCTTGAACAAATTATGAATAATTTTGGCCTGATGGCACAATGCACTATTCTGCTTGAATATTCCATCACTGTGAGGGTACATGAAGTCCAAGAATGGTCACCAAGCAGTGAAATGTAGTGGGCAATGATCAATGACATCTTTAGGTGAACTAGTGTACCCAACCCATGCCATGAGGCCACACCCCACACCAGAATGGAACCACCACCAGCCTGCACACTGCCTTGTTGATAACTGGGGTCCTTGGCTTCTAGGGTTCTGTACTACACACGAACACTACCATCAGCCCAAAGTAATTGGTACCGTGACTCGTTGGAACATGCCACATGTTGTCAATCCTCCAGGGCCCACTTAGCAACCTCAAAAGCCCAGGTGAAGCACTGTGTCTGGTGTTATGGTGTTAACACTCTTGTCTTTTGCGCCTATATCCCATGTACGCTAAAGAAGGCTGCACTGACCTGTGGGATACATGTGTGTGGCCTCCTGCACTGAATATGGATGTAATTTTTGCCAGAGTTGCTTGTCTGTTTGCACAGGAACGTCTAGCCACAACACTGCCGGTCATGATCATTATGCAACCATGGGCATCCACTACTTTGTCCATTATGGGTGGTAATGCCTTCTATGACGTATTCCTGGTACAAAAGTGACACCATGGATCGAGGAATGTTAAATGCCCCGCACAACTACGGAAATAGAATGTCCCATCTGTCTGGTACTTACTATCATGCCTCATTCAAACTCCGATAATTTACGTCACCTTGCCAGGAGCATGCTAGTCAGTGTTCAGCCTCACTCATAAGATAACACCTCAAAACTAATACAGGTGTGGGTGTTCCCAAGCTGTCCCCTGAGGTAACCACTTCACTTCATAATCTATTTAAATAGTGCTATCCTATGTCTTTTGGCATGCCAGTGTATTTTCTGTCATTAATGTTGTTCAACAGCGAATGACTGGCATTAGATACTGTAATGCACTAATGCACCTATTCCTGGAGTATAGCCCATAAGTATTATCAACTATTTGTCTTTAGCAGAGGCAGTTTAACAAACATTAATAACATTATTATAATATTATTATTATAATAAGAATAATAACATATACTTTTTACCCATTTTTGTTGTTACAAGAGCACATAATTCAGTCTAAAACATAGGCCGAAATACGCCATTTATAATTTATCTCAGCCATCTTGCAGCAGACTAGTGTACCACATCTATCCTATATTAGGGTCTGCCTAGATTTGGATCCACCTATTTTAGGGTCCACTCATCCATCTTTTCAGCTAATCTCCCTTTTCCCACTTCTCTCACCTCAGATTCGCAAGTTCAGCTGGAAGGTCATACTTCATTAGCTTCTTGAACTTCTTGATGTGTGCTTCACGCACAAATTTGATATTCATGATTTGTTCCATGTACCTGAGCAAGAGCAGGAGATGATAAGAAAAATGTTTCAATTTTTGCTCTGGGCCAGTGCATCAATACAAACGTGCAGTGTGTTCAAGAAAGTCCAAACATCATCTGTTGTGTATCATAATCACCCAATTAAATCAATGGCATACCCTACTAAGATGAAATCTAGATTTGGACTATCTGTAGAATACAGTATGGGATGAGCGCATAAGATCCACTCACTATTACTTTCAGCATTGAATGGGCACTTGAAAAAAAGCTTTTACCTGTCAATGGTCATAAAAAGCCATCGGGGCTCCTTATTGAAAGGCATTACCATACGATGGAATCGTGCCATCTTACTGGCTATTTCAGCTGAAATGCCTGGGTCCTGCAGCTGATCTGTGTATAAGCGCTTACTCTACACCAAAGACAAACATGACTGATTAGACAGAAAATATGTAATTTAAGAAATATCTAGATATTATACTTTAGATTTTATAACAGACTACATAGAGTTGGGTGCAAGTGTTATAATGTGTGGCTTATTTAGGAGCAATGAAGTATTTCTCTTGTCTGTGTTTCGCTGTGTAATTCTCTTTCTTTTTTTTTATTTTGGTGGGAGATGACACACACAGGAATATACTGTTCCAAGCGTCCCTCTGGGAAGATACCATATAGACGAGGACCTAGCTCCCGCTCTGCCAAAATGGCAAACATCACACTCTCAGACACCAAAGAATCGACTCCCTACAAACACACACACAGAACAATATACAGAGATATGAATACACAGACATGCAAGGAAACATATGATGAGCATGATAACATAACTACCAGCATATAATGACATGCACAGTGCTACACATACAATGAACCTTTGGTATTCAAGCCCTGCAGATATATATTACTACTGTCCTGGTCCTATCCATAGAAGCAAAACAAGGCACCTGTAAAATGGCCCCATAGATCCGCAGCAGTACCCGTGAAGGCTCAACCCCAACCGTCTTAACGTGATCAGGTAAACTGCACTTGTACAGTAGGTTGCTAAGTCCTCCACTGCCAATGCACAAACACAGAAAAGCGCATTACGCTTGAGAATTTATTTATTAATTTTTTTACGGAGAATTAACCAGTGTAATAGGTTTGGCGTCGCCTGAGTAACTAGTAATTACCTTACGATAGTGATCTGAAAGTCCGCCTCTGAAATGGTCTTCCATGACCCGGAGAGAAAGTCCCGGCACCAAGCGAAGGCTCTAGCCTTGGTTTCGCGGTCGACTTCCCCGGTACGCCCATCCCGATAAGATTCCGCTTCTGAGTCTTCATCCCCGTTTGCACCCCGAGGAAAAGGTGTCCTCGGGTTTCCCTTCTCGACATTCAATACGTCTCTTTTCATCCTGGTGCCGGTGCCCTCTGTTACCGTAGGAATGTGCATGATAGGGACCTTTTTATCGGACTTGTCCAAAGCCTCATCACTCGCTCTTTCACTTACGATCTGGTCCGCCTGCATAGTGCTACACTCCTTTCGAGTCCACTCGAGAACGTACGCAGCAAAAGCGAAAAGGCAGATACTAGTAAAAGTAAAAATAGAATAACATCCCGGGTCACCTAGTATGCTATCATTAGAAAATACATCTGCATTGTGAGGGAAAGATCGCTCATTACACTCATGAGTTGGCATGAGCCCAATGACCACAGCAGACTAAATTGCGGATCGATGGAGATGTCATGACACATTTAACTAGCTACAGTGAACAATTAAGCAGAAGCACCCTTTTTATATCATGAAACTCTTATTTAAACATAAGTAAACAATTTTAGCGATTCAAATGTAACTGCACATTTCATTACTGAACCGATTACTCACTTCCGCGTTGTGCGTTCCTGAACCGTTTGCAGGTCAGATTCGGGATATAAAAGACTAATACGAAAGTTTATCCAATCAAATTGCACACTCACCGAACCTACTGAGTACATTGATAATTCATTGGATATAGGAAGTGAACACGACACACGTATAAATACCAAAGCGACAGATTGGACTGTTGTAACACGAGTGGCTTATGGGAAATAGAGTTTTTATGTTTCTTGCAAGGCGTGAGTACGTATATTCACCATCCACTTCAATTACTGGGCAATTCAATAGCTATCGTTATCATATTAGTGCGTTTTATATATGTACAATTAATGTCGCCCGCCTGTTGCAGTGCATAGTTCAGACTGACAATCAGTCAGACGGAACACTGTGAGGGAAAAAAGCGAATTAGAATTCACTTTGTCTTGGTTCAGTCCATAGACGGTATATAGTCTATGGTTCAGTCAGTCAAACTCATGGACTGCTGCAAGAGACTTAACCTCAAGGATACAACTCAAGAAGAGAGACACACACACAGTTGTCAGGTCAGAGTGATCCAAGTTATTTTCACATATGCAAGGTTAGATTGTGATGTGGTTATATCCAAGATGTGCAAAGGTGTCAGCCTTGCAAAGCAGTTCAACTAAAGGTCAGTATAAAGGATGCAGTGAAACCATATAATTTATGATATTGTCACAATACTTCCATGAACAAAAAACAGAAGCACACCTACACAAACCATTCTTAATGCTTCTAAAGGATTTACTGTGTTACACTGATCTAACACAGACATAATATCAGAATGAATATCTTCCAAAAGCAAGATTTTTTCAGCACGTGCTTGGACCCAAGATTAAATCGAGCAAAATAATGAATGTAACAATGTACAATAGGCTAAAGCAGGCTATGGTGACTAGTGCTACAATATAACACATGTACTAAATACTAAAAACTAAATTCACTGAATAGTAAAGATTATTAAGTCACTAAAGTGGATTAAGATTGTTCTGTTATGTTCCAGAAAGCTCTTAGACATGACTTCATAGAAAGAAAAGTCACTGTTGTATTCATGTTAGATTTTTAGTTAGGAACATAGAAGAGCCCCCTCCCCGCCCTTCTCTCCTGGCTCCTCTGCATTGTACCAAATACACAAGTCAAAAATTATCCAGCCAGCTGATATACCATGTAATAACATAGACTATGCATGGGAGTATGTGGTATCTTAGTGGCTAAAGTGCTTAAATTGTACCAGAAAAGATTACCAGTTCAAGTCCCAATCCTAGCAAGTTGCCACTGTTGGGCCCCTGAGCAAGGCCCTTAACCCTCAGTGGCTCAAGTTGTATTCAGACATAATTGTAAGTGGCTTTGGATAAAAGTGTTAGATAAATGTAAAATTTATTAGAGTTTCCATACTAAATCTATTATAAACATGACTGCCTATGGGACCTGCTCTATGAAGCATAAACCTGTTCAATCATTCTCATGTGAGCTGCGTTTTATAGAAAAAATGTAGAGATAATTAAAATATATATTTTTAGAAATATTGTTTGCTAATTCATTGAAGTAAAAAAAAGATTGTTCCTTTAATTTTTTAAACAGTGAGTTTGCTTGTCAAGGCAAGGAATCCTGTGAAGTTATTTCAGAAAACAGTTTTAGCAACTAACCCAGATCGGTTTGTAATTGTCTGTAGGTTAGTTGCTATGGCAACATAAACTGTGCACTGCACTGTAACAGATTTAGTGACAAATAAGTGTTAATTGTCAGAACACTGTCAGAAAAACTGTTCATAGAGTATTAAATTGATGCTGTGGGTCATAGTCTTGATTAAAATGACTGATTATATCAAATTATGAAAAATGCTTAGTTTACACATTTGGTGAAATGTTTGATGTATCTTCATAAACCTACTCTTTCTAAATTAATCACGCTGTAGGATTGTGGATTATCCCTTGAATTAACTACACATTTTATGCATAAGCATTTATTTATTTACTAGTTTAAGCTTTCATTTTAACAGAGGGTGATGAACATAGCATTGGGTCTGTCCTTTTTGCAGTTGTAACTTGGTCTTTTCAGAAAGTAGGCCATTTTGTTCTGTTCCTTGGGCATAAATGTGTGAAAGTCAATGAGATATCCAAATAAACATAACTATTTTAAGTACACTATCTATCTATCTATCTATCTATCTATCTATCTATCTATCTATCTATCTATCTATCTATCTATCTATCTATCTATCTATCTATCTATCTCTCTCTCTCTCTCTCTCTCTCTCTCTCTCTCTCTCTCTCTCTATATATATATATATATATATATATATATATATATATGAATAAATGAATCTTATGTCTTAATATTTCTTATAATCTGCATGGACTCACATTGCTATTAATATTCAGTTAGACTTAATTTAGTTCCAGTTTATTGCCATTATAGATACACATGAGGTACAGTATAACAAAAAGCCATTAGGCTACATTTAGCGTGCATACACAGACATCCAGTGAGCACAGAGATAATTATACAGCACACAATGTGTGCAAAAATGCATATACAATACAATACAATACAATACAAATGTGCTGGTGTGAAGATATATAGTATATAGATATATAGTGGATCTGTAGATATTACATATATGATGACTGATCCTATGTAGGTGAGATCATATGTAACCTCCAAGGACTTTAAAGCTGCTTACTTGCTCCACAGTGGGTCTTTTGATGCTCAGATGTGTGTGCACTCTACTCTTCCACCTGCAGTCAGCAGTCATCTCCCTGGTTTTGCTGACATTGAAGTAGAGGTTATCTGTACGCCCTTCTATAAGGAGTTTCATCTATTCTCTGTATGCTTCCTTGTTGTCGTTGGAGATTAAATGAATTTTTATGCTCTGCTTTTTACTCGGTAACCTAGGCTGTTTGCGAGAAGGGACAATTTTGTTTTAATATTAGCCTGTCAACAGACATTTTCACCTGTTTTTCCAATTTTCATTTTAGTTACTCGTTTAAGGCTTTTTGAAATGTGGAGGTTTTAACATATGTACCAGAATTTTTCACCGGTTTTTCACGATATTTCAATCCTGTTTTTGTGAGGATTAACCATTGTTTAACCAAGTTGACTAACATTTTCACCGGAATGTGCTATTGTGGAGAAACATTTACAACATTCCAGTTTTCATTAGCTATGTTCTACCAGCTCTGCCACAGTCTAATTTTGGTAAGGATTTTGCTTGAAATAATTCAAGTTAAGGTATAGGCTTATTGGTTTTCAGAGAGAATGTGGGACAGTTGAGACTGAATAACGAACTTCTAGCGTTACATCATTTGCTGCATGCTCACGGGAGGAACAGCTTGAACAGATAAATTAAAATCGTTTGGGTTTAAAAAACAGTTCTATCTCTTTAAGAGACGTACGCAATTCATTCTTTCGCGCTTTGCTACCTTCAAGTCCTCGGAAATTCCTATTTACTAGTTCAGAGGTCATAATTACAACATGGTATGCATTCAAGTAGTTTTTGGTAGCGGGGAAATGGACGCCATGAGAAAACTCCTTTTGATTTTACTTTTGTTTTGAACTTAAGATAATAAGTAGAAATAATGGACAAAGCAATTGGTAGTGATAAAAACTTGCCCTTTAGCTCAGTGGTTCAGGTATTTGGCTATTAATCCGAAGGCTGCCAGTTAAAACCCCACCACCATCAAGTTGCCATTGCTGGGCCCCTAAGCAAGGCCCTTAACCTTCAATTGCTGAAGTTGTATTCAGTCATAAATGTCAGTCTGTTTGGATATATGTTAGCTACAAAGCCATTTCATTAGGAAACAGCTAAAAAGTCAGCCAACTAGCTATATTTATGTGAGGAGTGGTAGCTCAGTGGTTAAGGTGTTCGAGTAGTAATAAGGTTGTCAATTCAAGCCCGACTGCTGCCAAGTTGCCATTGTTGGGCCGCTGAGCAAGGCCCTTAACTCTCAATTTCTGTAATTGTAATTTGCTTTAAAAGTGTCAACTAAATTTTGTAAACGTAATGTGTAAGTTACGCAAACTCAAGTTTTAATTACATATTACGTTTGTAAGACAGCCGGTTTTCTCAGTTTGTTAAAGTAAATTCAACTTATCGACGCTTACAGTGTATTTCACAATATGCTTGCATTTCTACTCTGTCAGTAATAGTTGTAATTCTAAAAATTAATAGTTATCAATAGACTAATGATAATAGTTATAATATGTAACACTATTGTATTATATATTATATATTGATATAACAAATTTGCACAGCATATGTCACTTAATATTATTGTCTTATAATCACATGTTTTCTGACCAGGCCAGGTTCCACTGGCTGAGTGCATTCATAGTCACCCCTAGGAAGGCTTTACTTTCTGGGGCATATTTGTTACTACAGACAAGCTGCCATACAATGACCCTGAGGAAGAATAAAACAATGATATAGAGGAAGAATGTTCTTTCCACATTTTGCTAACCACAAAGATGGGGGAATCCATTAAATGCCTACAACCCTCCCCATCCCCTGCATATATGTTTCATATAGGCAATAAAGAGCCTTTGACTAAAAAAAAAGGATTTTCAATTTTGTTTCATTTTATGCTAATTTCCCAACTTGTTTGCGAAAGATCTTTAAAAATCATTTGACCATGACTTAAAATGTGTTGTTATGAAACATAATTGTGGCCCATTTCATACAGAAAAACATTCTTTGTCAATGCATGCTTTCATGCCTTTACAGCTTTGGATATATGTAGATCTTATACTATATGACTTCATTATTAAATGAACATGTTTTAGCATGTTCGTTTAATATGTTATTATGAATTGTTAAAACATACATGTTAAGTATTGTATATCGCATATGTGAATTTTGTATGCAAATCTATCTATCTAGCTAGCTAGCTAGCTATTAGGTAACTGGTTAGATATATGGTCTTAGGCTAACCAAATTCTTACTATTGCTATTTAAGCTCTGGAAGTGCACTGGCCCTCCTTATTTGTTACTTTGGCAACACTTGCTATTTTCAAAGTATAGTATTAGTCTGTATACACAAACGCTTACTTCAAATTTTGATTGAGTTGAATAAGAAGCTCTTCAGTTTTTGAATTTTGCATGTTGAATCCCGTTATCAGCGCTCAATATACTCATAGTTACTGGACTTTGATCACTGAAATTCTAACAGGCTCTGGGTATAGGTAAGAGGTCAACTGAGATTTCAAGGTCAAGTTTTGTTAAACCCGCTTTCTGGAATTCCCCCTAGTGTCAGTACACTTATAAAAACGAAGAGCAGAAACGCTCAGCGACTAGTTGGCAAGACATTGCAAAGGAATTTAGCACGACAAGGGGCATAAATACACAGGTTAATAACGAATTCTAAACGAATGACAGTTGACAGTGCAGAGGGGAAACGAAAACTCTGATGGAGAGGACTCCCTCTGGAGGTCTGAGTAGGTATGGCGGGGAGCTGGCGTAACAAAATTGCCAATCCTAAGACTAATTGACTGCTTATGTTAATAGCAATTATCTACACCTTCACCCACACCCATCCCTCTCGCTTACATAAATTATGCCTGCACAGCGGAGCAAATATTCCGATCGCAGGAACGCCTTGAACGTTTTTTCATTGTGGGAGAATACATTCACAGATTACGCCCCCGTGATTTCAGCACCAGGAAACGTGTATTGAGTTTGTGTATCCTAAAAAAGCTAATGAATTCTGAATTCTCCACTAACGTGGGTCTTTATTTTGCATGTCTGATTAGGACATTACCTCATTATGAAAAAAAAGTATATTCCTTTATTCTATATTTGCCATAATGAGATGGTATATATCCGGCCTATATATTTGAGAGATAACATTTTGTTATAGGCCTCACCGACACAGATCTTATTGATGAGAACGAGCATCACCAGAGGGCGCGGACTTTGCTCGATCGTTCTCTGAACTGCAGTGCTTTTTCACGGCCTCTCGCTCGCTCTGCCCACGTAGCATCGTGGTGCAAATCTTACGCATCCGTGCTGTGGACGGAGACCTATCTGCCACCCTCTCCAAAGTACGCAGCGACGCCACGTTTGCCCCCTCCCCTCCTTCCACAATCGCTGGCCGTAGCGCATCAGCAGGCAGTTTAGGCTACGCCGAGCTTCGCCTGGTCTGTTAGCAGGTGTATGGCAGGAGCGAAAAAGAAAGGTTATCCTCGCTCGTATCGTCCCGTGTCTGTTGATTTTTTATTTTTTTTACATTTTATTTTATTTGGTCTTTTCTCTGTCTGAGTGCGTGGACTGTTAGACCAAATCGGATGGTCCTGATTGCGTGTGTGTGATTCAGCGAAGACGGGGCCAGAAGCATCTGCAGTGTGGCTGAAGCGGAGAGAAAGACGGACATTCAGAGCGACGCTTGATCGTAATTGTCTCCATCCCCATCGCCTGTGAATGGGCTGTGCGCCGTCCGCCTCTGCAGTCACTGTTTAGAGTCATTAGTGGAAGAAGATGGCGGACAGGGCTGAGATGTTTTCTCTCTCCACCTTCCACTCGCTCTCTCCTCCGAGCTGCAGGTAAGACGCGCAGTGTCCCCTCTCTCCATCGCCGTACTGAAGGGCAAGGGTTTGGGTTTGGCGAGCTCTACCTCGCTGACCGGGAATCGCTCACCCCGGCCTGGTTACCTCAACTCCGTAAACTGCCGGGACGTATCAGCAGTGTTTATGTTGCGGCAATGTCACGAGCGCTTTCAGACAAACGGAGATAATCTGCAAGCACGGCTGTCCAGCGTCCTTGCACGGTTTAGTTATTTGTTGATTATGTGTTTGTTATGGTCAGTTTGTCCTCGGACGCTTTTGTGCGTTTATAAATGTCCTTGAATGTACCTGATATAACAATTTAGCGGAATGATCGTAAAGATGAGACGACTGAAACACAATTTCCTTTCCTGTCGCAGGCTCAGTTACTGTAAGGAAAGGCCCACGCCCTGTTGGGAGCGTATCGGACCAATGATGCAAACTGTAAACAGAATCTGTATGCAAAGGTTATTCATGAGTTGTTAACGTTATCAACGTTGTTACCATGTGAGTGTGAGAATTATTTATTCATTTTCCTTTTTAGATGGTTTATCTACCACTGCGTCTAAAACATCTGTTGAGCATTTAACACGCACATGCTAAGCTACAATTATTTAACTTGACCTATAGTAAATAGGATAATTATTGATTCTGACAGCCAACATAATTTGATATTTGTCACACTATACTATGTATTTGAATACAAACAAAAAGAATGTTATAATCATGTGAGCAATGGTGGTCCTTAGACCTGTGGTTCCCCTTCCCAGTTAGTGTGTGTGTGTGTGTGTGTGTGTGTGTGTGTGTGTGTTTGTGAGTGTGTTGTGTGAGTGGAAGGAAAGATTTGGTTAAGGGATCCCATTTCCTATTTGGAGAGGTTGGAGTGAATGTGATGCTTTGTTTTATACTTTTTCGTGTGGCATAAGTATGTAAAGTATATTTCAAAGCCTGTTCTAAACACACACACACACACACACACACACACACACACACACACACACACACACACACACACACACACACACACACACACACACACACATACACACACACACACACACACAGTTCAGCAGATACACAGATCTTCTCCAGCTTTTGGGTATTCAAATAAAATAGCAGATCAATTAAGTTACTTTAACCATAAGCTTCATGTTAACAGGGAAATCAGTCAAGAGTGTGAGAGCCATCAAGACATGACCAGTGTCTAGAAATCACAGACAAATGAATGATTACAGCAGCATTCTTAAGTAGGCAAGGGGGGGGGGGGGACCACCCAAAAAAGGAAATGCTGAATGATCACTCTAGTCTTGGTAAGGTGCTGTATGTATCACACTCCCTCACTGCCTCTATGCTTTTTTTATACATTACCTTTTCTATAGTTTCTGTAGTTTCTTTTAACTCCTCTAGCCCTGATTTTAATATTTTTATTCTCAATTTGTTTAAGAAGGCTTTCATAATGAAATCTACACTGCTTTCTCTAGTGCTTTAGTATAGTATTATCAAAGGGTTCGCTTGTGTGGGCGAGACAGCAAGAGGTAGAGTGTGTGTCTCTGGGGTGATGCATGCAATGCTGGATTTATTTTCTGAGTTTCTGTAAGATTAGTTATTACCTAGTTATTATCTAATTAACATTCAGGAGAAACACTAGGTGAAACAACAAGGAGTAAAAAAATAAAGTAAAATACAAGACACATTTCAGAAGTATTCAGTCATCAGGTTTGTTTTGAAGTATTTATTTGTTTTTTTGTATTTACATGTATTTCTTATTTTAGTATGCATGAGGATATAGGCAGAAAAGCTCCAGATTTCTCAAAGGTCATCATGAAAGCTCTTGACATGTAGACGACCTCACACTTACAGAATTTAAAATACCATTGATACCACACAAAAATAATCAGATAACATAAAAAACACAAACATACATAATGAATATATAAACCCCAAATTAATGATAAGGTGAGAAGAATATGAGTAGCTTACCCTTTGAGTCAGGGCCGTAACCATGGCTTTTTGGTCCAAACAAAAGATTTCACATTTGGCCTCAGTGAATAATATATACCCAATATTCAAATTCAGCCACAGTTCCTTAGAATTGTCTTGATGTCCTCTTGTATATGTACCTTCCTGGAGTCTATAAATAAAAATGATAATGGTTTTCAAGGTGGTGTGATCTGCATCAAATCATATAATTTACAGATTGTGTAAAACATGTCAGCTGAGTGGGTTTATTTGGTAAATATCTGTTATGTGGTGAACATTAGTCAAAAGCCTTTGTCAGATTCTGTAGTGATTCTAGGTTCTTTTTGCATCTAAATCTCTAATGCTTCATACATTCATATATAGGTAGTACTGTTAACTAAATTAACTAAATCTGACCTTTACTTGTTTGCACGAGTTTGCTGAACTTAGATATTCATTGACTTCTTATGAGCAGCCACTCACCCCCATATTTTTGAGCACAGATGCCCATCCTACATATGCTTTTATGGTGTATGTGTATTGTTACTTAGAAGTCTTCAAACTGAATCAACTCATTTGGATTTACAAAAATCCCTGCATGATTTTTTTTCAATATGCTGACAAAGCAGCCTGTGGCTGGAAGGGGAAGGGATACACTCCGGTGAAATGTAATATGGCCACGACACATATTTTGCGAGTTATCACACAAAAAGTAACTAGTGAAAATGACATTCTGAATAATGATATTGTAACTGGAAAAATTTGGGGAGGATAGCTTAGGGCCAGAGAAAACTCACTCGCAGGCCAGATTCAAATTTGATTAAATAAATACAACATATTCATTTAACATAAATATGATACAGTACCATAATGCATACACTGATGAATAGATGTAAGTCATTGTTGTGCAGCCTTATGCAATGGTGTGTGTGTGCGTGTGTGTGTGTCTGTACAGCTGGATTTTTAGTTACTAAAACTCAAATTGTTCTATTAAACTATAACCTGGTATTAATACCAAATACAAAGATCATTCCAACTATTGTGATTGCTATTGAGTGATGTGGCGATATTTTTTTTTTCATGGAATTATCATGATTTAATTTTCAGACTTCTGTATTTGTTGTGTACACTACTGTGGTCTGAGTTTTGGGCTCCTGTCATCTTCCTTTTTAAATTTAATGATGCATGTTAGATCATCCCCCAATGAGGTTATAGATTATGATGCCTGAGATTCATAAGTTATTTCGGTCCTATGTGGATTTTCTACCTAGGTGTCTGAATAGTTTGTCATGATTTACTGAGGGATTAATGTATTTGTGTTGTAAACAAAATAAGGACTCACAGCAGTCCACTTTCTTGGTATTTTTTTTGTTTTGTATAGTTTGTCTTAGGATAAATGGTGCGTGTGTGTGTGTGTGTGTATGTTTGATTGAGAGAGTTCTGGTGGTGGACTGGCCTATTAATATCTGTTCAGGAACAGAATTCATACCGTACTGTAGAAGGAAATCTCATTCTCATATGCAGCATAACTAGTTCCCCAATGGGCATATTATGTGATTTTTCTTCTTTTTAGTTGTATTCTGTGAGGGATTTTGTACTGAAGTGTGTTTTCCTATGCCATGGCTTGAGTGACAGGGTGTACACACAGGTGAATGGTTTACATTCACAAAATGTCTGACATGTCATCCTGTGTGTGTGTGTGTGTGTGTGTGTGGGGGGGGGGGTTACAAAATAAAAATTGCAACTGAATTTTTACTTTATCTGTATGAAATACATCTATTATCTCTGTTGCTCCTTAATTGTGAGTTTCATTAGCATACACAAAGAAAGCCTTTGAGTATTGAATAATCATTTAATCAAATCAGCATTATAGTGGAAGTTAATGGAAGTAAGCTGTTTGAACACTGACAATTTATTGAAACCCAACACTCACATGCCCATAAGAAAGGTTTATTGCTTAAAGATTGGTCATTGAAGGCTCAGGAGAGAGAAAGGTAAATCTCACTTAGATCTCATTTAAAATTCCTTAGGGAACAATGTTGAGAAATGAGACAAAATATTCCAGAGATTAAATGCAAACTGGAAATTTGTATATGTAGGAGATGGAAATCTCATTCTTTTCTTGCTTTAGTCTTTCAGTGTTTTCATCATTTCTGCCAGTGGAACAGCCACAGTATAAAAATATCCTAGTACAGGTAGCAATATAATTCAACTAAACACAGAAGAATGTACTGTATTTATTATACAATAACTGCTTAAAAAGTATAGTATTACTATTACAATAGTTTTACTAGGTTCTTTTTGGATATTCTGTAGACAAACTATAGAAATTCTATAGAATCTAAAATCTAAAATAATTTCAAGTATTGTCTAAAGTTGTTCTCTCTGAGAAAAGAAACAATGTTAGATGAGTAATAGCTAAAATGGTTAAACAAGTAAATGTTACAGCTTGGTACAAATATTTTCAAGAAATATTTAGAAGATATTAAGAATATTAAGATATAAATTTGAAAAAGTATCTTTAATACACACCATTAACACACAGAATCTGTAATGCACAGAATCTGCATGTGATTCATAGGCTGAAAAACCTACCTAGCTAACAGTTACTGTTAGTCAGTCAGTAACATTATGATGTGTAGATCAATACCAAATGAAAAAAAAAAAAACTTAAATAACTGCTATTTCATCTTGCCTGCAGTATTTCTTTGAAATTTTACAATAGCCGCCCAATGCCTAATGCATTTCTGTACATTCACTTTGTATTGAGTAACGTGCATGAAAAGTAAAAATGAGCCGACAAAAGTGAAAAAGGAGCCTAACCTAGTCAGTGTGTGTGCTCAGTGGTTTGGCTTTTTCTTAAAGGTGCATATGTGTTTTGTATGAGACTTTGTTCAGATCATTGTTGTAATTTATGTGGGATAATGTCTTTTTACTGAGGACAAAATGAGTGGCAGAAGACATAATTAAGAGTCTTCAATTTCTTGTCGTCATATCTCATTTTTGTCTAGGAAAATACCAGAGATATTCAAGAGATCTCTTTTCTGATTTCCTTTTCCTGTGTGTGAATACTCACACATATGGCCAATGATTTCATTCCTTGTATCACATTTACATATTTCATTTTTGTGGTTTTTCAGATTAGAAGAAAATGGGCTCATTTTGTGTTTTGAGTCGTTTCCTGCAGATCCCTTAAATGCAATGCACTTTTGTGGGGGATCAGCCCTCCACAGGTCTGCAGCCGAGGCCAAGAAGGACATCAGAGGCAGGCAGTGGTGTGCGTGCTTAGGCAACATGCTGGGCTTTGAAGCAGCTCACTGCTGCGATGTAGCGGGCTGCTGCGGATGTCTGGGAAGCCCGTGAGTGAAGCGGTGCTGCTCGACACTGCTGGCCTGTCAGCTGCAGGTGCACACCAACAGAGCGTGCCGTTTTGTCTAGTGTGGTAGCAGGAAGACTCCCATTCCTGCTCATAGCTTCTATATTTTTATGATACACATATTTACTGCTGGTTGGTTACCATTCTAAAACTGACAGTTCTGCTTGTCATTAGCATTCTTCTCCATACAGGTTCATAAAGGTTCATAATGAAATGTGCGGATGTGGAAATGAAAAATAAAGTTCGGAGCTCTGGCTGCTTACAAAGAATTTTGTTCATCATTCACTGGTGGTGTTGAGAGACACAAATGATGTGAAACAGCAAATAAAATCTGGGATTTTCAGAGTGATAACCATACTAGAAATATTTAGGGAGCAATTTCTGCAGTTTAGTTTTTTTATATGTGCAATATATTTATTTACATTCATACCTTTTCTGCCTTTTGTTTGTTCTTTTTTTCCTGGTTCACCTATCTACCCATTTAGATCATTGCCTAGCTTTTCCTAATTTATGCGGACACATGCAGTACAGTGATAGCGTAAAGGCTGTTTGTGTGTGTATGTGTGTGACACCTACTGGGCCTCTTCTGCATTTTGTCATTAGTGTTGCTTTCTTGAAATCCTCTTGCCGGTTTCAGAAGAAGAACACAGATTTGGGAAAGCCCTTCACTAGCCCACTCATCTTGCCTCTTTATGTATTAGCACCATGCATTGAGATGAAAGTTGTCAACCACTTTGCAAGTCTTTGTAGTATTATTACTAGTAAGAATTTTTGGATCGTGGTTATGCTCTTTTTCTCTCAGTGTATATATCTTTATTTCTCATTCCCACACATTATAAGAATGTTAAAAAATTTGGAATCGAGCATAGTGAATACATTTATTAAGATAATTTTAGTGATTATTCAATCTATGAATATAAATTTCAGACAGATTTCATAAATGGCTGATTTGAAACCTTCAGACAGAAAGGAGCATGAGTCAGCAAATTAACATAAACTCTGGCAGGATGTTGTTGACATAGTATCAGCTGTAAAGGTGACCTCACCCTACTTAACGTGACAAAACCCTGAGGGGCTTCTGCTAATGGTGTGACATCACTCTCTGCTCAGCACCAGCTGCTATGGCAACATGACAGGAAGATGATGTTACACTCCAGTGCTCAGAACAGGGCCCTTCCCTTTGTAATAAGAATGAATTGTTTGGGAGGATTCCGTACTGGGTTGCCATAGGGAGGGGTGTAAGGGTGGGGCTAAAGAGTAAAGCTCAGTTTCTTTATGTGCTGTTTTGTTGTCATTATGTAACAAACAAACCTGCAAATATCCTCAAAATAGGGTCAGCACAAAATAGGGAAAAACAGGTTTTTCTGTCTGCTTTCTTGAGTATAGTGTTCTTGTGTAGGGTGGACAGAACTGGAAATATTGAACCAGGTATAGTTATTATGATTCAGGACCAGTGAACTCATCTGTTAGCTGCATCATCTGTTCTCTAGAAAGACTGGGTGAATGGTAAATCAATTGTGATTTGTATAAGTGTTCTAGGGCCATTATTAGGCTCTATCTGGGTCTTTGTAGCTACCGTTTTAAGGGTTTTTCTACACCCTCAACATTATACCACTTTTGCTCCTTAGTAAGGTCATTTTTCCTTTTTACAAATGTACTTTTTTTGTGACTAATTGGCCAATACAGCTGCACTTGTTTATGCCATAGATGTGTCATATTGTTTTGAAGCACAAAAATACAAAAATAAAATGTTTTTAAAAAGTACCCTGGACATTGTGGTCAGTATTAAAATAAGGAACAATTTACTTTGCGTATTGTTGCTTTTCAAGAAAACTATTTAGTACACTTTATCATTAGTAAAACATGATCATTGGCAATTAATGCTGTATTGTTCTGTTGTCCCCTGCCCTCCTGGAGACATGCCAATACACTGATCTCATTGAAACATTCATGCCAATTGGTAAAAGTGATATCCTTGGACTCTCTACAAATGAAGTCATAAGCAAAGGTGTGAATGTGGTACACTAGCCCTAATCTTAACCATTCATAACCTTTCATTTCAATTATTTGTACAAATGGTTACTAATTTGTAAATGTGATGATATGGTTAGGTGGACATTGAAGTGTTTTTGGTTTTCAAAATTTAAATAGTTGTTTGTAAAGCACTGTTTCTGGTACGTGCAGAGATACAGGGATGTAATCTACTTGAGAGAGCTTCCCAGGACTGCAGCATCTGCTAAAGCTGCTCTGTGTGGACTACATTCATTATTGATGGTCCACTGTGAGGAATATCATTAGCTGTGTCCATAGAGTCAGCACATGCACTGTATTATAGGTTTATATGTTTATACACTGTGTGTGTGTATGTGTGTACTAGTATATGGTGTGTGGACTAGTATATGGTGTGTGGACTAGTATATGGTGTGTGGAAGTAAGGGTGCACTTATTTAAACTGATCTTATTTCACTGTTGCACTATTGGCATTACACATTAATCTGAAATTGTGCACTAATATAGCTGAGTAAAACAAGCAGGCAGTTCAGGGTCACTCAACCCTGTATCAAACTTACCATAAATACTGGGGACATATGCACACACACACACGCACATAATTTCTGTAATTACTCTTGCTATTGGTGTATTTATAGAGCACTTAAAACCCTGATAAGGAACAGCTGCTATTAAAATGACTAAATACACTTGAGTTTAAATATGCTGGATATTATAAAACATATATTTTTTACATGATTATAGTACCTTTCATATCATATATACTGCCTTTGACACACTTAAAACATTTGAAATATTAAAAACATATCTGTGTGTAAAATTCAAAAGGAGGTATTTAATATATTAAGGGGATATTCTACATATAGCATAAAATATACATAGCTTTATATGTCATATTAATTTTTTTCGGTATTGTATATAGAATATGTGATTCTTATGTAAGCCTTTTTACATATGGAAGATGCTCTATATTAGTGAACTTTTACAACCTCTGTCCCACCTCCTCTTTAACACTGTTTTGGGTCAATGGACTTCTCTTCAGCACCTATTCTCAGTCACCACTCCATTAAGACTCCTTGGAGTTTCTTGTTTTGCACAGGGCTACTTGCAGACTGAAGCTTGAGCTATTTCAGGGTTTCATTTGTGATTCTGTTAGTTTTCCAGCTGCTGTACAACTTTCTTGCAGTTGGTTGCTGTCTATGCTGAGTGATATTTATGAAACCTAGATGGAAGGTCTTAGGCAGTGAGTAGGTCTCTGATGGTCTTCATTTTCTCTTAAACAAGTTTTACACAGAAATGTTTAGTCATGTGTAACAGTGTACTGTTACAATATACATCTGTAGAGATTCTCCTGTTATATTTCATGTCATTATAAAGACTATGAAAACTCAGCTCAGAAACACCTTAATGTCTGTAATGTCAGGAAGGAGAGGCTGGCTGAAGCCATGATGTTTTAGTTAGGTCTCAGCAATATTTGACTTTGAATATTGCAGTGACATCACACACACACACACACACACACACACACACACACACACACACACACACACACACACACACACACACACACACACACACACACACACACACGTACATAGAATGCAAACTAGAAATTTCATGTTTTGCTTTTTGCTTTAATTGAACTGAAAGGCACTGACTGAGGGAGTTAGGAAAACATTTACAAGCTCTTTGGTTAGTTATCTACTGTAGAGATTTTTGAGTGTGCAAGGAATTAATGACAGGTCAGGTATGGGTGACAGGGTCACAGTGGTTTAGAGGTGGAGGTGAAATCAGATGAGATTTTGTGCTGTTGGGAGTGCTGTGTAAGCCGTGGTGTTCAGACAGCAGAGGCAAAGCCCATTTGGTTGTTTGCACGGTCGTACACAGAGTAGTACACCCTGAGAAACACATCTCCAAAAATCCAAAGGGGCTGGTTGTTTTGAGCGGGCAGGTAGGTGGGGTAGATGTTCACAGTGCAGTAGCCACTCTGAGTTTCCTGTGAACATTAAGGAAAGAAAATGAGATGCCTTTTTTTTGCGTCCACTGTGTACATGCTCATTGTTATGATGTAAATACATTTCAATGCCAATGATTGGTGTTAATGTCACTGGATATAGGTCATCACATCATCAACATTTCTGGTGCTTAATCGTGATTGTTGTCAATGTTGGATTTAACCGGATGTAGTTTATCTTTTGCGTTAGCAAACAAATAAACATAGAAATCCGCGCAAGAAAACTTAACATTCTCAGGGTTTTGAAAATAGAAAGACTATTACTCTAAAATGGTTGAGTCTTCTTAGTGCTAGCATTAACTTTATGATAGAAGCTAACAGCCAACTATATCCTTGATCCTCCCGCGGTGTATGAATACGCAGAAATGCTTTAATCTCATCTAGCTAGCTTTTTGATTGTTAACTGTAGCAGCTTGGTTACTGCATGTTTGTCTGGATTACATTTAATATGGATAGTATCTAGTGGCTAATATAGTAGCATATTTTGACCCCTTTTATTTAGCTGGCTGGCTGTTGTTTTTCGGTCCTGGTCTTTGAAAACGTAGGGTAATCAAAGGCTTCATGGTAGTGTTTACACGGTAATGTGCAAGGGGAAAAAGCCTGAATCGATAGCTCTCATGTTCCTTTGCTTGATATCTACGTACGTTGGAACATATACATTTAAAAGTAGCTTGCAAGCGGATGGACAGTTCTTGTGCGTAAAATAAAATCCTGCTGGCACCACTGGAAATTGGAATCTGTTTATTTGATCAAAGCCTCACAAAGACAGTTCCCATGTTGTTGCTGGATAGGGGAACCATCTAGTTCTTCAGTTGTTTTACTCTCTGAAGCATTACATTTATGTATATTGATACTTAAGTTCTAATGCACTTTAATGTGGAGTTCATGCCTCTAGTCGAACCTAGTAGTATATCAGTATCAAGTGATTGTAACTTACTTGGATGTAGGCAGAGGGAGGTAGAGGGAAGTTCACTCCATTTATGGTGAAGGTCAGAGAAGGGAGACTGTTTGCCTGGCTACAGTCCACAACATACTGTAAAGCAGACAGTTAGACAGTGAAGATCTGTTAACCACCCCCCAAAGGAATTACATTCTGATCCTCAGGTCAGAGTGATGACTGAACCTTTCGTCTTGAAAGCTAGCATCCATTAGCTGTCTTCAGATATTAAACATCAGTCAGATTACTATACAAAATAAACTATAGCCTTGCATTGCTTAGTTTCTGTCAGATTGTAAGTTACCTCTCCATAGCTGTTCTGCTGTGCTCCAAGAGATTGCATTAGGTAAGCCAGGTATGACTGAGGAACAGTCAGTGAAGATGTACCAGTGTCTACAATGGCTTGGCAGCCACCATACCGAGAACACCAGCCAGTCTCCTGTCCTCCTACCTGAAACCTGAGCCATATCAATGCTGGTGATCAGTAAAGCATGCCCACTACACCTTAAATGTAACTTGGATCTTGAAAGAACGAGAGAAGTTGGTACAGAATACCCATTGGTCAAATGGATTTCTCAGATATAGATCAGGTAATGTATAACTAACTGACATATAATGATGTCTACATGGCAACATTAATTATATCAACTTTAATTAATTATATGATCCTTTGCAATGAAAAACCATATGTGTTTTTTTTTTTCTATAAACACTTAAACCTGGTATATTATTGTTTGATGTACTTTTATTTAAAATTATGTTGCAGTCACTAAAGCATTTCTTCTGTTTATAAGGCAGTAGTTTTAAATTGAAATGTAAGTTCAAGTAGAAAAACGCCACTGCCACAATTTCTTTACTAGAGATGTACAGTCTACAAAATGTAAATATATAAAAAATATATAAAGCATTGTATGTATTATTTTTAAATACCTACATGAATAAAGGTAAGTCTAATAAAGCATATCTTAGCATTTTAATGTAAAAGGTTGTGCTAAATAAAAAACTAAAATAAATAAAAAATAAAATGGTTGATATATGGATTTTCATTGGAAGGACTTGACACAACTAAAAATACATATTTCTCAGTTCTACAGCTCACGATGATCTCCAAGTAAGTACTGCATTATAAATATATTTTCCAAATTGTGGCAGAGATACTGAGATGAAAGCAAGCAGGGTGTGCCCTGCTGTTGGTGTGGAGTGGGCATGTGTGTGGCATTATGATGCTGGCTCAATATCATAATGTTTGCCAGCCATCAACAATGGACAGTGGCCTCTTCTATTTGCCCAACCCCACTTGCACACAAGTTAATCTAGAAAAGTGCATTAAGGGTCATGTATAGAAATTTGTGCCAAATAGGATATCATTGGATCATTATAATGTCTTTAAATGTTCTTCATATTAGAGTTAAGAGCAGTATTAGGCTTGATAAGAATAAGGTGAAATGATCTGTTCTCACCCTTGAATGCCAATCTGCCAGTAGGTCTCACTGGTCACAGGTGTCCAGTAGAGCGAACCCTGATACATGTTTTGGTCCACACCACCGAAAGCCACCTCACTGCCAGACTCACCATTCCTTAAAATGAGAAGTTTAGGCATTGACCCATATCAATAACATACCATCTCACATAAAGCAGAGAATATCTAGTGTTTTATCCAAGCAATGTAGTATAGCTGTATGTATGAATATATTTATGACTAGATTGATTGTGCCAGCCCCTTTAGAAGGAAGTGGCCTGGAAGCACTGAAAACCTTTGCAGCTTTCTGTGAATTATAGGTGTTGTATTGTTCTTCTCTCATATTGATATCTAATATATCTTGCTCACGGGCTGAGATAGACAGCAAACAAGTTTTGATTGAGGAGGTCCTTTTGCATCATGTTGTCTACGAGAGGAATTTGATTGCCAACAGCAAGAGAGGGGTAGGCCAGACCAAGGATTCCATCAAACTGGGCAACCACAAAATTCTGGCCTGGCTCGCTGGTGCTCAGTCCAATCTCCTGATCAGTGATGGTGATTCCAGACAGCTAATGAAGGCAAAAAATACATAAAGTTGTGGGATCTCATTGTCTGTTCATTTCCATAAATACATGTTCCTTAAGCATCGACCCTCTCTGTTAATTGACTTTAGCTTATGATATACTGTAAGTCTTACAATTTGCAGTATGTCTAACATTATTGAACTTAGGGTGGTGACAGTATGTCAAAGTGTGGTATGTCTAATGTGGTCGACTTTGATCAAGCTGGCACACTCACGGTGACTGTGTCGTAACCAAAAACGCCATCGAGAGATCCGGCTCCGTAGGGCAGGTAGAAGGTTTGGGAGGTGTACTGGTAAGTGGTCGACTGCCTGGGGTTGAACTGGGTGTGGGTGGCTGAGGAGAAAAAATCCACTGTAGCTGAGCTTTGACTCCACCACAAAGCTTCCTTTTTGCTGTCTTTAGTGGCAGTGTTCATACATCAACCAGGTGTCGGTGTTCCTAATACATTCACTTGCGTCATCAGTAAAAGTTGTAGTGTGCATGAAGATGGACTTACTGCATGCCTGGGTGTTGCAGTAGATGGAGTCAACCCACAGATTGGAAGAACCTGTGTCAAAGAGAACTTGGAAGGACTGGGGAGGAGTGCCGATACTGATCACGCCGTAGTAGGATGACTGAAATAAAAGCCATAAACCAATCAGCTGATGCTGTGGGTGGGTTAAGACATACACTTGGCCTTGCACTTACATCAGCATAGTTGGTCATGGGCTCAATGGTGGAAGTGGCCAGGACCTCAGGAGGTTGATATTTGAGGGCTGGATCACTGTAGGGTAGATGGATTCCCTTCTCCCTCAGTGTCTCTCTGATGGACTTGAACCTTTTCAGGGGAACCCTGTAGAGAGGGATAAAAACTCAGATTAACAATCAAATAAAAGCAGCATTACTCTGCTCATCTCTAAGACCAGTTACCTAAACATGCCCACACAACTCAAATCCAGTAGGTAAAGTAAAAGGACACATAAGAAATAGAGTGGGTAATACCAAGTTGAGGAGACTGAAGCAGCTCACATGTATGTAATGCGAAATGTCTTGCAAATGATAACACAAGTCTTCTTACAAAAACTCAATGCTTAAAAGCAAGGATTGAGACACAGAAGTGTAACTCTTACTTGATGACTGCCTCGGAGAGGACGAGACATGCCACAAGGATGATCAAACCTTTCATCATGATTCTTCAAAGCCTCTGCCTAAATGAACACACAGGTATACCTGCAGCTTGACTTTATATACACGCATGCAGGCGCTACATATCCACCCCACCACATCCTCATGCATACACTCTCTTTTACCTGAACCAGCACTTTCTCTCTGATGGCAGTAAGCCTTTAAAACTACTCCCCCAAAACATGGCCTTCCTCATGATAACACTGATAAGCCACCACAAATAAAGTCATGCACCACTTAACAAATAGATGGACTCTCAAGGAGAAAGCACTAAAGACAAAAGAATATTAATTATTTTTGTGTATGGACTGTGCATGAACACAAAGTTCCAAGAAATTATTACATTTTTATATATTCGTTATATTATTCACTTACATTCTTCCATATACATTATTCAGCTTTCAAGTAGTACTTTAAGTATAAAGTAAATAATGGTCAGGGTGAGAGAAGAAAAAAAAAAAGAAAAAAAAAAAGTCTAAAAGTAGCAGAAGCAGAGAAAAGGGGTATTGTGAGATTGAACTGAATTCAAAAAGCAACAAAACAGTAAAGAAAACAACACAAAAGAACCCCATGTTGTGTTTTCTGACATATTGAAAACATAAAGCTACACTCTGAAATGTGAGGGCAACAATACATAGATGGCATTCTGCAGCATTGGAACATTACTACATAAACTACCTCTTTCCATGGACAAAACATTTCCCAAGATGATGACAATTTTCATACGGTTTTCAAAATAGTTGCATTTCAATGGAAAATTGCACTTTAATCTCTGCTAGGATTACTGTAAGAGCTTTCTCAAGGTTACAGCTATCTCACTTTCATTGCTTAATGGTGATTGCATGTCTTGGCAAAAGGAAAAATAAATATTCCATTTCTTATCAAAAATGAAATGATAAAGTGATGACCCATTAAGTCAAAATAGAAAAGCTCAAGGTTACTGTTGTTATATTAAGCATTTTCTAATATCACAGCTATTTATATTTCATATTTTCAGGGCCATGAGGATGGTGTTAATTGTCTACAAGCTAACAGTACAACACCAATTTTATCTCTTACCTTTGTAGTTGCATAAAGTATACATCGGTAACGGAGACCATCACTTGGCGAGGTTAAATGGGTTCTCTGGCTACTGTGTCAAGGAGCTGGTTCTTTGGTCCAGTGGTCAGAGCTCACATTTACTTCCTGTCAGCCCATAGTTTGAATACTGGGTATGGTGGCTGCTTTCAAACTTTGTTACACATGATGTCAGAAGTGGGATGGTGGTGAGGCCATTGGGGGCATGCCCTGGGTTGGTGAGCCCACCCCTCCTGTGAGGGGATGGTGTAGCCCAGTGTGAGGACCCCTGATGAGAGGCATGATCGAAAGGGTAGTTGTGTGCTGAGGGACACATGGACAGTGTCATGCACTGGAGACGCTTCCCAGAGGTGAAGGCATTGTGATGGGCACCACCACCCTCTGAAAGGGAGGATAGTGTAACGGAGACCATCAGTAAGGAAGGTTAAATGGGTGCTCTGGGTGCTGTTCCAAGGAGGTAGCTCTTTGGCCCAGTGGTCAGAGCTCACATTTACCTCCTGTCAGCCCTGGGTAGGGTGCTTCCTTTATTACAACATCTTGTACCATTTCTCTAAAAAGTTTACAAGCTAGTTTTACAAGAAAAATGAAATGCAAGAAAGAGGGAGGGATCAAATCAGTGTTCCTGAAGATTGAAACATGTTTCTCCAATCTTGGATATCTCAGTATAGCAACCATTTGCTTTAAATACAATGCATTTAGTTAACAAATTTTAGCATAAATTACCCAGACTTTCAGCTGACTTCCTTTACTTTTAGGTAACTGTTTATTACATTTTTTAAATACATTTTTTTTTTAAAGATTTCAACTTTCATTTAAGAATTATATATAATGGTGCAAAATTCTAGAAAAGCTTAGACAGTTTAAAGCTTTCACAAGTGTTTAATAGTGCTTTCCAATAAGAGTATTCAAATGTTACAAAAGTCAGATACCCATAACACATTTCATACATTAAATTTAAGATCTTTGTCATTTCAAAAGGAGAATATTGTCATACAGTAAATTTGGTATATTTCTCTCTCTCTCTCTCTCTCTCTCTCTCTCTCTCTGTCTCTCTCTCTCTCTCTCTCTCCTTTAGAGTCCAGGGATTTGTGATTGAGTTGTTTGAGCTGTGAAAAGCTGCATTGCAGCATTGCAGCATTGCCTTCAACTGAGTGTGGTAAAGCAGAACTGGTGCCATCTCTGTTTTAGCAGTTAGTATAGGACAGGCTTAGGGTAATGTCTTCTGCCACTGCACTGAGCCCTATCGGACATGCCTGTTTAGCAACTTGCTAACCTGCATATCTATCAGCAAATCAGCAGCGTGCATGAGTGAAGCTACTGAAAATCCCAGAGATGGATATCTGATTTGAGAGGGAAGGGAGATTTTTAATTCTCTCTAAGGCAGACCATGTGCTTCCTGTGTGCTTGTAAGACTCTCAGATACTTCAGACTCTCACCCATCCCACACACATATTTGCCTTCCCATTGAACAGTAACTCACAATATAGGGACTTAATGTGTGCAGAAATGTTTCTCTTAGATTAGATGCTTTATCCTTGTGTGTTTATTTTAACACATATATAAACATGCACATTATCTACATTTATTTCAGAAGTCTAAGAAGTGTTTTACACGCGCAGATTGTAGACTTCATCAAATGCTCTGTGATTCATATATTTTAATTTTTTTCACTTCTCTGCAGGCCAGCTCATGACATCAGTCTGGAGGAGTTTGATGATGAAGATCTGTCTGAAATCACAGATGACTGTGGCATTGGCCTCAACTATGACTCTGACCCTTATGAAAAGGTATACCTTGTGAACTCTGTTCTATTCAACTCCATTCTTTTAGCTGTATATAACTACACAGCAAAGCCTAAAGAATCTCCTTTAGGAAAGGTTGCACAGTATTTAGGCACTAATTGTGTTTTTTTTGTTTATGTATCAGTGTCTTATAAGATTGTTGCCATGTCCAGTCTGGACCACAGAGATGCATATTTCTATATTAATTCATATATATAAATTCTGACCTCTTCTGATGAGCTATTAAATATGCACATATTATATGTGTATCAGCCCCCCAGTGAGAAGAAGAAAGCAGGAAACTATGGAGATGGTATGGGTACGTGTTAGCTGTGTGGCTGTGCATATTTATTTGCCTGGGAGTTTTCGTGTGTGTGTGTGTGTGTGTGTGTGTGTGTGTGTGTGTGTGTGTGAGCGCCTGTGTGTAGGTGGTTTAAATGCTTTATTGTAGTGGCTCTGTGCAAAGGATACAGTGGAGACCCACTGCTGCTATGAAGGGTCTCCTCTCCTCAACTCTCTTCTTGTTTTTTAGTTTAATCAGTAGTCATATTCAATGTCAGCAGTCTATAGATGGCTTCCGACTGCATCTTCATTTGATTAGCTAGTTGGTTGGGTTTCCTCATTTATTTCACTTAAGGTTAGCATATGTCTGATTTAAGTGGGGTGATTCAGTTCACATGTTAATTGTTTGTAGGGGATTTGAGCCACACTGTTGCTTACAAGACTTTACCCTGTGACTGTTAAGTTTACAGAATGATTTTGATGCTGGGTGATGACTGGTCGTTTGGCAGACTGGTCTTATAATTGGTTGGCTGGTCTACATGGTGCATCAGAACTCATTATGTTCCACTAAATCTAGAAGTAGTAAGCCCTCCCCTTATACACACAAGGAATTAAATCCTAAAGAGACTACATCTTCTGAGGTATTTATTCAAAGTTTTCTATGGCTTTCACTACACTCTTGTGACTAGTTATGCTTTACAGGTTAATTTCATAATCAGAATTACAAAACTGTGTTTATGTATCAAATTCCATTGCTCATTTTTCAAAATCTATTGCAGGTAGTATATCTCTATACAGGTAGTATATGATAGGACCAAAAAAGAGGACAATGCTTGTTTTCAAAACAAATCTTAAACCTGTTTAATTGATAATTGACCACATTTATGTATGTTTCTTCAAATAGTGTGTTACATAGCGTGCAATAAAAGAATATAAACACAATTTTAGAGATATAAATATGTATATCTAATTTTTAAATGAGCTTTTTTAAAATGTTTCTTTTCATTTTCTACATATTTCCTTTCAATATGTAATGCTGGACTGATGGAATTATGATTGGAACATATCTTGGAATGTTCTTGTGAATGATGTGCCTGGTGTGTGTTCTGTGTGTGTTTGTGTTTCATTGTATTGCTGAAATGTCATCTAAAATTATAGCCAGTGGAGGACTTGGGTTTCAAATATATTAAATGATTTCATTTCGACACTGGTGGGAAATGGTGAACACAGGAGTGTGTGTGTGTGTGTGTGTGTGTGTGTGTGTGTGTGTGTGTGTGTGTGTGTGTGTAAAATCAAGGTACCATAGAAGCACATATTAGCACAGGTGAGTCATTTAGTAAGTGCTATGCAAGTGCTCAAGTTGTGCTCAAGACAGGTAATGAGTAGATGCAAACGCCACCATTACACATAGTAAAAAAATCTCTTACCCAAAGCGAACAGCAGCTTTATAAAGATGGATTGTCATTGGATTGTACGCTTAGATGTTGAAAAAAAGGATGTGGCTTTTTTTAGTTGCTTTGGAAGTCATTTTTATGTAAACTGTACCGCAAAAGATCTCTAAACTCTCTTATATCACATATAAGAACCCACTTAGAAAATGAAATAAGCAGGATCCATTATGAGTAAAAATAAGGATTTTTGAAATCTAAGTGACTGAGCTCTTTCTGAGACATGTTACTTGGTCTGCATCTTATGACCTCCCCCTAAAAGCAAATTTCTGTGAACTTCATGAAGAGCAACAGCCTGGTAGCCAACCAGTCAAACCAGTCGTTAACTAAATCCACTAGAGAAGCCAGTGCTGAGGTTCTAGACACACAAGTTGGTGGGAATATTGACCAAAATTGTTTGACAATGGAGTTTGTTACGAAAGAATTAAGTAGTCATTTTGTGGAAGTAAGATGAGTATGTATTTTGACCCTGAAGTATATGTGGCTGTCAGGTTTGAAACTGCTGCATTACTGCAATCTGTGCTTTGAAACTGCAAGTTGATACCTTTGTGAAACTATGTGAGCTGCTGATTCATTGCTTTTGAGCTTGTGTGCTGCTAGAGGTAATGCATCAATACACGGTCAAACCATGCAAATGATGGCACTAATGGCACAGAAACAGACGTATAATTTTATATATTGAAAGTTGTCAGACAACATGACAATCAAAAGGTGAATGAGTACAAAAATGGTGAAAAGATCCAAGAATTAGATGCTCAAAATTAGCTTCTTGCAGCTTTGAGTCCAAGCAGTCTTGGGTCCAAGCACCTCAGTTTTATGGGAAGAAGGAGAAACTTAGTTCCCAATCATTTTTTAAAATGTCCCATGGTAGCACATACAATGGGAATAATAGGGCCGGTACTGACCCTTGCAGAATGCCATGTTTTACTTTTGTAAGGTCAGGGCATTCATCATGTACAAGGCTAAAATTGATAGTGATCTGTTAAATAAGATTTAAACCAGAAGAGTGCTTGTCCTCTAATGCCAGTTAGTGTTTCTAGCCTATTGAGTAAGTTGTTGTGGTATACATCACATGCAGCACTAAGAGCTAAAAGTATAATAAAAGAGATGCATCCTTTATCAGAGGATATTAAAAGACTGTTAACTACCTTTGTTAGTGCAGTTTCAATCTGATGTGGTCTAAATCCAGACTGAATTAATTCATGGAAATAATTTTCTGCATATAGGTGCATCATTGTGACAACTGCATTCTCAACTATTTTGGCAGTAAAGGACAGGTTTGAAATTGGCCTGTAATTGGAAAGCTCATTGCGATTAACACTACCTTTTTAATTAGTGGTTTAATAACTGCAAGTTTTAATAATTTGAGAAATATAACCTAGGCCAAGAGAAGAGTTAATTATAGTAAGCATAGAATGTGTACTAATGGGAAGTGGATTCAGTATACAAATGGAGGATTTAGAAGAATTTATCAAAGAAATTATCTCCTCCAGATCCATGGACAGAGAACATGCATAGGTCAATATTCTCAGCTGAGAGTTCTGTAGGGGGGTTGCTTTGTGTTATGTGTACCATGTTGAGAGGATAAGGAAAACTGAAACCTGGAGAAGAATAGGAACAGACAGGCCTGTCGGGGGTTGATCACCTTAGCATTGCAGAGATACTCTGAAAGTTCTTATGGTCTGTTAGGGCCTGAAAGGGGTGATTAGTTCCCTCTAGCCATTTTTTGAGTGCTAGTTTGATGGTGGCGAGTGCGCCATTACCTATGCCATAGTTTCTCTCAGCTTGATAGAGCTTTTTGGATTAAAATGCTACACGATGTAGTTTTACAGGACCGATTTTTACCTAATCGTTGGGACAGAACATGCCCAACACCCACATTGCAGGCATCTACCTCCACCATGAAGGGTTCTGACAGATTTGAAGGGTTCTGACAGTTTTAGTGTGGGGGCTGAAATGACGGCTCTTCTTAATGAGGTAAACACAGCATTGGCTTAGGGATTCCACTGCAACTTTCTGGGGGGTTTCCATAAGGAGAGCAGTAATGCAAGCACCAATACTGCTGTAATTCCTTATACATTTCCCATAAAAGTTAGCGAATCCCAGGAATTGTTTGACTTTGACTGTCTCTGGGATGGGCCATTGTGTAAGTGCCTCAATTTTTTATTGTCAGTGACCACACCATTAGAGATTATGATGATGTAGCCAAGGAAAACTAGTTTCTGCAGATGAAACTCACTTCAGATATGGTTTTCTAACAGTTGGTTGAGAACTTGATGTACATGTGTGACATTCATGCTTAAATCAGGGGAATAAACTAGGATGTTGTCTATGTAGGTGATGACACATTTGCCTAACATATTATGGAGGATGTCATTGATAAATGCTTGGTAAACAGACAAGACATTATAAAGGCCAAAATGCATAATTAAATACTCATAATGTCCAGTTGTTGTAATGAATGGCATTTTTCACTCATCGCGCCTCCTTGATGCAAACGAGATTATAATCCCTTTTGAGATCTACGTTGGTTAAGTAAACTACTCCACAGAGCTATTTTAAGGTCATGTGCAAGGGATAATGGTATTTCTTTGTAATAGTGCGCTATATATGGTCAAAGACCACTATCCTTTTATCCTCCAAAGATAAATCCAACTGCAGCTGGGGAAGTGGATGGCCAGATGTATCCCTGAGCCAAACCTTCTTGAGCATAGACATCCATGTCTTTCAGTTTGGCTTGTGTCAGAGGGTACTTGGAGGGGTACAAGGTCGAGGTCGAGGTCGAGGGCACAATTGTAGGGATTTGTGGTATTGATCTCACTGAAAATCTCCTTGAGGTTGGAGTATTCAGTGGGTGTGGTAATGACGTCGAAATCAGGGCCTTCAATAGAGTTGGAGTACATGGAAATTGAGGGACAGTTTAAACAGTTCTTGAAACAATAGGGGGATTGGGAAATGATGTCAAGTGTGGGCCAGGAGATGTGGGGGTTGTGATGTTGGGGTAGTCAGTAGAGTCAGTGACAAAAAAATATGTTCTGAGTGTAGTGTGTTAGTCCATTCGCACAGGTTTTGGTGAGAGAAGAAACAACCTTCTTTCCAATTGGTCTTATATCCAGGTAGACAGTTTCATTGGGGAGCTGAGGGTGTCCATGTAGATGCCCAGTTGTTGAGCAGGCTGGAAATGGATGAAGTTGCCTTCAGCATCAGAGTCAATTTCATCATGTTGACAACATATGGTTGTGGGGAACAGTGAAGGCAAATACATCCTCCAAGTCCAGCCCCTCATCCTTGCAAGCCAGTTCAAAAAATATTTCTGCATGCATGCATATGATATACTACAAGTAAGGTGGGCCCATTCCATCCATTACCAGTTGCCAATATGCGAAACTCTAAGGCATAATCTGGCACAGAATGACTACCTTGATGTATCTTAGCCAGAAGTTCTCCATTGGATCTCCATTCATGGTGATGGTCAAAAGTGGTCCATAACTTCAGTCCAAAACTTACAAAAGCAGTAGTCCAAGAGAATGACCAAACCAGAGAGGGATTAGACAAAGTTGATAAACTAGACACAAAACAGTTCAGTAATCAGGGCTACTGAATTGTCAACTCTTGCAAGTTCCAGAGTTCACAAGTTCTCTTGTTGGTAGTATTACTAGTAGCATTTATGGTTCACATCCAGGCTATGTACCAACTCAGGACCTCTTTGTTGACTTTCTGTTTTCTATGATGGCCTAAAGGTGATGTGGGAATTAGACCTGAGGTAAAACAATGATTAACATCAAAGTCGCTTTTCAGAAGTAGAAGGAGCTATGGGACGTATATTCAAAACACGCTGAATTAGCCACATTTCTGCTTGACATGTAGCTTATTACATCTGGTTGATTTTTAAAATTTGATTTTTTGAAAACAAAATCCCACAAAGCCAAGATGGTAATGCTTACAGTAGCACTCTGCAGTGCATTTCTCATGATGTTGCAGCTGGGCTAAAGTTATCATGTTTCCAGTGCTAAAGCTACTAGTTAGTGCTTTTATTGAAAGTTACTCAATGCTTTGCTGCTTATTCAGCACAATTCATGATGGTGTTTGTCATCAAACATCTAAACACTAAAGTAAGTATGTGCTAGTTATTTTACTTACATACTGCTGTAGATTACTCTTCATATCAAAAAATATATTTCTGCTTGGTTGTTGGCAGTGTTAATATTTCACAACATGCCTGGCAGCATCCTCTTCAGGGAGGGACTCTTCAGGGCTGGAGTGCAGCAGACACGGAGGGGTGGGGGCATGAACAGTTTAAATTTGGAGGAACCTCTGAATGACTGATCTGTAGTGTAATGTTTAAACAGCCTTATGAGAGCACTGATGTCTGCTAGTAGGTACATTTATGTTTTTGGTCTATAATTGTGGGATCTTTCTTTAATGACCTCAACTAATGCAAGTATTAAATAGATCTGGGTTATTAGTGTTCATCCAAAGGCTTCTGAGTTTCTGAATGTAAAGGGGTGACAAACCCAAGTTGATATACCACATCTACAATCATTGACAAAGAAGAGAGCCACACTGTGCAAAATTCATTATACTACCAAGTGAAATTTGAATTCATAATTCTTTGTGCTACCTAGATATGCTGGCAAACATGCATCGCTATTAGCAGTAGCATGAATCACCAGTGATCTCTGTAGTCTAGCAGAGACGCACAGCTGGTGGAGGTGGAGCTCCATGAGAGCAGAGAGTGGAGCTGCTGGGCTTTGGCACATGTTAAGGGGTGGAGGCGGAATTAGATAATTATATTACTCTTATATACATGCCATATTAGAAATTGTATTGTATGCCTCTGTGAACTGAGCAGTTTTTAGACAAAAGTATTCTAGAAGTTACATAAATGCACCTTTGAAGCGTTTGGATTCATCAAATGACTGAATCCAGCAAAAATAAATGTAACTCTCAAATTGCTTATAGCAGAAATTATGTATTGATATGCACCCAGAAGCTCATACAAACACATTTCTCAGTCAGCAATGAACACAGCAGTAGGCTCTTAAAGATAAGACTCCACATGTGGGACTCTCACAGTCAAATAAAGGACTTCATCCTATGCAGTCTGAGGAACATCAGATCAACATATCAGTACAAATTGGATTTGGATTTAAAATGACAGCAGCAAACTCAGTTTCTGCTGTCCCTGTAGAAATGCTCTCCAGTTAAGTCATATTAATCAGTGCATTTGCGACCATTAAATCAATGTTCTATATTTGCCTGTGTGTGTGTAATGCTAGCTTACATACTTGTTCGAATAAAGGCATATTGACACAAAGTTGTGGTTTTTTACAGACAAAACATCATTTTTAGTGGAAAAATATTTTAGTTTTTTTTAGTATTCACATCATATTCAATGTTTTTCAAAGCATTCTTTAATTTGTTATATTTCATAAATGTGTGGTGAAGAAGTTTTTAATAGCCTCTCTGCTTCGTATACTGCTGAATGTAGACGGTAGACAGCATGAAGGTGGAGCCAGACATTGTGGGCTAAAAAAAACTTGGCCCAAACAGACATCTAATCATGGGGGCATTTCACTGTGTGTAATACATCAAAACGTACTTGCCCATCTTAGCCAATTCATGCTTTTATGACCTTTAGGTGCAGCTGTTGTATAGATCCACAGAAATCTAAAATAATCTGCAAAGGTTAAAGTCATGTATTAAAAGCAATTAAGGTGCTGTGGTTGGCAAGAATATGATTATTTTACTGTCTTTATTAGACAGAGAGTGCTTAGCCCCACTAGCCCATTTGTAACACGCACCTCTGTCTCTATAGCAAATTTGAAAGGGACTTTATATAAAGATATATTTTTATAAAAAATATTTATATTTTTATATTTAGATGAAGATTTTTTTTTTTTTTTACAGTTTTAAAGAATATGTAGTCTTAAGTAAGTGTGTTTGGTGCACCTGTGAATCTGGTGCAGTTGGTAATGGAGATCTTAAAAGTGGCTGAGTTTTTTGTGGGTTTGTGTTGGACGTTTGACTGTCAGTATTGGAGAGCCAGTGCATATCCATTCTGCCCTCACTGCACCATTCTGCTGTCATCTGATATTGTTTGTGTGTGCGCGCATGCTTGTGTGCATACGTGCGTGCTCATGTAATTGCATCATGAGAGCTTACACGCATAAATTTTCTCTTCTCTCGTAATTTGACGTTTTTCTCTTTTCCTTTCTTTCCTTTTGTGTCCATTTGTCTATTTTCTTGCTGTCTACTCCTTTTGTCCTCCCTACCCCGCCTCATGCTACACTTCTTTAGCAGCCAGTGTGGTGAGGGGTCCGTCCATTGATGAGTTCCCAGTGAGTTGGGTGGTGTCAGCAGAATACTTTCTGCTGGTGTAAGGCTGACTCACGCTCTCATCAGTGCAGTGGAGGCAGGTCTGGTCAGGGTGAGGGCTTGTCCTTGGAAATATGAGAACACAGGCAGCACATATTACAGGGCACTGGGTGGCATTTTGCTCTTTGTTCTGAGTGAGGGCCTCTCAGTTAATGAACCTGCTCGATTTATGCTGTTCAGAATTATTTATCGAACTGCATTGATTATAGGTTTGGGCCTTTGCAGTGCTGTTGTATCCAATGCACAGTAGGACTTTTTCAGTGCCTTTGGCTTCACAAGGATTTAAGAACTGCATTGAGATTCATAGAGTGCTTCCATAAGGGCAGTGGTAGCTCAGTGGTTAAGGTACTTGCCTTGTAATCAGAAGACCCACTTTTGCCATTGTTGGGTGCCTGAGCAAGACCCTTAACCCTCAAGTTGTACTTAATCATAAATGTAAGTTGCTTTGGATAAAGATGTCAGGCAAATTATGTATAATCTATTATTAGTAAGGGAGAATTAATATTTATTCTTCCTGTTTGAATTTATTTCATTATTACGTGGCAATAAAAATAAGCAATGTATAAAGATAGCTATTACAAAATCTACACATTGTCTCTGTAGGTTCCACTATTTACTTCCTTGGCAATGTTATATTTGGAAACCTGAGAGTTATTATTGATTTTGCACTTCCCCCTCTTTCTCATTCTCTCTTTCCATCTCTCCCTCCCCCCTTCCCTTGTATATCCAAATCTTCATTCTTTCCTTTGATTGGTTTAACAACAGATGATCTGCTTTTCATGGAGAACTCGTTCCCAAGCAGAGTGAGATTTTGAATCTCCTCCCCATATCTCAGACCCTGTGAACTGCACTGTGAAATTAACACAGCTAATCTTGAAAAGTGGACACACTAGCATTTGTTATTTCTTGTCTTGATGTTCTTAACTGTCCCCTGCATTTTATCTAGTTGAAAAGGAAACATTTTACTGCCCACAAATAGCTTTTATTGCTTTCCCGTGGTTCCTAATTGAACTGATTCTACTTGAAACAAGCAGAATTAATTATAATTTCTTTGATCTAATAGCAACTTTGGGAAGAGGGTGATTATGGGTAGAGATGGGCTGTGTATGATTTCACTCATATTTACCTGTGTTCCTCTTGCATATAGTGTGTGCGCATGCATGTATACATGTGTGTGTGGTCTTTTTGCTACATTGTGTTAACTGGCAGTCTCAAAAAGGCTTATCCTTTCACGGCCACAAGTCAGTTGTATTTATAAATGCTAACCAGCTTTACCTTGTTCCTTGCTGTGTCCGCAGTTAATAGGACATTTCGTTCTTGAAAGAAGAGTGAGGAATATGTTCTGAAAGTTTGTTTCAGCCAATACCATGAAGTTTAGCACAGCTACAGGCAGATGAACAGTGATCCTCTTTGTCTCTACAGGACTGCCTCATTTTGGAGAAAAATGATTTTCACCACCCAGTATGCTCATTCCAAGATGACTTCCAAGAGTTTGAGATGATTGATGATGAAGATGATGATGATGAGGAGGAAGGAGACGCAGACCCTGATGCTCCGCCTTCTCCATCTGCATCCCCTCCCCCCTCTCCTACTCTCGGCTCCCTTAAAAGCCGCCCCACCACTCTAAACTTGACCGCTACAGCTTCACAGGTACACATACACACAATCACAGTGTGGAAATTTACACCTGACACAAATCCCTTCTAAATCTCTGTCATTAGCTATAATCCCTGTTATCTGCAATTTCTGATTCTGTGGTGTTACAGGACTCCTTGAACAACAACAGTAACGTATCTCCACGAAAATCAAGCTGGCAAGATTCTCTCTGCAATCCCACTTCACAGGGTGAATATTGCTAGAACTATACTTTGCTATGCTACCTTTAGCTCACACATTCTAAGGAGCTGAATACAGGTAATTTACACATCATTTCTATAATCATGGTTGAGCTCAGCTTTTTCTGCACTCTGAATGCAGACAATGACTTTCTTGGATTACTAACAGTGACGGATAGATAATTTGGTCTCGACTCTCTTCTCTGCTTTAGGACGTTTGTCTCCAACGCACACTTGCCTTGAGGATGGTACCCACATGACCAGCACATGCCTGGGGGCTCCTGTCAGCATCGTCTCTGCCAAAGGTACTCCCTCAAACCCACCTGGGCACTGTGGTCTCAATCAGTCACCTGGCAGGCCACTGCTGTACGACTTTGAGGGCAACAGACGCGAGCGTCTTGAATACGGTAAAAAAATGTCTGACCCTGTCGCTAGAGGCCCATCAACATGAACATACAGTCATAACTCCGAAAATGACATTAACATTGTCTTCTATGTGTTCTCACTATCATCTTCACTCAGTGTACAATATTTTAAATGTTTGACTAACAGTTGAATATTAGCACTTTCTGACATCTCTCTTAGGTCTGTCTGTGCTTGTTCTTCCTTTTCTTCTTCATTATATACTTCCTGTCTTTATCTCTTCTTCATTTTCTAAATTCTCCTCCTTTCCATTCCCTCCCTTGTCTGCTGTTTCTGTATTTAGGTTCTTTCGGTCAGCACAACTCCTCTAGTGTTCCTGAGGTCACAGAGACAAAACCTGTGCTTGAAGGAACTCTCGAAGAGCATATGCCCTCAGGTGATGACTGTATTTCCCAGTACTCTGACACCGAAGTGGACCATGACCTCAATGGCCATGCTAAGCAACGAATGTGCCGCCCCCGACCCAACGATACATATACCATCACTACAGAGACTGCTGATGACCCTGAGCTGGAGAATGACCTTACTTTGGATGGCACCAGCAAATGCCTGTCCTCTACAGCACCACTTGGCAATGATGCTGAGACGCCACTGTCAGATGAGGAGTTGGATAAAGAGTTTGAGATTGACTTTATAAGCAAGGAAACATATGATGTGTCCTCAAAGCAGGCTGAGGGTTCATCTTATGTGGAGTTTCCCAGCATTGAACCCACAGAGCTGGCTTCTGTCACCAGCCATGTGTTACTCAATCAATCAGACATTGATGCCACTAATGAGCCTTGTGACATGCCCCAGAATGTACTTGCCACTAGCCCAGCAGCTGCATCAAATGATACAACATCTCCTTCTTCTGACCCTGGCATTGCCGACATGAATGCCAAGCGCTTTACAGAGTCAGGCCTTCACAGTGATGATCTCAGCTCCCCAGGATCTGACTCTGATGTTGAAGGTGAAATAGAGGCAGCATTCGCCTGCAGTGGCCCCCTGGCCAGTAACATGATTTCCTCAATCTCAGAGACAGAGCTAGACTTGACTAGTGAGTCCAGCAGTGGACGGTCCTCACACCTCACCAACTCCATTGAGGAGGCCAGTTCCCCAACCTCAGAGCCAGAGCTGGACCAAGAGCTTGACATTGAGCAGGATAGTGGCATTGTAGGTCTGAAAGCATCTCTTCTTCTAGGCCAGCCTGAACCCATTAAACAGGACGAGTCCCCAACTGAAAAGCACAGCCCAGAAATTCATCCTCTAGATGATGAACATGCACTGACGGGACTACAGAGTGTGGATGATGAGCAGGGTTATGGGCACCAAGCTGATCCAGATGAGACCCTGCCTCCTTCAGTGCCCAGTGAGGATGGTGCATCTCAACAACTTCTGCTGAAGATTGAACCAGACCACAGTCTTGAGAGCTTCAAACGGTCCTTCTACCTGCCTGTGGGACCCAGGCTCATGGCCTCTGTGGATGACTATGATGGGAACAGTGAGGGAGACTCTGAGTCAGAATCAGAAGATGAACTGAGTGAGAACTCGGATTCACCATGGCTGCTTAGTAACCTGGTCAACAGATTGATCTCAGAAGGCTCCTACCCAATCAGCTGCCCAGAGGAGTGCCTCAGGCGCTCTTCCTCCATCTCTGACACTATCTCACCTTCATCTGATTTGGAGACAGATGCCTTTAACGAGAGCGCCAGCTGCAAATCACAGATGCAGAAAGAAGAGAAAGACCTATGTGACAAGCCATCTAGAGGTCCAGAGGCAATGACGGAAGAGGATAAAGACAGAAGAGCCAGCTGTGGATCAGGGGACGAGCAAGAGGACAGCAAGAGATTCAGCTCCTGTATGTACATGAGCAACCCTACTAATGACACCATTGCTCCTGTCTTCTTAGAGCTATGTCATCCCAAGGACACATATCAGAACACTAATGAGTTTACATCCCAGAGGTCGCCAAAAAATCAGCAAAATGAAGAGGAAGAAGAAGAGCCAAATAATGACTTGACGATGGAGAGGATGAAAGACCTGGACTCACCCAGCCTGAGTGAGAGCATCAACAGTGACAAAGACGAGGGCCGGGAAACAGTAGTGGACCCTCTCTCTCTGGAAAAAATCACAGAGGTCAAAAACAGTCTGACACTTGACATCCCCACAGCACAGACCAATCGTTGTTTCAGCCTCACCTACTCCACAGACAATGATGAAGATGAAGAGGAGGCTCTTTCTCCTTTCCTCGAGGCTCTTCCCAAGTCATCTTCACCTTTTGGAAATGACACTTATTTGGACAGTTCCCCACCTATCGATGAGAGCGTGAGGGAGCTGCGAGGCAGCTTTGACTCAGTGGGTGGCCGCCCTGTAGATGACTCCCTGGCTTATGACTCAGTAAAGTACACTCTAGTGGTGGATGAAAACACCACCCTGGAGCTGGTCAGTTTGAAGCGCTGTACCTCTGTGCTCAGTGAAGACAGTGATGGACTCTCTACTATATGTGATGAAGAGGTATCTGATGAAGTAGAAGTTGTGTATGGGCGGAGCCAGATGGTAGGAGGAGTGCGGCCTAATCTGCTGTTAAGCTCCTCCTCCTCCTCTGAGGATTCCTCACCTGAAGCAGATCTACCTTTCTCCAAGAAATTCCTCAATGTGTTTGTTAACAGCACATCACGGTCCTCCAGTGAGTTCAAAGCTCAATGACGTGTACTTTTACAGACACACAGTATTAATGGCAAATGTAAATTTAACATCTGTAAAATGATGATATTGACACAGAAAGTTTAATATGTACTCATATAAAGTGCATTCATGACAGGTAAGGAGAAGGTAAAGAGAGGTAAAGATAATTTGTGTTATGTGAGGCAGATTTTCCAAAATTGCATCATGTACCTAAAAGAATACGATGTACTCGGTTCCACTTTTGGTGTGGTGTGGCTTCAGAGCATTTATATGATTGCATAATTCATGTGACTCTCAGATCTGCCAAAGAAAGTATTTAATAACCCTAATGAGGCTTTGTCCAAAGATGAGAAATATGAAGTAGACATTCAGTACATTTATGAGGTTCGGTATGAGGGCAGGCTAATTATGCTTCCATCACACACTCATGCCCATACTTTTAGAGTCATGGTGGTTTACCTCAGCTTTTCAGTGATTTGCGTTTTGCATGCGTTTTAGGCACAGAGTCATTTGCATTATTCTCCTGCACTATAAATGGAGAGGAGAGAGACCAGACTCACAGAGCGGTTTTCAGGTGAGTTTTACCAGCTCCATCACTACCATCAGCGATGGACTGTCACAGCTTTCTTCAGTTTCCCAATTTGGCTTCAGTTCCTAAATGGGCTGGCAATCACTTTATGAAGCAAAACAAAGCAGCTGAGTCGCAGGTCCTTGGTTAAAACAGATTCACTAATAGACTGTTAATTTCTCTAGGTTTATCCCACGTCATGCAGATGAACTGGAGCTGGATGTTGATGACCCACTCTTTGTTGAGGAAGAAGAGGATGACTACTGGTACCGTGGCTTCAATATGCGCACAGGGGCTAGAGGCATCTTCCCTGCCTACTATGCTCATGAGGTCATTGGGCAAACCAAGGACTTGATGGGTGAGGGTGAAAACTATGAGTCTATATTAACGAATGCAGCAACATTTATGATTTGCATAAGTAGAATTATTATCTTTATGTATGAGTAAGGAGGCAGGAATGACGTTTTTGTTTGTGGTCATGGTAATATTTAGCATTTCATGGTTAGTGAGGATTTCCTGCTTGTTTGTTTCCATAGCAATAAAGAGAAACCCAGCTTGGATGGAGAGTTTTACTGTGCAGTTCTTGGGTTCCGTGGAAGTGCCTTATCACCAAGGCAACGGCATCCTCTGTGCTGCTATGCAGAAGGTGTTATAAAAAGGGAAAAAAAACTTTGAATGTTTTGTTGCATGAGTTATTGTCCAGCGATCATGAAATAAAAAGGGTCAGTCACAGTCTTGTGTGTTTGTGTTACAGATTGCAATGGCGAGGGAAAGGACAGTACACCTTCGTCCTCCATCTCTGTGTGAGCTGGAGATCAGCTTGCAGGGAGTCAAACTAGTCATGAGCCTGGAGGATGAGTATGATCTCTCAGAGGAGGTGAGAGAGAGGGGGTGGGGAAGGAGAGAGGATGAGAGGGACATGGTAGGGGAGTAGTGAGGAAAAAATGAGACAGAGTGAGTGAAAGACTGGAATACTAGAAATGAAGCACATGAGATGGGACATTGTGTGTGTGTTGTAATGCCTCCTTCTCTTCTTGCAGTTTGACAGATGTAGTCACTTCTTTCAGATGAAGAACATCTCTTTCTGCGGATGTCATCCAAAAAATAACTGGTAGAAACTAACCTCCTCTTTAGTGAAATACATAAAGCAAAATTAGGATATGCAAAGCATGTATTAATACTACATTAAGGCTTGTTTGTTAGCTGAGCTATGGTATGGTAACCCTGTGACTGTGCTCTTTGTCTCCGTTCTGCAGTTACTTTGGCTTCATAACTAAGCACCCAATGCTGAACAGGTTTGCTTGTCACGTGTTCGTCTCACAGGAGTCTATGAGGCGCGTGGCTGAATGCGTGGGGTGAGCTGAACACTTCTAATGTTCTCTTGGAACACTCCTGCCACATGTTGCACATGGGCAGAAAGGGTAGGGCAGGGCTTCAGTCCAAGAGATGCAGGTCCAACATTAGTGGTCTAAAGGATATGAGGGAAAGAGTAGAAGTTTGGCAGCATGAGAATCAGCAAGATAGGAGAGAAGATAACAGGGATGGATGGGAAGATGCTAATGAAAAGTGGGCCCTGTACTCCATCACACACATGGAGCAGACAGCACTGTGAATAATTAAAGATTTCCCCATCTTGCTGAACATAGAGAGTAGACATGGAGATTTAGTTATAACCCCTCATCATCAACATGAGACACCCAGTCTGGTCAAATTAATATGACCTCATTACTAAAGACATTAAGACTTATTCTCAAGGGGTGAGATGGGGTGAGTGGAGTAATGATTTTGAAGAGGATGTTGAGTTCAACTGTTTAGTAGTGTCCTATACCTACAGTAGTGTTTGCTGATATATAAAATTACATTATAAATAAATTACGTACATGCAGGCTAAAGACATTCAAACTTCATTTTGGCAAGTCAATTAGTTCCTCAACTTTTTCTCACATCTGAGGTAATTATAAAAACAACTGTTTAGAAATAGATTTATTCCAGCTATTAGTAACAGTGTACGATTTTCAGTGGGTCAAAACCAAGTTTAAAAACTTGCAATTGACTGGTTGTCATAATTAGTGGCTACATGTAAGGGACTACCTAAAAGGCTATTGTTCAATGAAGAATCCCATGATCAAAGTGTTTTTTTATGCTGAAGTTTGCAGATGGCCTCCAGGACAAAAACTCATCTTTTAGAACAGTGTTCTCCCACCAGATGAAACACAAATGGTACTGTTTGGCAATACTTATCACAGCACAATGTATAGAAGAAAAGGGTGAGGCTTTTAATACAATTCCAGTTGTGATGCTTGGGGGTGGCAGCATCATGCATTCTGGCAAAGTATTTTGAGACTATGGAAGGATACCTCAAGTTGAGCCATTAAAAGACAATGCCACCAAATATTCATAAAATGTATATGAACCTTAGACCCACTGCAAATCTGACATATAGTTAATAAAACCTTAAATAAGTCTTAGCTGGCTATGATTTTAAAATTCTATACATGCCCCAATTAACTTGTATGGTAACATTTAATGTGTGGGATTGAGTTTGAATGTCACCCTAGGTGTATGTATGCTTTTGGCCTCAGCTCATCTGAATACATTAAGCAAGCATAACTTAAGGCACTCTTCCTAAAAGATAACACATTCTTAAATGTTAACACTATTTTGTTTACAATATTTATATACAGCATAGATGTTGCATTTAAAATTCAGCACTTAAGTATGAACAAAAGTTTGCTGTGTTGTGTTGTAGACGGGCATTTCAAGAGTATTATCAGGAACATCTGGAGTACGCCTGTCCCACTGAGGATATCTACTTGGAGTAGAGGCGGATAGAGTTTACCATGGCAACCACTGTCCATAACGACAGATTTCTATTTCTGGGTTCGGCCACTTGAGGGCGTCTGATGCCCTTTACTGGATGTAAAATAGGCCTCTAATTTATTTCTCTCTGTCTCGACATGAACTGAGCTGAACATATAGGATTGATCTTAGTGATGCGTCCATTTATTGAATTCTTTGTTTGTTTATTATTTTATTTATTATTATCTTTGAAATGGGTTGCCTGTTTAACTTTTGTATGATGTAACTCCTAGGGACATGGCTTGTTTGAGATACTTGTTTTTCTTTCTTCTGGTTTAGAAAAGACAAAATATGACTTCATGTTTTAATGCATGGCTTTGAGGGTTATGCTCACAGATGCAGGAAATAAAGTATGGGTTTTGTAAATATGTATTTGTTTGATTCTGAAATATGCTGAATTTGGTTTGTACTGAAATGGACATCTTGACAGGCATAGGTTCTGAACAGGGATTAGAAATATATTGACTGTCTGCTCATTGTAGTAGAAGGTTCATTCTTACTCTACCATTGTGTAAATACTGTATATTTAGAGACAGTAGGTGACTACTACAGATGCTTCATTACATTACTGTATGTAAGTAGCACCCTCCATCAGCCAATGGGAGTGTGGGGAGGATTACAGGTAGCCAGGAAGGCCTATGTTTTAGCCTGAGAATGGAGAGCCACGTAGCATCAGCCATGCACCATCCAGTATACTGATCTATACTAAACTACTCAAATTCTGCTATAGTTTACCAGACAATCCAGTCCAGACAACTCTTGTATAATTCTCAGGCTGTGCTTCAGTGATTAACGCGACGTCTCTTAGGGCCCGCCCTCCATGCATTGAAGGCTGATGGGTAGCTGTGTAACCAGCCAATGGGGTGCAGCACTTTTAGGCAGGACTTGAACCCTAACCTTGACCGCCATAATACCAAACACTTTACAAGCTAATCAATGGAAAAGGCCTAGTAATTTACTCTGTGAATCAGTTTGAGTCCTTGTGAATCTTTGCCCATATTTTAAAAATAAATGAAAGAATTTAAAAAACATTTTACTAATAATGCTACATTGCTCCACTCATGAGCTTTATGAAAATTTGGAGGAGTAAAATTATTATAACAGACATGTATCAGAAAGTTGAAAACTAAAAGTTCTCAAGGCAAAATAGGTATTTTGGGCATTTTGGGACATTTGAGTTTGCAAGAATGTTGCTATTGCATTCTTATACATTTTTCAAGTTGTCAATACCAGTTACAAATCATGAAGTACTGAGGAATTCCACTTAAGGCCATGAGATTCTACCGGCTTATGCCATGCCCTTTAATATAGCATAGAAAACAAAACAAAACAACAAAGCAAATAATGCCAAATAATGAGCCAGACTACACGTGGCTATCTGATAAAGGAGGTCTGTCTCTTATAGCCTGCCAGTTCCTGATGGCAGGCAGACACAGTTAAGGTTTTTTGTTTGTTTCTGCTCTTTGTTGTCTCTGCCCTTGCCCTTACCTTGATTACCATAACACCAGACAGTCCACAGCAGAATCATTTCTTCCAGAGCAGAGAGCCCCCTGCTGGTCTGATAACTATATCATGTCATGTATGGCTAGAATTACCATTGATACTGTAGTTCACAATTACTATTATCAAACAATAATGGCATTGCAGTAACCCAGCTGGGTTAGAGAATAGATTAATATATTGTGCAAAACAAATTCCCTTAGACGTGCATGGATATATGGAGACTCCGCTAAACTATAAGCTAGATGATCTTGACAAAGTTGAATAGGACTACAATTAGATCAAAAAGTGCTTCTTAATGTGCTGACTTTTTTTTTTCTTCTGCTTTCTATTTAATAGTAGCCTGTAATGGAGGACTTGATTCTTGCATACAACCAAATCTTGGCTTCAATATCTCAGTAGCAGATAATAATTATGATGCAACTTGTAGGTAGGGCTAAAATGTTCTAGATAAATCACTGAGGCCACTCCCCTCCTGCTCACCCTAGGCATATGACTGTCCTTCAGGAGCCTGTAGTGGGATTCCATGGTTACTTGTTCATTTGTGCTGATACATGTCGGGAGGGCTGCGGGTTTAAGACTTTAAATGTGATTTGCTGTCAGTTAGATTGCTGTAAATACTCTAGAGTTGAGATGACCATGCTGTGTCCTTTCTGTTGAATATGATACTGAAATAAATATGTAAATTTGAAGGAAATAATAACTGATAATCTGTCACAACCAAATGGCAACTGTAGTGGGGGTTACAAAATATTGATTTAAATTAGTATTTGTATATTTTCTTTCAACTGCGTCACATTGCTGTTCATCTGTGGTTGGATATGTTGTCACAATGTGCCGAATAATGTGTGTGCTAAGACGCCTGTGAATCAGCTGTGTATAATGTCATTCACAAAACAACATCCACAGCTCATGCATTGTTATGCTACCTGTCCCATCCATAAATGGGACATTCTTCAGGACTCACATCAGAATCCCAAATTCTACCTTACGACTGTTTTTCTTTCAGACATTACTTCATACATGTTTGTCCAGAGAGTATTTCTCAAAATGTGTGTCTACATTTGAGCATTTTACAATCACTGATTGGCCATTAAACCCCTCTTATGTATTGAGGCAAAGTGACAAATAAACACTGGACTACGTAAGCTTGGGTAGCTCAATGACTACAATAAAAACAAACCTCTGGACTTCAAGTATATAATGCAGTCCTGTATAACAAGACCAACAGCAGCAGTATGACCAACTATTTATCTTGTATCTTTAAAAATTAAACTTGTAAAAACAAAAATCAAAAAACAAACAAAAAAATTCACTGCCTTGTCATTGGTTTGGTCTTATGAATAAAATACTATATGCTTGATGTCATCAAAGTGTTTGTGTGTTTTTGTGAGGAACAGTATAGCATTTTTAGACAATGTACAAGAGTACATGAAGTGTGCTTACTAAAAATAATATATAAAAAACATCTGCATATTTAGAAATTCAAAGATAACCTATTTATTTTTTATTTAATATTGTGATTTCCTCAGGTTAGACATGTTGGACCCAGTTTAATTTAAATTCGGGAAGATAAATTATCACACATTTAAATGTATGTATCCGTCCGTGAGCATTCAGTCTTTCTGCTGATTTCAAACTACGTGTATGAGAGGCAGAAATTGCACTATTTAATTCACAGTACTGTCTCTTTTCCATTTCCCTTATAAAGAAACCAAAATCCCTTTTGTGTACAAAAGATCACAAAATTCAAAATTCACAGTGATTAGTAATAAGAAAATCAATCCCAAAAGCAAAAACATCAGCGTCCCATAGTCCCACACTGGCAGCATTCAGGTTTGGGAGTGCACTGCGGTGTACAGCAAGGCTCCAGTGCAGGGTCTGTTCCTTTTTTAACCTCACTCTCTCCAAACTGCATTGAGGCCTCAAACTGGTCTTTGAGGGCTTGAATCTTCTGTAGCACACTGGCTAGCTCTGGATGCTCACTAGGACTCAGGTTGTAATTCTCAGAGGGGTCTGACTCCAGGTCAAACAACAGAGGAGGGTCATGCTGCTTCAGGAAAGAGGTTATATGACAGTCCTGGTCTGGAGTGGTGTCACTGTGTGCTGCACCTAAATCAAGAGTTTTTATTTTAAGTGGACACAGTAAAAGAAAAGAAGAACTGATGAAGGTGTTTATTCTTTCTAATCAGCTCTCTCTCTCTCTCTCTCTCTCTCTCTCTCTATATATATATATATATATCACAGACGTAAGTAACAACTAACCCCGTGTGTAATAGTGAGCTTTGTACTTCTCCATTCTCACTGCAAACACACCATATTTCTCACTGGGGTCAGTTGGGTAGAAAAACATGGCCTCCCGCTTACCCTAAACGCAGGACAGGGTGAGAAGAATAAAGAAATCAATTACTCATAATGAAGATTTAAATACTGATTTACTTGCAATTTCTCAAATGCTAATACTTCGAAAAATATGGCACAATAATCAATTGATGTATTAAGTCTAGGTAAGGGTACTTTTCAGAGTAGACAACTAAGCACTTTTATATTTTGCTGTGAATAAGAGTGTCTGCTAAATATATATGTAAATGTTGGTCTTGCTTCCTTACTGGTACATGGTTGAGTAATATATCTGTCATGTCCACACCATCCAGCTGGACCTTGGGTAACGGAGCACCAGCCAGTCTTGCAAAGGTGGGTAGGATGTCCAATGAGCTGGACAGACTATGAGTGACACCTAGAAATTGGAGCAAACACAATACAGTCCCATAATGCACTGAAGTACGAAATATATGACGCCTGGTAGTGATGCCTCCTCATTCCTATACCTGGTTGTATTATTCCGGACCAGTATGCAATGGCAGGTTCTCTCATTCCTCCTTCATATGTTGTCCCTTTACCACACTTCAGCAACCCAGCATTTCCTCCACGACTCATTCGCATTAGCTCTGGCCTAGCAAATGCACACATGCACATGCACGTAAACAGATATAAAAGCAAGCAAGGACATGGAGAAACTGAGAAACAGCTCTCATAACTGGGAATTCAGAACTTAATTATGCATCAACAAGCATCCAGCAGGGGATGGGGACAACAATGTCCAAGCAACTTCAGACGAGACAGAAGGTTGTCTTAACATTGGATCATTCATTCTTATTTGTAAAGTTAATAAATTACTATAAAAAAAAAATAATATATATATATATATATATATATATATATATATATATATATATATATATATATATATATATATATATATTTATTTATTTTATTTTTTTTTTTGCAGGGGATGGGTAGGGATGCCTTACAACAAGAGAAGGTTTCATGCCCAAACATTGCATATATAATTCAGAAGGATTTGTTAGTTGTTTCCAAGTCATTGTTTCTGCCTTATATTCAATACTTGATATTATATTTTTAAATACACATGAAAGTATACCATGTTGTAATATTAAAAATGAGCACAGATTCAATTAATGACTTTGATACTACTGCTAAGATTCTCTTTACATTAAAAATTCTTAACTTTCTTAACAATAATCAAAGGCATTAGGATTGTTTCTTTATGTTACAAACAAGAACACAGACACAAACTCACACCTGCTCCTACCCATTGTCACCCGTAAAGAAGATGAGCGTGTTGTTGAGAACGCCTGTCTCCTTCAGAGTTTGCAGTATGTTTCCTACAGTAGAGTCAAACTCCAAAAGAGAATCCCCAAATGGCCCTCTAAGAGATCTGCCCACAGACTTCCACCCTGCATACTGGGGGTAGTGAGTATGCTACAGAGAGAACAGAAAGAGACAGGGCAGAGAGAGGAAAGCATGAGTTTAACAAAAATAATTCAGGGATTCAAGTAACCATTTTCTTCATACTTACCATGCCTTGTATGCTACACCAACTTCATTTTGCATTTCACTACAACAGAACCAATTGTTTATGATGCACTCAAGAAAGGTCTGAGATACAATTACTCTTGTGATATTATTGATTTCACATTATTATTTGTGTAATTCACCTGTTATAAAAAAGGATTAAGCTTTCAAAAACAGACATCCATAAACCATTTGGATAATTAATCAACATGGGGTGCATGCGATTCTCTTACTACAGAGCACTGCACAGGACTTCAAATTACAAACCACGTCCATGCAAACATAGTTTAGCAATAATAAAACATACAAAATATTATGTATCATAATACATGAACAATGTACCCACTAAGCAGTACTCACATGAGAAGCATAATAGAGGAAGAAGGGCTGCTGGTTGTTGGCTGCCGTTCGGATGAACTCGGAGGCAAAACTGCTGTAGGAGTCCTCCAGCTCCACAAAATCTACAGGCTGCTGCTTGATTGTTTCACCATACATCAGTGGCACTGTTACCACACCAGTGTCACAGTGACCAAAACACTTCACATCAGGAGGGAAGCATGTCAGATTGTGACAGGGACCCTTTACAGAGAGTGGGCAAATATAGTTGTCATTTAAAGGTTGAATAGTGGAATACTTATAGTGTATTATGGCAAAAACACATATGTAAAGGCAAAGGAGTGATACATATGACACCATATTATGACTGACAGATACATTACCATGTCATGAGAGTATGGGATGCCAAGGTAGTGGTCAAAGCCTTGTCGTGTGGGCAGGTAAGTACCATTTGCCCCAAAGCCAAGGTGCCATTTCCCCATCATGGCTGTGGCATAGCCTAGTGGCTTGAGTACCTCTGCAATGGTGGTCTCATTCAGGGGAAGCCCACCCTTTGATCCTGGGTACAGCACACCTGGGTAGATCCCAGAGCGTGTTTGATAACGGCCCGTCAGAAGAGAAGCTCTAAAAAGAAGTCAGGATTAATTTTAGATGGCTTGGGGTGTAGAGCCACCTTCTGGCTGTTGGATTAACTAGTTGTAATATCACAGTAGTAAGCAATAACTTTATAAAGGAGATTAGTACAGCACTTTAAACCAAGGCCCCCTCCTGGCATAGTCTGTTGACTTTATCACAAAATTCAAAAGAGGATATCACCTGTTATGAGCCACTAGCATTAAGGAGGTAGATGGTACAGCAGAAAGAATGTGAGGATACAGAAGTCAGAACATGAGGGTATAGCAGTTAGGACATAAGGGTACAGCAGGTATGAGATTTTTCTTTAGGATCATACGTGCCTAGAGGAGCAAACACAATATTTCCAGTTGAAGCTGTTTCCTAATAAAACCTAAATTAAGCCTTTTTTTCTTTTGCTTGCTGAAAAGAAAACAATTTCTGATAATAAAAATACGTCATAGGCAACTTATGGTTCTCAAGTCCACAGTTATGTTGAACTGATCCAGCCCTCCAAGTGATCATCTAAAAAGGTTCCGGGGGGCTCTGAGAGCATTGGAACGACTCTTAAACTGGAAATGAAGAACGGGCGAGGACAACGAGGAGCACTGTTAAATGTAAGCAGAGCCCATGCATTACGCAAACTGCATTACTAGCAGTGCAGACGGCTATACCGTCATAGCTGAAACTATACCTATTAAAAAAGCACTTTTTTGACATATTGTATATCTGATAGAGTCCATTAATATAAACCCACTTCAGACTTTTGCAATGAAACAATTAGGTATACTTTCATTTATATGAATCGATCAAACAGTTTATGGTTAAACATTTTGGAATATTGTGACTCGGTCAAATTTTGTATCGCGCACTTGCGCCTCACATGATTACGTGCGCACCTTGAGGGGCTACAAACAGGGCTGGTTACGTAGAAGTCGGTAAAACGCAATCCATTCGCCGCCAGTAGGTCCAGGTTTGGAGTCAGTGAAGTGGGGTGACCAACACATCCCAGATCACCGTAGCCCAGATCATCTGCGAAGAGAAGCACGAAGTTCGGCAGTGACACAGCCCGATAGGCTGGGATGAGCAGCGTAAACAAAACTATGATATTTAGTAACCCCATGTTCCGGCTGAAGATATTTTAGAGGGTTTGAAGTGCCTCAAGTGACTAAAACATCATGCCGTGAAAACGGAGACGTCGTAGTTCAAGAAGCTATCTAGCTAGCTAACTGCAGCAGCTTAAGTAGTTTTGTTCGTGTATTAAACAAAAAAAGTTTACTAATATACACACTTGTCACATTCACAATATACTGAAGCACATAAAGCGTATCAAGCGCAATTTGACGTAAAAGTAAAAATTGAAATCCCGTTCTGTACTTGTCACGTGAGACTCACTTGACTGAACTCTGAACCCTAGTGTCGCAAGTGTTGATGGACTATGTAGTTTCTTTACAATACTCTGCCAATTTCTGGGCTCTCGTGACGTGTCTTCATGGAAAGGTTCAAATTACGCCGAAACATTTTAGTAGGGCTATTATAATTATTAATCATTATTATTATTCTGCATATTCTGTCAAATTTAGGACGTTGGTGAAAGGCCTACCATGCTCATATTATGTAGGCTCCCGACCGTTTTTTTAAAAAAAAATTCTAAGAGGTTAAATGGCAGATGTTCAAGAGGCACTTATATATCACCACATTAAATATGCGATTTTCTTAGCTACAACCGATCTATTCTGCCATATGCAATTATTTCTGAGCTTGACTTGTCAATTTTTATAATGAAAATTATTAGGCCATCCAATGAAATAAACAAATAATCAAATAACAGACTTGTTCACTATTTTATCGGATTCACGCATTGACGCTTAAAGTAGATTAACGAAAGCTTGGTTACGTCGGGCAAATTTATTCGCTCCACCACTGCGAGTCACTAATGATACTCGCGCGGTGTAACAGCCACCCGGAGTGCTCCGTGGATACATGTTCACCGCAGACGTGAATAATATCTGGTTAAATGATTGTTTTCCCATTATCGTTCAAGACATATTTGCTCCTTAACGGTGGCCCTAAGATGTCTTCTGCCCGCGTCTGCTTTGGTAGTGACTCAGTGTGACAAGCAGTGAATTAAACAATCAGGAAAAGCAATAGACTGCTTATTTGGGAGCGTATCAAACGGCGCAGGGAAGTGAACGTCAGCGAAGATTTTCCACGACGTCTGTTTGGGAGGGTATGAAGCAGAGAAACAAAGGAGGCGGGTAATGAGGTGATACACTCAGCATTTAAATTAACTTTTGAGTTTGAGAGAGTTGGGGTAGACAGCATCCTCAAAGTATCTTCATTGGGACAAAGGAGCTTCCACTGATGTTCTAATTTACACTGTTAAAGTTTGCTAAACTACTTCCATTTCATAGCACAAATATATTGGCAAATGGCAGGGTTTCTTTTTCTTTCTTTCACACCAAGGAATTGTATGTTTTATTAGTGCATGGTAGCATTAAAAAAAAAAAAAAGGATATGTCAATGGGCTAAGTTCATATCCAGTAGCGCATGCAGGAATGTTTCTTGTTATATAGTCTTATAATTATTTTAAGGCTCTGCCACATCAGGTTCTGATTCTAATGAATCATGAATGAATCATATTCGTTTCTGCAGAACCACATTGTGTGTGTGTGTAACTTCTGTAGAACACCATTGTGTGTGTGTCTTTGTATATTGCCAAGTATAGATGCAAATATTATCTGCTATTCTTTCAATATGATAATTCACCCTCTTGCATGTCTTTTAAGCAAATGCCTTGTACATTCACATGAGTAGTCTGTAAGCTAAAAGTGTAAAAAGCCCCCACCATCAGCTGTTTCTGTCTGTTGTGCTGCCAGGGATCTGCAAGTCGATATATTGTTTTGATTTACCGTTCACTTTCACATCCCTCTGTAGAGCTGACCTACATTCAGCTGTGTGTGTGTGTGTGTGCGTGGGCATGTGGGTGTGTGTGTGTCTGTGTGTGTGTGTGTGTGCGTGGGCGTGTGTTCTTGCGTGCCTGTAGTAAGAATAATGAAGGAAGGCAGAGAAAGAATAAGGGAATAGAAAAGAGGGATAGGGAGCAGATGAAATATGTTCTAAAACATCCCCTCTTCATGCCCTCTGGTGAAATGTCTTGGCAGCCACTCCTCCACCATCCTACAACCCTGCTGTCCTATTCTGGTCCTGTTTCTCCTCTTGTCGATTTTTCTCTTTGCAGCATATTTATCACAACTTGAGAGGACAATTATCTTTGCCCTTGTGTCTGGCAGCCAAGTTAGATGATTTTTGCCGTGGCTGACCAGGCCCCTGTTGGTTCAGAATGAGCTCAAGCTTGCTGGATGGCACGTTTGCATGCAGTGACATTTGGCATAACTGCTTAGACACTAGCGGGGCATTCAATTCTGGCCTCTCCTTAGAGTCCATTTGAACACCTGAGGGAAAGGATATGAAATTTACTGTTGCTTTGCTTTGCCACCCCCCCCAAGTCCATTATGTGCTGAATATTGGCTATTGGGCTGCTTCTTGCTGAACCTTTGTGGACTGTAAAAACAGCTATTAACTTCCTCCCTGACAAGGGCAGTGTGTCTGCCTTCGTAATTTTTTTTTAAGCTTTAAGGGATGAAAGTTTCCCTGCAATTCTATAAGTTACATCACCGTGCTAAGTAATGACTGAAGATCAAAGTTTAGATGATGGTAATTTGCTGTAATAAAACTATGCCTGGGAATATTGTAATGTTTTGCTATTCAAATTAGCAGTGCTTTTGAACATCCCAATGTCTCTTACTACTGCTGTAAGGTCCCTTTCAAAGAGTTTTTGTTTTTTAAACTGTTTGAGTATTCTGGGTATAATGCAGTTTTTTGGGGTTTTTTTAAATTTAGATATGGATGTGACATGGTTTCCATTGTATTCTTGGTCATCTTTATGCTTACTACCTAAGAAGCGTGTCACCCCCATGTAACTTTACAGTTAATTCATCTTGAAAGGTTAAGTGCCTAAGAGCTAAGATATCCTAAGAGCTGCTGGCCCAGTTCTGTTCAGTAATCATAAAGTCAGTTATCACCAGTTCCATCAGAGCCTGGCACAGCTATGCATGTTTATGAGGCTCTGAACTACCAGACTACAGAAAACCTTCCCCCATGCCATTACGTTCATGAACAATTATTGCATGTGAGTGTTTTTCCATGGCAATCCCACACTGAACTATTAATTTTATCTTGCTTTTTTTTTTTTTTTACTTATCTTGTTGCTGTATTCAGCACTCTATACAATATTATTTGCACACCCATTGTTTTTGTTTATATTTTTAAATTGTTTTATTTATTTGAATGTTTGCATGTGTGAATTATATACAAAAGAATCTCTACATTACCATGAGAAGATTTAGGAATGGATGTTGGTGTGATTGCAAATTCTGCTATGTATCACGAGGTACTATATAGCTAATGTCATATTCCTTGTGTCTGATAATTTTTGACCAATAAGGCCAAACTCTTATTCTCCTTAAATAACCGTAGGATAGTTCCATAAAAAGTGATCCACAATAGGCTATTACTGTGTATTTGGTGAGTGTAGCAAAATGCATTTCATGATACACCTACATGTAGTGTTTTTTTCTGATTGGTCATCTTTTCAGTGGAGCAGAAGGCAAAACTGTTCAGATTAGCTGTGTTTATCTTTACCTAGTCAGATTTGGGTGATAAGACACTCTATCAGTAAATCAAATTTCAGTTAGCTAAAATGAGTTTTAATATGAATAGCAACAATGCCTTTCAATTGAATGTCTTTCAACAATACATTTCAATGGAAAAATCAAAGCAGTTCAAAGAAATGGCTGTATATGAAAGAATGAAAGAATTTGATTTGACTGGCTGCAGGGATGTACACAAATACTTTATATACAGGTTGTGTGTCCTGTTGTGGTTGGCTTGTTCATTGATAAATAAGAAAGATGAGGAGGTGCTAGAGAGGTAATGTGATGTCTGCAGGTTGACTGTTGCACAGGTAGAAGCACACCACAGCAATTTCTTATATTAATAAATAATAAATCATGAATAATTCAAGGTGAAAACATTGAAATTTACCAAATCATAGTTAAGTGTGGTCGCTGTTGTGGTGCTGTGTCGGCTACCATGGGACTATAAAATGTCAATTCCTGATCACTGTTTACAAAAAAAACCCCAAAAAACGGTTGTGTTCTACCCAACCAGCTGCAGTTGAATAATTGAACAAGTGGATGAGAGAGAAAGGGAGGAGAAGTTGAGATTAGGAACACCTTTCCCTCCTCTCTCTCCTTGAGTGCTGTGGGATGCTAGATAAGGTTACTGAATAATTCACGTGATGTATTGGGTGCTTCCCCTCGGCTGTGTCATATTGCTGCCGTTTTGTGTGATAGCAGCTGTACCATACTGTGTGCTAAATAAACAGTCCAAGGGAGAGGGATGAGTGTGAAGAAGAGTGAAGCAGGAAGGCATTTTTGAAAAATTCAGCTGTGTTAGAAACAAAAAGGTGAGCTAGTGCTGCTGGAGGCAGTATAGGGTGAAATGCTCTGCAAAGTATTTCCCCCCTATACTCAAAATGGTATATAAGCAGGAAGTTTGTAATTATCTTCATACTTCTGCTTCAGTCCAACATTTATTAAGCACTGCAAAGTGCATTAAATAATTCCTCATTTTAAATATTTTTCGTATACTGCCCCTTAACCACCACTTAGGAATTACACTTAATTTGCTGTGATCTTACATGTCATAGATAACACTAATCGACTATAGAAAATCATAAGCTACCTTATATTGCATATTCATGAACTGTGAAATCAACTGACCATGCCACACTTCACATTGCCGTACTCGAGTAATACAGATGGCACATATACAATTGCTAAGATTTTGGATGCAAGCGGGAGAAAAGTTACTCTCTAAATTTTATTCCAGAAAATGAGATCAAATCAAAAATGGCTCACATTTCTTTCTGGGGTTGAAGTGACACCCAAAACAAGAATTTGTAGCAGGCATCTTATTGTGGACTCATTTGAAAATTGGGCTCAATACACTTTGTGTTGTGCCGAATCCCGACTCCCTGGCAGAATCCGACTCAGCTTCAAGTGCATGTGTGTCACCCAGGCACATGAATGCTACAGATGACACTTACAATTTCAGTTGTTTCTATGGATAAGTAATGGCTAATCTTTAATTATCCTTTAATTATCTCCCTGAGTGCTACGGTAACAACCAAAGTCTTTGGTTTGTTACATTTAATTAACAACATCTAATTCACTTACTGTGAATTTCTTTGGCTTTAGGTCCTGATAAGCTGTTTGCTGTGAAGAATAATTAAAGATTTAATTAGATTTAATTAGCGTGCATTAGATTCAACTGATTGCCAAAAATTCAAAGGAGTGTATATGACAGAAGTACAATATTACTTTGCAGATTAACAGATTAGTATGCTAAGAGCTAACATGGTATGAAATATCATTTTAGCAGGCTAGCACAATTCTTTAGTTGACACAAACACACAAATACTCCAAAATACAGATTTAGATTTACAAAAAACCAAAAATGATCATAGATACATACAGGAGATGCCAGCAAAGCACAAGATGGAAGCAGATTCAAACAGATAAAGACAGAATACTCTGCAATTGTTAGAACAAAGACATTATTCAGTAGGACATCAATGGGCATGGACTATAAGTCACCACAAGGAGAGGAAATGTCACGCTCCCTGCCTCTTAGCCCTCGTCCACATGATGGACTGTCCATGTATTGGACTGTCCATATGCCGTTTATTTTTGTAACCATTTCGCCACGTTTCTGTTGTGTTTCCTCTTCCGTCATGTCACCACACCCCTTGTTAGCATTCCACACCTGTGTCTCGTCCCCCCGTTTCATGTGTATATATGTGTATGTGAGTATATGCTGCTTTGTTTCTTCTTTTCATTGATGGTTATTATTCTTGTTGTGCTGTAATGGTGCTCTACCATGTTCCTATTTTTAGACTGCTTATCTTCATTGGTGTGTGTTAGTGCTTTATTTTTGAGTATTTAACATCTTTTTTTTTTTGTTTTCATTAAATAGTTTTGTTTATTGTTAAACAGTTTATTGAAACATTCTGCCTCTCCTCATTACAGAATAACCAGCCAAAAGAGGATGCATCGAGTTGTGAAGGAAGATGCTGTGGTGAAGGCACTCATTAAGGGGACCTGGATTTGGATGGACTTTCCTGATTACACTGAGCAGGCTCTGTAGAATAAAAGGTGCTTGGCTCACTGCTCATTGGGAGGGATTCCACCAGGTGGGGAGACTGCCGGTTGGCCTGCCTGCCTGCAGATCTGTCTGTGTTCATGGACAGGTACAAGGCAGGCCTACTCCAGGCAGGATCTGCTCCTCGAGGAGAAGAGGGGGAAGCCTGGAATGGAGTCTCTTTCCAGGTGGAAGAGGTAGAAGGCCCCAATGTGCCCAGTCAGCAAAGCCATAAGCATAAAAAGAAAAAGAAGATCCAGCCAGAGCCTGCTCCTGGGCCAGAACCTCCTGCCACCCATGTCCTGGTGGCCCAGCTCTCCCTGTGCCTGGAAGAAGGCATCCCACCTGGATTTTCTCAGGGTGGCTAGAGCTGACTGATCCCCTTTAGACCACCACCTGCGTAGTCTGGTTGGCTCAGAGGGGCTCTCACAAGTTTGTTTAACTGGTTCTCTTTCTCTCTCTTCCATGCCAGGTGTAGGCATTCCTCCTCCAGAAGCAGGCCCCACTGCATCGTGTGCTCCATGCACTCTTACAGATGCAGGCCCAGCTGCGTCCACTTCAATGTCTTGTCCCTGATGGCTGCACTGGTTCTGGCTCCTGTCCTTCACTCTGTGAGGACTCTTCTCCTCTCCTGGCTCTTCCACACCTGTTTCTCACTCCCCTATTAATTCACATGTGTATATATGCTCCTTTATTTCTTCCTTTCATCAATGGTTATTGTTTGCTTTATAATTTATTGTAACAGAACACTTCCTGTCCGGCATGACTGAATGCCACTATTAACATCATTGCATGAATTACTATTTGTCCATCTTGGGAGTAAGAATTAGGATGATTTATGAGATAGGCTTCACAAGTAGTTTAGTCCTATTTGTTCTAGAGACCCTAATCTCCTCTTTATGTGTGCTAGGAAAAGACTTGAGTAACAAGTCCTAAGGCTTTTGTTTATCTTCTATTGGTCATCCTTGAGGAGAATTTCCCAGCTCCAATTATAGCTGACCCTCCTTCCACTCCCTACATGGCTGCAGTGAAGAGAGGTGCTGTTTTTCTCCACTTGAACCAAAAGGTTTGCACTTGATTCTGGACTTCACACAAATGACGTCTAAAAAGATCCTTATCTCTAAAGTCACAAGGAGGAGTAGAGGGGAGACTCACTTTCTGCGTAAGGAATATGGCAGGTGTGAGTATGACTGGACCATTTGGATCAGTGGACACTGAGACAAGATTTCTAGCATTGATGACAGCTGCCACTTCTGCCAAGAGAATGGTAAGCATTTCACGTGTTTGCCAACCTGAGCTGAAGAAACCTGGAGTCTAAGATACCTGGAGTGTTCTAGCTATCCCAATCATCCTTTCCTATGAACCACCCATGTGAGAGTTCTCCTGAAGATCCAGGATTAGCCATGTTCAGTCAGGTAACTCATAACAGAGTTATGGTTGATGTATGACGTGATCTTCAGATCCCTAGAGCTTAAAAATTGTTCCTCTGAGCAGTTATTTTTACTGGACTTTGAATGGCAAGAAAATGTCTCAGGGCATTGTTGAAACTTAAGGTATCTACTGTAGAGATTCCATAGCCTCTATGTGAACTGCTCTTGCAGTCATGCAGGTAAACATCACAGACCATCCTTTGCTATGTCCAGGTCCTCCTCTGGACTGATGTGATAAAATAGACAAAAGGAAAAAGACATCAAGTCCAATATTAGTAAATGGGTGCTCTATAGAGAGACAGCCTACTGGAAGATTGGTCATTTACTGAGTTTGAAGAACTCCACAAAGTCTGTGGCATGTGACCCAATGGTGGATGATGCTGCTCACGCATTTCTTAACCCCTGCTATTCAAAGACCAACAGCGACTGGTTGGTGATAATACCTGATGAGCAAAGTTGATATATGGAGTTTACAAGGAATGATGATGGAATTCTTTTCATCCTGTTCAAGCTTTACTTCACTGATGTGTAACATTGCTGGCCTGAGTGCCGCAAGACACGGGGCAGGACACACAGAATTTCTCGACGGTTCAAGACGTTTATTAACATTAAACATAGACGACAAAGGCTCTCACATACAACATCTACAGTGAACATGATAACACATGGAACATTTGACGGCTAACACATACACATGAAATGGTGATAACACAAACAGACGTTACGGCTACAGAATTGTTTACATATATTGACAGTTACACAAAAGTAGTGACAATGACCAATGAGGGTGCACACACTGACAGGAGTTTAAATAGACAGACAAACATTCAACAGTAAACCCTGTGCAGGTGTGTGCAGTCCTGGGGGGTGTGGTTACAAATAACACACATGTGAATCCCCCTGCAGGCGGCAGGCCATACCACGTGACTCGTGGGGAGAGGAGCATTCCATGACAGATGTGACCTAGAGTTCTCAAAAGACCATGAGCATTGTTGAAGGAATCTTAGGTTTTGAGAGAGATGTTCTCAGGAATCCTCTCATTTCTGAATGCAAGCAAATTCTTGAACATAATTCTCTTCCCAAACAGCAAGAATGATAGTAGATTTGGACTGTAATGGCATTTCAACTGAAATGCTGCCTCACATAGGTGCTTGCCTTTGTGGCCACATTACTTTGACCTTTGCAGAAGTGGTGAGTGAAATCACAATTTAAACATTTCCTTGTGGAAAAATTAGAGAAGGTTTGAAATCCATGACCCTTTGCAGAAGACATAGTATTGAAACCCAAAGGTGGACAGCTGCATCCACAGCTTGGTGGACTAGCTCGACCGCATCTTTCTCTGTGGAATCTAGATCAGGACATGTCAAAATGTAGGCCAACAATGAGAAGCAATGCTTGAGAGATGTGCAGCATTGACAGACCTGGTGGTGTAATCTGAAGGATTTTCCTTTGTGAATACAAGGAAGAAGATGATCTCTATGTCCTTTTGTTGCACTTATTGTTGTCTTAGATGTTGTCTAAGATGTATTTTGCACTTCTAGGCATCAGCATTGATCCCTGTATTTCGACAGTGTTCTAGTTCATTGGTATATTGGACTATAACCTACTGTGCTGGCTAGGATGTATTCTATCAGAAAATGACAAAGCACTTTTGTAGGTCGCTCTGAATAAGAGCATCTGCTAAATGCCATAAATGTAAATAATTTTCTCATATAGATGTAGAAACATCTGGTCTCATTATAAACATAGCCCAAAACTACTCTGTTATCAGTATATAAAGTCATGGTGTCAAGTGGTATGTTGAGCTCTGCTGAAGCAAGCTGAGTCTTGGGATGGGGTTTTAAGGCTGAGGGATTCGTTTTGCTTACCCATGACAAAACCTATTTGGCTATTACCATCTGTGTCAGTCACCTTGACAGAAATATCTGCAGCTATGACCTTTATTGCAGCATCTGAGGAAACACATAACTCCCTGTGTGCAGCTTAATATGGAAAAAGATCTGTGTAGGTCTTTGGGATATGAAAATCTTTAAGCAAGTCTTGCCTCTTTCCAAGAAATGCAGGATTCTTCCATCGCTTCTGGCAGTGGGGAATCCCAGTCACCTTTTGCTGGCATAAGCTCTCTGAAGATGGATTTGCCTTGAATGGTGACTGTGGTGTTAAATCCCAGAGGAACACTCTTGACTGTTCAACAAGACAAATAGTTACTGAAATCACCTGCATAGACCTAAGTGCATAGGGTGGTCATATCTGACAACTGTGAGATACTCACCTCTCTGCCATGCTCTAAAGCTACTCCTAGAAGGAGGGCTGAAGGATGCTTTTAACTTTCACATTTACTGCTAGATTTGCAATCTGGTAATGTGCAACATAGATATGGAGCATCTAAAAGGTTGCATCCTCTTTGAGGAAAGGTTTTTTGTCCTTGATAGGCTTCTCATGAAAGGCTCCTTAAAGAATGGAGCTTTTTGTGAATAGGGCACTTTCTATCTGGATCTTCCACTTTGCTTTTGCCTTCATCTTAGTTGGAGTAGGCTGAAGTAGATAATTAAGTTTTGAGGTTTAAGACTTCTCTGTGTCTGCTTTACAACATAACGTGGAAAAGTTGCAAAATATTGTTCATTGTAGTTTGACCCACAAGACTTTTCTTGCAGACTGCAAGGTAACTTCTGGATAACAGGACTGAAACCTTTGGAAGTGTCAAGTTAGGAAAGTCCTGGAAAGTCTCCTTCAAGCCTAGCTGCTTAAAATTCCATCAAAAGATCTCTTAGGTCTCACAGCCATGTGTAGTCTGTAGTAACAAGTTTGGGAAAGATGTCTTGTTTCCTGAAAAGTTAACTTTCAACAGACTCTGATGAGCCATAGCATTAATTTGATTTGTCCAATATCAATCCTGTGTCTGGCTGATTAATGTGGATGGCTCTTATATGTCTGGCATGCTCAGATGACTCCTTTTTCCAACCCTTTGACTAGAAGATCCATCTTCTCACTGCATGTCAAAGGCAAGTCACAAACTGTACTGTGAAACTATCACTGTCTAGATCTGAAGATCTATTGTTGACCATTGAACTGGAATAAACCAGTAATCACTAGCTCATGGTGATCAGGGAATCTGACGAAATCCATCACGTTAAAATCACCATGATTTGAATACCAAAATTTGTAATCATGGAGATCTGGAGACAGAGGTGTCATTTTGCTTATGTCCTAAAGAATGACATGTTTTTGAAGTATGGAATGGGTTCTGATTTTTTTTTGATAACCTGCTGGTGGAGTAGGATGATCAGAGGCATTAGCATTAGACAACAGGATGAATGCCACTCTGTTTTAAGGTGTGGTATACAGACAGAGTGGGGTTTCACTGACTCTACATGCACCCATCTCAATTCACACTGAGAGAAAACATTTTCTTATGAGACTAAGTGCATGTTTTCATACTCATTAGCCTGTTCCACAACATAATCTTATGTGCATTGTGCAGAATTGAGATGTATTGCATCAAGCTCAAGCTTGCTGCTGTTTATCACTGCTGGCATCTGCTGCTGCCTGCAAGGTCTCAGCTACAACTGCAGTAGTTTCCTTCTGAAATGTTAACATTTCCATTGAAACCTACAGTTTTGCAACTCATTTTCAGCAAAATATAGTCATGCTTTAGCAGTCTGCTCAATTGCTATTGTAGCAGCAGTACTTGCAAGATAATGTCCTGAAGGCTGGAAGGAGTATGAGCTCTTTGCTCATAGTACGAGAGAATAGTAGTTGACTATACACTACTGTAGTGGTGAACACTACTCATGACACTGTAGTGTGATACCAGTTTTGAGCTGTACTTGAACTGTGCTGTTTTAAAATACAAGAGACCCTTTTTACTGCACTGTCCTCTGCTGACACGAGAAATGATGTGACTTGACAGTCAGATAAATGCTTTCCTTATCCATGACTCTGAAGACATATGACTATTTGTCCACAGGTTTGATGATTTTGAAAGGGTGAAACTGCAGATTAAAGGAATACAGCCTAACATCAATAGACTACAAGTGTGACTTAGATTTAACTGATTGCCAAAAACTCAAAGTAATCTATATGATAGAAGTATATATTACTCTGCAGATTCACAGATTAGTAGGATAAAAGATAACATGGTGAGAAATAGCATTTTAGCAGGCTAGCACAATTCTCAGGCTTAGTAAACTTTCTGTATGCACAAATGCTCCACAATGTGGATCTAGATTTATAAGAATTATAAAATGATGGTAGATATATACAGGGAATGCTGTTAAAGCACAGGATGAAACCAGATTCAAGCAGGTGAATAACTGGTGCTGACAGAATACTCTGCAAGTGTTAGACTGATATCTTCCTGTATCACAAGGAATTCAAAAGGAAATTAATATGTAACTGCTATAACTCACCACAAAGTGGTGCTGACTACAACAGGACATTTAAAGTTACTTTATGATTGTAACAGAACAGGTGTTGTTTCATAAACATCTGGTCATAGTTCAACTAATGATAAAATTAGGAGGTTTACAAATTCTTTCGGAAGTAAAACTTAAGTTTCCATAGTGTTTGTATCTCTCTCCTTACATGCCAGAGTAGACAGAGGTTAATTAGATAGGATGTCCTTGTGTGTTTTATTGTTCCTTTAACACATTTATTTGCATGTTGATGTCAGACTGAGTTGCTCATTAAAGAGCAAACTCTTTGACACTAAAAAACAGCATTGCTTGTAATCTGCTCACTGTAACACCAGAAAAACACAGGGCTTTGGATTAAAATGTCACTGCGTGGTCTGTGGCTCCTCTAGCTCATCTGGTAGAGCAGGTCGAGCATGATGCTAGTATAGTTTGTACTGATAAATATGTAGGTAACTCTGTATAAGAGCGTCTGCCAAATTCTATAAATGTAAACTGGAATTATACTGTCAGGTGATCAAATAAGGTACGAAGTGTTACAGCCTGAGTGCCATAGTTCAAGGAGCAGGACGTACAGACTCCCTCAAAGGAGACAGACATTTTTTAATGCTCGAAAACGACAACGGCACTCACAAATCAAATAAACAGCTACCATGAACACTAACAAGAACATGACCATGAACAATGACCGACAATGATGCACGCACCAACAGGGGTTTAAATACATACAGGCACAACGAGACTACCCAGGTGCAGGTGTATGCTAAACAACATAGGAGTGGTTACAAATGAGACAAACTATGTATTCCCACTGCACGTGGCGGGCCATACCACGTGACCAGTGGCAAGGGGAGCATTCTGTGACATGAAGTATTAGATCATTTAACAATGAGTAGCATAATGAGGCCATTCTTGTTCTTGGGATCCATGAGTGACAGTATTTATGTCACGGAACGCTCACCTCCCGCGAGGCACATGGTTTGGCCAGCCATGTGCAGTAGGAGGACCTTTGTATTTGGCCACTCCTGCACACACCTGCACATCGTTTGTGTGTATGTAAACCCACGTCAGGGTGTGCAGCGTCGTTGGTCATTGTTACCGTAGCGTGTCAGTGTGGTGTGTAAATGTTCAACGGTGATGTTAAACGTTATGTTCATTCTTGTTACATGTATACTTGTTTATTATTCGTATTTAATGTTGATCATTTCTCATTTGTATTTATCGTGTGTGATTCTTGTGAGTGCCGTTAGTGTTCTCTGTTATATGTTAATAAATGTACGTCCCAGACGTTGGAGTCTGTGCGTCCTGCCCCTTGCCCTGTGGCACTCGGGCCACCGCACGTTACAATTTATGGTGATATAGTGATATTTTTTTGCACAGTGCTCTGTGGGATACCTTACCTGAAATCTATAGACTTTGTGTCTGTAGAATATTTGTGTTCTGAATCACTGTGGGAGGGCTTGCCTTTTCTGTCATTTCTCTTTTGCACTGTATTCACTGTAATGCCTTAAACGTAAGCACAGACTACATAATAAGTATAATTGTTTCACAAGCTCTGATCTTTAAGAGTTTTTTAATAGGCACTCAGGCCTCATCTGACAACAAGCAGCTGACTATGCCTGGTTATTAATGCCTCTCAAAAGTCACAACAGCAAACACTCGTCTTAAAAAAACGATCTATAGAAAGACGTAGAAGGGTAAATGTTTGTGGACATATTTTTATGTTACATACACTTGTCACTCTAGTTTGTAGGCAAGACATTAAAAAGGTTTGGCCTTAAACAGTATAATATTGCTTTAAGAGAAATAGTGTGACCTTTGCAGATGTGTGAAGTAAATGAATGGCTATTAAAATGCAGGCCACCCTCAAGGACACACCTATGCTATTACCTGAGGACCTCAGCTTGCATCCCTTAGCGCCTTCAGCTGCAGACATTTTCTATTAAGTGCTTTGACTCAACAATCTGGTAGGAGTGTGCATCAGTGTACTGCTGGTGTATGGTGTCATCAGGGAGTTGTTGGCGCCCACAGTAAATATGAACAAGAGATGCAAATATAGACCTTTGTGCTATTTGTAGCCTCCTATTGTCAAGATAACAACACTGTGATAACAATGTGTCTTGACGATGTAAGAAGAAACAGCATGTTCATCAACGCTGAATTACTCTGGATACCTCAGTATAAACTCTTCATTTGAGCTTTAGGTTTTCACCAGGGTGAAGGTGGGAATGACACTTGATTTTGTAGTTGTATTCATAAACCTGTGCATGTGCATTATTAAATATTATACTGCATGTATGCTTTCAGTCATCCCAGTTTATGCCTGCAGTCATCTGTTTGACTCAGAAATCTCAGTAGATGTTGTGTGTCTGGGAGGGGGGGGGGGCCAATCTGTTCTCTTTCTCTCTCTTTTCACTCTCTTTGTCTTTCTCATGCTTTCCCTTTCTTCTCCTCCATTTCCCAACAGCACAGGCATAGTAATGGATGAGTTTACATGGATAGACACAAACTCTCTTCCACAGAACATCTGTGAACATAGCTCCTCTCACTAGACCACAGGAGCGGGTGTCAATATCTTAAAAAGAAACAGATTAACACTGATATGAGTGCAATCTCTTTCTCTTCCTCTCCCTCTCTCTGGGCTGAACTGTCTGGATGGTTTAACAGGAGGGGAGGGCTAAAGTGCTTATACACAAAATGACCACATCTCTACCTTATATACTGTATATACTGTACTGTACCAGTATATAAGGTATCTCTACCTTATATACTGTAGATTTGCACGTTAGCTAGTATGCTTGCGCTATAATACTACACATTATTTGCTTTTACACCACTAGATGGCGCTCCTTGCTCAGCTCAAGTTGAGTTTGACACGTGCCAGATGATGTCATTTATATAGGTGTAAAAAAAAAATGGTATCATAGTATGCATAAAATTGGATAAATTCATTGTTAACATTACATATGCCATACACAGTGTGGTATAAAATATTACAGCTGCTCATGAATAGTTATAATTACAGTTATAATTACAGGGTCATACATTAAATGACCTTTTAAAAATAGGTTACTTATTTTAAGAATACATTAGTCATTAAAAAATCTTTTGGGGTAAAATATGCCTTTTGTATTATGAATGATAAACAAACAAAGGATTGAATACACAATTTAACCCAAACTAAGAATGGCATGCGCTTTCTTTGTGAATCACTAGTTAGATGAGACAATCTGACTTCATTTCATTTAAAGCCCATAAAAGGCATTTGCGGTGCACTCTAAGGTGCTATGTATTGATTATATAATGTAGAGCTTGCAAGTTCAGCCAGCTATTCACATTTGAACAGCTTCACACCATTTAAGGTATATGAAGACTAAGCATTATGCTTTATCAGGTGTCATATGCACCTACTAAACATCTAACATTCTAACACAGCAGATATAACAGAGCATGAGTTATAGTGTATTATATTATTCATGTGTATAATATTCTTATGAACATGTGTTGTAATTTAATTTTGCAAGACAACTTTATAGCATGACAATGTGTTATACATGTAACCATATCTACTGATGAGAAGTTATAAAACCTTATAGATTTTAGTCATTATGTGCAGCATAAAATACCATGTTTGTTATAGACATTTTCACAATGTAACATTTAAATATTTCATATTTTTGTAACATTTGCTAAGGTTCACTAAAATTTACTTCTTTAATTTGGTGGGACATCATCTTAAGTAGACATGAAGTGAATTGTGCAATGCCTCTGTAGCCAATTTCAACCACTGACTACATCTTACTCAAAACATTTGGTAATTTTCATATTCAAGTCTACACCCATGCACTGTTTACACACTTGTACATTACCAATGTAAAGTGCATACACAAGCAAAATGAGCAGCTGCCAAAGAACTAAGAGACTCCATTGAAACACAAATTAACATTGTTATGAAATTTTGTCACTTAGTCAGATAAAGTACAGGTAGGCAAACAGGCACTGTTGAGTTATGTGTAGGGAGACGTGGTTCTCCCTATGGTGCGATGAGAGGACTAACCTCATGTTGTGACTCTGATCCATTAGGCTAATCTCCTGCTCTAATTGGCTGGTTCTAGCACTCCGAGCAGGCTTATGCAATGTGGCATGGCAGCACACTCTCGTTAATGTTTAAAGAGCCGTTTTAGTAACGAGTACAATTTCATCCAGCTACAGGCTAGTTAACACAAGCCATTCACAGGAAAAGCACCCTTTCTGACCTGCTTCAGCATGTCCATGTGTATGTGTGGGTGGGTGCACGTTTACTTATACTTTGCGCATGACTTGCTTGTCATTCAGGAGAGTCATCTAGAGAATCAGCTAATTACAAGCTAATAAGCAATTATTACATATGCAACTCAAAGTCTGTTCTGTTTTAATTGCTTGCTGAAAAACATGCCGAAGCAACATAACGGGTGTAATTGTTGAACCCCAAGTCTCTGACAGTCTTGCAATGAAGCGTTCGTCAATTCAATTTTCTCAACCACAAACCATTCCAAGCTGTGACTTAATAGATGCATGCCATTACAAATGTAGACAGTGAGGGTTTTTGTAATGTTGTCACGTCAGAAAACACAGGGTAAAATCATGTGATACATATAGAGTGAAGTATGGCACACAGGCTCATGCACATCTGAGCCAAAATACCCCCGATCCCTCCGAGTCTCAGCGACCAATTAGGCACTGTATGGCTGAACACTCTGACCCACTTCACACCATCTGGCTCTGAGATGGTTTTCTGGGTCTGCAGCATGAACACACAAAGGACATCTGAGAATTGAAATGTGAGAATCAAACCCTGTGTTATATGCCAAAGTTTTCTCTGCCCTTGGATTTGGACATGACTGAACCCAATTTAGACAAGTCTTTTGACTGTGAATTCCCTTACTTGAAAATGTTTGTTATATTAATGAGATTGTGGTAATGTGTTGTTAGTCTTTCTTTGGAGGTTTTAGAGCAACAGTAAAAGTGGCTATTTTGAAATGTCACTAGTCATGTTTGCCCCTCCATGGCGTTGTGGTTCCCATGGCAACTCTAGCTATTTTGTTTATTTCCTGGTTTAGTTTTCTTGTGATGCCTTGTTTTGGTTATATTCTGCTCCACCCCCTTTTTGGTATCTCCACCTGCTATTGCAATCACCTGTGTCTTGTTAGTCAGTAGTTTCTGTATATAAGCCCCATGTGTTCAGTTTTCTTGCGAAGTCTCATCAACTTGTAGTACGTTTCTGAGCCATGTATTATTATTCTTTGCGATTCTGGATTATTTGATACTTTGCCTGTTCTCTGTCTGTTTTGTTTGCATTGTGGACTGCTCTGCTCTTTGGATACTACATGTATATGGACTCCATTTATAGACTACCCTTGTTCTGTATTAAACTGCATCTACTATATTGTGTTTGACTCCATCTCTGTTCGTGCTCAGAACCTGACACTAGTACCTTAATCATTGGGAGCTTGCCCATAAATTGCAATGAAAGTGCAGCATGACAGGAATCTGTTTTTAATTACAACTTAGGAAACTTTTTTTGTGCAATGTAGTACTGTTTCCTGTAGTTACTACTGGACACCAAACAAGAAAAATATATAAATCAAAGCCACATTTCACCAGAAATCTTATTAATAAGCATTCGAAGAAGTTGAGTGATTGATTTACCTTATGAATGTTGTATGTGGTCAGTTAATCCATATTTCTTTCCTGCTTGCATGTTGTTACTAGCTAGCGATGTTGCAGGACCGTGTGGACTGATGCAACTTTCTGAATTCACTAGCTAATTTACACAGTTAAAAATCAAGATAACCTAATAAAAATTTGATCAATGCGTACAGGAGTATAAAATGCATTGAGATGTTTGGTTTTAACTGAGTTTATACTGAAAATGATAAACAAAATAACCACTTCTGTATCAGAGCCTATTAAGGCAAGGCCAGAGTTGTATATTCATTTCACAGGTACAGTTTTGTATCTTAGAGAACTTCAGTGTTGCTAAGTGGCAAAAGCCTTGTTGCAGTACTGCAAAAAGCATTATCTAGAATGAATGAGTTATTGGACTCTCAAGTGGCTCAGGGCAGAACTCTAGAAGCAATATTGGGAACACATGAAGTTAATAACATAGATGAATTAGAAATCACAATGAACAATAATAGCAACCACCAACATATCCAATCATGTCATCTTTAGACAGTTTCATATGTTAAAGAGAGCTGCTACAACCACATTGAATACAAAGAGCAAAAAAAAAAGTAAAGCATGCATAAGTCCTTGTAATATCTACTCAAAAGAAGGGCAAAAGAGCAAGAGCAAAGAGAAAAATATCTAATAGTAGAGTTTATAGGAAAAACTAGAGAGAATTTGTCACAGTGATGTGCACAGCAAGCTAAGAACATTTTATAAGAAATTCCTTTGTCTTTCAAATGAAGTAGACTATGACACATGGAGAACAAATGCTGAACTGTTACTGTACAATTGCACCATTTCAGACTTAGATTGAACAATTGAGAATCTTTGACAGTCCCTCACCACCTGCTGCAACTGTAATTAAGACATTGGGATTTACAGCCTTAACAAATGCTTATATAGAATTGCTTGATTCTTCTTTTGGAATTGCTGAAGGTTGTGATGAGCTCTTCACCAAGTTCCTAAACACATCCCAGAATGCAGGTGAGAAGCCTTCTTCTTATCTGCTCAGTCTTCAAGTATCACTGGCAAAAGCCACAAAGATAGGAACAACTGTTAGAAAGCTTGAGAGCCATCTTCTTAAACAATTCTGTCATGGGTGCTGGAACCAGTCGATTCTTACCTCTCTAGTCAGAGTAGAAAAGCGCAAATCCAAAATCCTTCCCAAAATTACTTCCTATGCTACATACAGAAGAGGACAGGTCAACTAACAAAATTAGATAAGGCAACATCTTGGTATACCCAAGCAGTGAGTTGTGACCAGTGCACAGGTATCATATCTTGAGTCATCTGATGAAAGACATACCCAGCCATGCTGAACTTTCTGTAGACACATAGAAACTTACAGTGCAGGTTGCTCAGCTACAAGCTCAGTTAGCCAGAGAGACAAATGTCCCACTGAGTGAAAGGCCACATTCACACAGTCACAGTTGGAAAATACGAATGTGACCATCCCAAAGGGGCTTAAAGGAGCACAGTCAATGTCCACATGGCTGACAAGAGCTGTAAATCTCTCTTGGACACAGAGTCACAAGTGACCATCATACTGTGATCCTTCTTCCAAACGTATTTATCAGAACAAACAATTCAATCTCTGAGCAAGCTGCTTGAAGTTGAAGGAGCCAGTGGACAGCCAATTCCTTATGAAAGATTAATTGAAATCAATCACAATTCCTACAGAGCTTTCAGGAACAGAAATTGAAGTTCCAACATTAGCACTTGTAGTTCCAGATTACCACTTTATTGAGCAGTCTCAGGTATTTATAGGCACCAACACTGTTGATGTCATATATGAAATGTACACTTAGGAAAAGAATCCTCATCATTGTTCTTCCCTTTACAGCTATAAGGTTGTATTGAAAGCCCTTGTTACGTCCTTGGATGTTACGATTTTGTTATTTGTCCTGTGGTGGTTCAAGGTTTTGTTTTACAGGCTACCCCCACAAGGGTGCTCTGAAAGAAACATGTGAGATGCAGAGATATACAATGTAGCATGACCTGATTGGCCAATGGGAAAATCAATGTCTATTTAAATACCTATGTTGCTTATGTGTTGGTGCCCCGTGTTGTCTTGGTCAGTAGTCACCAATCAACCATAGTAGATGCAGCTTTGTAGGGCACTTTCCTTGTGATAGGGAGTTATGAGTTTGAATGTACCCTTTTCCCATCCCAGGTTCTTTAAATAGGACCTTAAGAATTAATACTTTGCTGTCTAGCAATATTCTTAGATAGGGCCTTACAAGTGTGTACTTGACATTTAGAGGTTTTATGCACAGGGACTTGAGTGGTTATATGTAATGCTTCTTAAATAGGAGTTTCGAGTTGTTACAGACAGCTTCAAAAGAGGAGTACTGAGATTCATAGATATACAACAGTCATGAACATTGCATTCGCAACTGAGTCAGAGAGAACAAGTGGGCCATGATTGAATTCTCTGCCTCCTCTTTATCTGGAGGTATTCTTGTATGCAGCTGTGTCTTGACCACTCCTTCACGTGTTCCATATAAGCTGCCAGTAATGTTAAAAAATGAGACGTCACAATATTACCATACAAACCAACTGTTTAATATTTGAGCTCCACTGTATAACAAGCATAATTAAACTACCACTGCAAGAGAGCCCAGTGCTGGTGAAGGAGGAGCCCAGAATAACAATCACACTTTCATTTTTGGTGACTCCCTGTAGAGTGGCAAACTGTAAGATGTTTGCATGCCTGAGGTGTTTGCCTTGCAAGACCTAGATTTTGGTCATAGAAAAGATGTAAAACATCACATTTAAATTATCTGAAGGAATATGGATTAACGCTTTTTTTTTTTTTGAAGATTAGATATAAACAAGAAATGTATAAATCCTAAAGAACATTTTGAAGTCTCTGGACCTGTCAGCAAGTCTTCACAACCACAGGAAGACACCACCTAGTAAAGCTGCTCCCCTGGTTAACAACTTAAGTTCCAAGCCATTTGAACTGGTTTGAATGGATTTCCTTTCTATGAAGCCTGGCAGCAAAAACACAAAAGACATTCTTGTCATCACAGATCATTTCACTATGTATGCGGTAGAATGCATGCCATTTGCATTATAGCAAAATGCTTTTTGGATATGTTTCTTGTCCATTATGGCCTACCAGAACACTTACACAGTCTGTCAAGTGCCCTGATGAGCACTTCAATTGCATACTGCTGAACATGCTTGGAACCTTAAAAGACAAAGAAAAATCACTTTGGAATGGAATTCAGTTCTTCACTGTAATTTTACAGTGAATTCAGTTCTTCACTGTAAAACTTTACACTTTAAACAGAGCGAAACAAAGCAAAATCTGACATGAAACAATGTCTCATAAGCCAAATGTGAATGCAGGAGAGGTGTGCAGGAGAGGTGTGTATATCTCAATTATATAAAACTAATTGAGAGAATTGTTTACTTTGCTATTTGGTACAGAGGGGGGAACAAATACTGGGGTTAATAGATGCTGTCTAAGATCTTTTTGGTTAATAATCAGACAGAGAAGAGCAGTGTTATTGGCATACACAGTGAAAGAGTATGAAATGGCATTAGCTAAATCCCAGCGCAAACTCTCATGATGATAAAGAGATCCTTTAAACCTTTGCGCGCACACATATACACACACATGTTGTCCTGTAGAGTTATGGGTGTTGTTCTGTCTTGGTCTAGAAAGACTGGACTCTTAATCTTGAGATTTATTCATGCTTTCATGTATTTGGATTTCCAAGTCACAGATAAATATTCTACCAAATATTTTGCCTTAGGATTCTTTCCACCATGTGAAATACTTTTTGCATGTTAAGTTGTAATGGAGTTATTGAATCAGGTTCAGAACCAAGAGATTCGGAACTTTTATTTTGAATATCATCCAAAGAAGCAAGTGTTACTCAGTGTGCATAGTGTGAGAGGACTATACCACCAGCTCTTGAAAGTGTGCTATAAAGGTTGTATTTACAGAACTGAATTCAGAGCAAAGCGATATTCAAATTTCACTGAAGCAGTGCTATAAGAAAAAATATATATTTCTACCAAATTCCAATTATGACATGAACCTATGTACTGCCATCATCTTCTGTCATTACAGTGACCTCTCTGTGACCCACCAATGTTTGAAATTTATTTTTTCAACAGAGAAAATCTCAAGGAAACCAAGGCACAAGGCCTGTTCATACATATATTAAATCTCCACATGCATGATATGCAAAACATCTGACCCACAACATTCAACTGTAATGACACACATTTATCCATTTTACAATGTATCATTCAAATTATTCAATAAATGTGGCTAGATTCATTTTTCATACTCATATAGAGAGACCTTGATATGCAATTCTAAGTATAAATAACATAATCTATATTCTGTGTGATCTTGGTGGTGTGAAACTTGGTGCGTTTAGACACAGCTTCCAGTGAATTATATAGTGTCACCAACAGCATTCAGGTGGATTATACTGCCACACCTCTTGACTAGAATTTTGATGGAATAAACTTTCACTTCACACAAACAAACAAATAACAAAATTTACTAAAAACAATGTAATATTTGTATTTTAAAGCATGCATATTTGTATTTGTAGTTGTAGCTTTTGACAAATGACTGAAATTCATGTATGATCACCCTGAGACACAGTAACAGACTTTACATTATTAAGATAACAGCACTATTATGTAGCTTTATTAGAAAATAAAACATATATTGCATTTCATTTTCTTCCTTTTTGTCAATAACGTATCATGGCTTTACCATATCATTACAATGCCATATCAATGTTGCCCATCTTTGTGTCATGGGAAAAGTGATTGTATCCCTCTGTCCCTACCTACCTCCTTCCCTACCTACCTCCTTACCTCTCCCGGGTAAATAATTCTGTCAGCATCTTTAGCTGTTTGTCATTCCAATAGTATAATCACAGGAAATATTCTCTTTGGTACAGTGCCATGTTTATGGAAATAGCTTTGACATTAATATAGATTTACCATAGTATGACACTAGAACAGTATAAGGGCCAGCTCTGACTGGAGGTGTCACTGAGGCTTGTTATTGTTGTTGTTCTTCTTCTCTATCTTTCTCTCCATTGTCAGTCTGCTGGGTTGTCTATCTGCCCCTCCTTGCATTTGTATGGGACAGGGCATAAAGGAAGTGAGGGGCTTTACTCTTTCAAGGATATGCTTTTCACTGCTTACAGTCCTTCCATTATTCATCATAAGCAGGTGTGTGTTAGAGCAAAGGATTTCTGCATCCTCTCACCAGTAAAACTGCATCTATGATATGTTAACGCCACTTGATACTCTGTACTTACAGGTCAGCACGGTGTCACCTGCACTGATATACTGTATGAGGGAATTACAAAACTCCAGGCTCCCATTTCCAAATAGCACAGCTGTAATGGTTAACTTATTAAATGCTTTGTAAGTCATTTGAGAGATGGTTTTTTAGCTGCTCTTAATACACACACCCGTTTCCCAAACACAAATTAATTTTAGTTCACAACTATAACTGTGTAGTCACCATTAATTTGGTCAAGGATTAGGATTCATCTCTGCACTGAGCTGCCCACCCTCACAACCCTGCTCTCTGCCTTGGTAAGGTTTCTGTTAATAGACGTGGAGAATGGACACGTTTCAATCCACTTACTGTGAATGGAAAACTGTGACCGGAGAGAAAACCTCAGAAAGGATGTGATGTGGCTTTCTGAATAATCTCTCAAATGAACAGACACACTTCTCCCGCTGCAGCTAATTTTTGAATCTGTTTCTCATCCTCTCATGGGTGCGTGTGAAAGGGGGAGAGAGCATGAAAGAATGAGTGAAAGATGTGAGCAACAGTGCTAAGCTCATTAAGTTCAGTAGAGCAGAACTCTGGGATCTGTCTCTGCTGATCCTTCACAGTCCAAAGGGGGCATGAAGAGCAATAAACACACACACACACACACACACACACACACCCCCACACCCACCAGTAAATTTGTCTGCACTCCTCTAGGCGCTTTAGAGGTTCTGCATATATACATATTCTGACCTGGCCTATTTATGTGCACTTGAATCTGAAGACTGAGTCACTGTACTGTGTCTAAATAGTTTTTAATATTTAGATGAAACATTTATTTCATGTTTATTTCTGTGGGATTCATTTATTGCACTTAGAGCATTTAATGTATTTCATGAACATGTCGGAGTAATAAATACAGCAAACCACTTCATGGGCCATCATTAGACACACTCTCTCTTGCTCTCTCTTCCTCTCCTTCTCTCTAAGGTTATGAGAATCAGTTACCCCTGGACTAGTAGAAAGGCTGATACCATTTCTCCCTGTCTCGCTCAATAAAGGCAATCACCCTCTCTTTCATCTCACACTCCTCACCTTGTCATTCCTCATTTACTCCACCTCTCTCATTTCTTCTATGTCCTTTCTCTGTCTCTCTCTCTCCATGCTGAGATGTGAAGTTAACGGCTCTTAACATTTTAGGGAAATGAGAGGGCTTCTATAAACATTAGCATCCTGATGGGACTGGCATTGTGAGGGTATTCAGCTCACTGCTGGTCAGGTTTCTGTGTGTGCATGTGTGTGTGTGTGTGTGCATACACACAGGAACAAACATAGCAACTGACACACTCACCTAGAGAGTTAGACAGCAGTGTGTACATTGTACTGTAAGACAGCTCTTAACATAAGAATATTAGAGCATGCATCTCCAGAAAATGTATGTGAAAGGCACACACTGACAAGACGAGAATGAATTGGAGGCTGTGATTATTTGTGTACCTATTTGTGTGGGGAGGGGTTGTCAGCATCTTTCAGAACCTTATGTCTACTTGCTGTAAACTGATGGCACCATCACTTAGTCTCAGCTTCCAGGTTCCTGTGTGCTTGCAAGTGTGAGAAACCCTGGAGGATTAGAACATTTGTAGGCTAGAGATTACATACTCTTGAGAACACAGCAGTGAGTGTGTGTGCATAAGTGTGGAAATAGCCAAAAGGAAATCTGTGACAGTGGTTGTAATTCTACAGTAAATCCCTTTCCTTATAGCAGTCTGATCTCACTCAGTGTGGTGCTACATTCAAAGGGGCATGCAGGTGATAAGAGGAGAGACTTGGGAGGCATGGCAAGAGTGCCTGGGAGGCATGGGGAGTGAGCCTGGGACATTTTGCAGTCTTCATGAGAAAAGACCTGTAGTTTGGCTACAGCTGTACTACACCTGTAGCATGCAGCTGTTGCTGCATGTACTCTGTTGTCAATATTGGACTGTGGATATCGGTACATATGTGGTGTAGGTCTTCTGGTCATGTTGCCCACTGTGGTTCAGGTACCAGGTTCTGCTCGCTGTCGAGGTCATAGAGCAGATGGCTGCACCAGTGTCCTTTTTGCTCCAGGCCAGTCATTGTGCTCCACCGGGGGACAAAAGGGGAGGAACATGTCCCTGCATCCTGCCTCTGAAGTGTCTTACGTCTCCGAGGATGGCTACGTTTGTATCTGTGACATTTTGGTAAGACGAGAGGTCTTACCTTTGAGGATGGCAGTCTCTTTCTCTCTGTATCTTTTCTGCTCTCACTCTCTTCTCTTTCTCTCTCTCTCTCTGTCCTGCTCTCTGACATCATAAATATTTAATTTCCTTTTTTTTTCTACTTCATTTGGACATAAATGCGTCTGCCTGAGAAGGACTTTGACACACTGCCTACCAGCTGACACACACACACACACACACACACACACTCACACACACACACACACACACACACACACACACACACACACACACACACACACACATACACACACACAGCGTCATTCCTGATTGTGCACATTCACACACAGGGTTGTTCATGTTCACATATGTTCACAAACACAGGGTTGCTCATGTTCACATATGTTCATACATACACACATATTCACACGTACACAGGGTTGTTCATGTTCACATATGTTCATACATACACACATATTCACACGTACACAGGGTTGTTCATGTTCACATATGCTCACACATGCACAGGCTCATTCAAGATACATAACACACAATTTCTTGTATTAAAACTGAGAATAATATGTAGTACTTATAGCCAGGTATCCAAACACAAATGAATTGTACTTCACTGTAGGTAGCATTTTCAATGCACAGGGTCATGCCTGATCACGCACATTCACACAGCAATCACAGAACTACAACACACTTACATGTTATAGTACATATAGTGTCTAATGAATCTAGATTAGGGCACTGTAGGATTAGAACAAGGGCTATTTACATTTGCATCTTTTCCTATTATTTAGTCAATAATGTAAATTTACTCTCTAGATTTGAATGCATGCACATGCATATGTACACACTAATACTACTGGGGTCATATGACCTGTTAAACTGACTTTTGCTGAGTTGGATTTACCTTTACTCTGCAGGCATAAAGTTAACAATGTGTGTGTGTGTGTATGTGTGTGCGTGTGTGTGTGTGTGTGTGTGTGTGTGTGTGTGTGTGTGCATTGCAGTAACGCAATGATGCTATTAATAAATTGTATCCTTGTGTTTATGCTTTAGGGACCTTGTGGTCTCCTTTGTTTTCATGCTGACCTAAATCCCATCGAGGGAATTGTTTCACCTTCCAGTGATTTAATTAAAGTTTAACGAGTCATTTTCCTGAGTTATGGTACTTCATAAAGTTATGCACACTGTTTTACTGCCGGATGCCGTAGTGGGTAATCAGCAGCTGGTCCCTTTAATACAAACTTGTGGTACAAAGTTCAGTGTGTGTATATGTGTGTGTATGCATGCAAGGCATTTGATCTGTTAATCAGAAGAATGTTTTCATATTCTCATATGCAGGTCTCACTTTTTATCGTGCTTTTTACTAACATAATAGTCACTCGGAGAGAAGGAGGCATCTAATGAATATATTTATTATAAATGAAGCCTTTACCATTTTTGCTGTCTGATAATTTAGATAAGATTCAGACATGGAAAGTTTTGTTCACTTATTATTGTACAAACAACATAGGTTGTACTACCAAAACAGCTTTCATAAAATTCAACATAATGACTATTTCTAGGACACAGTTCATATTGTGTATTTGTTTGTGTTTGTGACTGTGTAAAAACCTTGAATCAACTGTTTTTTTTTCATTCACCTATCTGAGGCCCCCCAGCTAAAAGAGGACAGTTCAATCTAGAGACTAAGCTGAACTGTTTGTGTGTGTCTGTGTGCACTTCCAAATGAATGCCAATCTATATATGTAGGGTCAAAGAGGAAGGCTGCCACGAGATAACGGTCAAGTGTTGACAAGCCTATTTCACTGAAGTCCTCTTCCCCTCAAGCATCATTCTGCCCATGGTGCTCCTTCTTGCCCCAGCAGTCCTGACCACTCCCCTGCCAACCCCCACCTCTCCACACTGCACACACCTGAATGAGCCCGTATTGTTTTCAGGCCTGGCCGAAAGCAAATCCTCTTATGCTGGTCCTATCAGCTTCACACTGAGGGCAACATGAGCCTGGCCTGGACTGCTGGCATACCCACTGACCTGGGAGCAGATGAAGAGTAGCCTTCTTTCTGGGTTTCACTCAATGCTTCACAAACATCTGTCCCAGAACAGTGGAGAGGACAGGGGACATCTTATGTTATCAGATCTGCTCCTCAACAGGTGAATGGCTTTCTCTCTATCTCTCTCTCTCGCTCTTGCTCGCTCGCTCGCTCTCTCGCTCGCTCTCTCGCTCTCTCTCTCTCTCTCTCTCTCTGCCCCGAAAGGCTATGAGAGTAGGCCAGTCTGAGTAAATTTGCTATCTGAATAATTTTTAAGATGAGGTTTGGGGCTAGGAACATCTGACTGAGTTGTACTGATGCGTTTTCAGCCGGAAAAAGCGTGTGTATTGGACTGCTCTACTGCATTCTGAACATAAACAAGGTAATACTGCATAACTTATCTAACTTTTTTTCTTAAATTGTACCACAGTGACTATCAAATATGGTTTAGTCCAAAGCTTTTATCCCATAGTGTTTCCGTTTAGGAGTTTTGAGATTTCCTTCTGTCATTGGAAGTGTTATATTAGTAAGACTTGATTGAATAAATATAGACCCCTCTCTTTTTCTCTGTCACATTCTTTGTTAAGTTTCTAAAGCAGAGGCGTTGCTAGGATGTCATCATTGGGTAGGCATTTGGATTATTTGAGAGAGCAACAAAAATGTTGCTTTTCTGAAATAGGACATGTAAACAAAACAAAGTTTTTTTTTTGGATGGGGTAGGGGTTACAGGAGGTGACAAAAGGAATACAGTTAGAGCAATTTAACATTACATTTATTTTATTTTTTTTACATTTATATTTGATGATGAACGTGTGTGATGAACTAGAGAGGAAAACTTGTGAGCGAAGCTTGGGATGGATCTTCAGTAGGCTATATAGAATGCACAGGGTCAGGCAGAATTACCCGTATTATGGAATTGCCCGTATTATGGACTAGGATAGTTCTGACTAAAACAGAACAAAGTCTAAGCCCAAGATAATTAGAAGATGCAATAAAACTTTTTTCATCTTTATATTTTTCTTCTTTTGTTTTCGAGTATGTGTCAGTGACTAAAGGAATGTATAATTTCAAAAAGGCAATTGATAGCTAGCTAGGGTAAACATCAGTAATATTAAAGTAAGTCAAAGGTGAGTAAGATGGAATGGAGACAGTATGTAGAAATGTTTTGTTTACCTACAGATTTCAATTAAATAACACATGCTACTCTGAATTCGTCATTTTGCTCTAGTTATGTATATAGTCAGATCACCACATATAAAAATTGATGACAATAATGGAGCTAGAACAGTAAAATTATGGTTCATTGCAGTCATTTCTGTGAGAAGGTAGGTTGTCAGCTTCCAGTGTATAGAAATTAATTACAGGACATCTCTGTGGTTAGCCTTGGCAATGTCTGTAATGAATAGCAACAAATCAGATATAGCTATCCTGGAAATGGCTTGCTAGCTGGCTAATCATTAAACCAGTGCCACCACGTCAGCTGATTACTTAAAAGAAACATGCAGCTTCAAAATGTTCAAATCGAACTGTGAAACTATAAATTACTACTAATATAAGTTATAAGAACCAGAGATAAGAATGAACAAGAATCAAAGGTATTACCAGTTTTAATTGGATTGCTAAGAGGAGAGCAGCTAGCTACAAACAGGTATTGTAGTTCTGTACTGCTCTATATAGTTCTATACCATGTCTGTACCACATGTGTGAACAATTGTCATCGTGGTTTGGAGACAATGTAAAAGAGAAATGCTGAGCACACCCACAAATGATCAGTAGGAAAGACATTTATGATGACCTATGCCAAAAAAAACATGAATGCTCATAAAATAGTGATAATGGTGATGTTTTTCAAAGTTTTCAGTGAATGAAATGTAATTTAAAACATAAATTATTCTATTTGTCTATCTATCTGACAGTCTGTCAATCTTTTTCTCTCTTTTTCCCTCATTCACTCATACAATTGAACCCACACCCAAACATGCCTTCTCCTTGCCATGTATTTTTTTCTTGAGGTGGTGCTGTCTGATACAGCTCTCTTATCTTGGATTGCACAGCTGGCCCTGCTATGGATTGAAGTGCTTCTACTTTACTGAGGGCTCTGCACTACAGTTTGGTTTATGAGGAGTAGCTCCCTGTTATGTGTGCCAGATTTTGTGGCAATCACAGGACTTGCAGTAGTGTTCTTAGGTGGTTGTAGCAGCAGTGCTGGCAGTTATAGTGTTTGTGGCAGTAACCGTGTTGGAGGTAGTATCAGTGAGTGGCAGTAACAGTGCTGATGGCAGTAGCAGTACTGATGGGAGTATGAGTGGTGGTGGTAGTGGCTCTGTGTATGGGCCCAGTGGCTGTGGCCCAGACTTTCCATCTATTCCAATTGACGTGAGTGAAGGATTCAGAACATAACTTGCTTGGCTTAAATGTCACTACCATATCAAGAGAGCCCTCACGCACCTCACAAAAAGACTCCACTAAAGAGCACAGCACAATGGCGCTCATGTACAGACGCACGCTCAGAGAATCAAATGGCAATCTCTGTTGATTGCCACATATGTTGATGCCAACAGGTAAATGGATCTCAAAGATGGAAGACTGTTTTATTAGTCAGTATAGTCTGATGGTATGCCGTAAGCGCTAGAAATATGTTTCCCACATGACATTTTTTTCTCACGTACCATGTTCCTGCTGTGATAACCCGAGGAATGTTGCCAAATATTTGCTTTTGCTTCTCAGTTAATATATAAAACCTCCCACAGTTTACCTAAGAATGATGGCATTTCCCACTGCTAACTGTGCTACATTATCAATCACTGACTATTAGCTTGTCTATCTTGTACTCTCCATTTCTGCCCAAACAATGTATTATTATTACTACACTGCTACAGTGATATGCCTGCATGCTATGATGATTGTGCACACACTTCACAGGTGCCTGGAAGCCAGTGATGCAAATATCCTGATATTCAGCCAATTTTGATGCATTACTGCAGTCCCTAGCAGGATCTAAACAGCACTATACATCCAGAAAAAATACAGTTTCTAAATACAGTGTCAGTACAAAATAAATCTATCCCAGTATGTTGGTAAGTGTTCCTTATTAGCCCAGAGATAGCTTTAAGTCTGGTTATCAGTACTCGGGCAAGCTATCTTTTCAAGCTAGTGAATTCACTGAACAAGCTAGTGAATTCACTGAATTTTGTTTGTAATGACAGTTAGCATAGCTTGTTAGAGTGTAAAAATCTTCAGTACCGTCTTGTTCATCTGAGAGCACAGTCTGCCTACAGAACCCATAGTTTTAGAAAGTCTCATTTGCATTGTGAAGGTCATTTTCACAAGATGCCTATCAGCCTATAAATAAAGCAGTCTGAATTTTAATAAACCTGGTTAAACATATTTATCAATCCAAGATTATTTGAATTGCAAGTGCCTCAAGAACATGGAAACACACAAAGAAGCACACATGCTCATAAGCTCACACACAATGCGTGAGACTGTTGGGTTGTATTACTGCTGGGGTCATTACTATTTGTCAGTGGTAATGTGCAATAGGTAAATAATTGGCCACAGTACATTGCAGAAGATGACTTCCTTGACTATTTTAGCTTCTTGATTAGCACACTAATTGCATGTCAGCACTTTAGACAGTAATCATAGACATTTCCAAACACTTATGCAACATATGTCACATTGAGCATTCTAAAATTCCTCCAGAAATCACCCCTCCGATACCTGTCTGGAATGGCCCAACGTGTACCTACTCTTTTAATAAGACAGTGGGGATAGGATAGATATCTTTATAAATATTTTTTTCTTAATGTATTTTAAGGAAACTGCATGCCCACAGAACTATCCACAACAAGCATGGACGAGCTTGTGGTCTGATTTCAGAAAACCTTACGTAAGTTGCAATACTATGAAGTTCAGCAGTTCCTGAATTTATAATCAAATATGGATACCACTCTATGGCTGTGAAACTGACTTTAGTTAGTTGAGTTGAAATTTAAACTGACACAGGGAATGTGGAGAGACCTTCCGCTGCATTGGCCTACGTCTCTCCCTCTTCCTGTGTCTTCATTCCCCATGTTTCAGTCCAGTGGGTGTTTCACAGTGCTTGCTCTGACATTTCACAACATGACTTTAATTGTTTCTCTCAAAAGAAAATCATCCATAACATAACATATTAGTTTAGTTCTAAGTTCTGGGAGAGTCGAATCTAAAGTGAGCTCTAAAGTGATTAGTTTTGTTTATGTTGCTCTGACCTTTCTGTCTGGGGGGAGGCCTGTCTAGAAATATAAAACAGCTTTTCCTCTAAAAATCTAAATAACATTCATAAGTGGGATGTCCTGCTATTGGAATGCCTTTTCTAGCAGTGATCAGTGAATTCCAACAATCTGTACCACTCTACTCAGTTCTTCAATACAGAGATGTGATTTAAGCTTACATTTACATTACATTACATTACAGTAAGTATACTCCAGTCATATTCAAGCATCTGTGTATAGTTATTCAGCAATAACAGTAAGGGTATGTCTGTGTGTTTGCAAGAATTTGTTTGAACCTTGTCATATTGTATATCCTCAAATGCAGAGAAAAGAGAGAAACAGAGTGAGAAAGAAGGAGGTTCGTGTTCCTCTGCAGTACATGATACAACTGCAATACTGTTCCAGCAGCAAGACTGGTCCAGCTACGACACACTTTGTCTGAACCACAAAAAATCACGAGACACTGAACACAAACTATTAGAGCTCTGGCTGTTAGCAACCAATTTCATTTTTGTAGATTTTTGCTATGACAAATACATGCAAACACAAAATCAGTTAGTAAGATAGTCTTGTGACTGACTGTAAGGACAGGACATTGTTGTTCTTTGCTTTTATACTGTTATTAATGACTAAAACTTTTTAACAAAGCCAGTGTGATTTATACTTGTGTAGTGATGCACTTCCAAATCCATATCACTGCTTTGAGAGAGTTTTGTTAATAAAAAGCATGATTAAGGAGTGTGTTCTAGTTGTGGAGGTAAATATAGAGGGTGAGGTGAGAGGATGGGATCCCTGAGAAGACTGAGGACCAAAGGAAACAAGATAGAACATATCCAGACAGTGTGACAGTGTTGGAAAGAGGTGGTGCTGTGTCAGTGTGATATAATAGATTAGATAGATGGGAACAGTAAGTGTGTGTGAGTGAAAGAGTGTGTGCTAGACACTGTATCATACTGTACTGTATGAACATTTCTCTTAGCCAGTCTCTCTCTCTGTACACAACTCTATCACTTTATCTTTTTATTAATAAACTTTAATGTCATAAAGAGAAAGCCCCTGTGCTTCTGGGGCTCTGACATCTGGCCTGCTTCAGAGAACAAACTTTTTATGATTAACATTGATCCTAATTTAAAAATTGACTAATATTAAAATAAATAAATAAATAAATTCTGGAAGAACCAGTCTGTGTGACAGAGGTCATTTCCCAAGGTTTTAGGAAATGTTTGATGGAAGGAATATTATTATTTTTTTTTTTTTTTGTAAATTGATTTATTTTTTTTGTGAATTATAAACATTGACTACAGAAAGTAAGGAAAGGCTACAACTATGTAAAGTGAAAGGAGGTAGACACCAATAAACTGCGTATTATTATTATGTGACAGTAGGTGACAGTATTCTGTTGTCTTAATCTTACATTTATGATGAACTGGTGCAACTGACTGGTGGCTACTTATTACATCATCAGTAGTTTGTCAATGCACCAATGAAAAGGGCTGAAAGAAACAACAACATAAAGACCTTAGCTCTTCACCACAGGTATTCTTGTTGTGAAAGGTTGCTTTAGAGTGACAAAATGTTCAGCTATAATGGTTATAAGGTACATATATAACAGAAGAGCTTGTAAATGTTTAATCTGGTCTCAAACAATATATGACCATACTAACCTCTCATTCATAGCACATATTAAATACCATATTATTTACAAAACATTATAAAGGAAGAGATGTACCCCATACATTTGCTTACCATCTAATGAATGATGAGGCTTTTTTTGAACTCCAAGCAGACTGGCAATCAAGGTTCAAACATATGAGGTGTATGAAGTGTGGACTCTGACTTATGTGTTAACCTACTATAAAATCAGCATGTCCCTGACTTTTTGGCAGTGGGTAACACACAAGTTTTGTAGTAATATAGAACTGTGAAAATACTAATATATGGAGTGTAGTGTAGTGAAGACTTCTGGCACAGGCATCTGTGAGGGAAGTTTGAGTCATGCAACACATTCTAATGTTTTGTTTACCTTTTCAGCAATCAGTCACATTATAGGTAGTGTTGTACAGATACATAGCCTTGATACCTCTGGTAGAAAATCACATCCAGGGATACATATAACAACACATAATGCACTGTTTGTAGTTTAATATACATTTATCTAAGGAGTGCTAAAACAACCCAAAGTTTTCCTGAACTTTATTTACATTCAAAGCAAGCCACTACTCCACTGTGGCTAATAAAGGTCAAATACAGTTATTACAGTGCTGAAGGGTTTTGGTTGTTTTTACCTCTGTCAGGAATTTGCAGTTAAACCTTAAAGTATAAATTACTGACATTACATTACCTCCAACAGAGTCAAATCAGATTTGGCTCTGTAGGAGTAACATTAACTCTATTTCTGTTAATTTAATGCTTACCATGTTATTGTGGCGTGCGTGCGCGCGCACGTGTGTGTGTGTGTGTGTGTGTGAGTGTGTCTGTGTGTGTGTGTGTGTGCGTATATGTGTGTGTGTGAGTGTGAGTGTGTCTGTGTGTTTGTGTCTGTGTGTGTCTGTGTGTGTGTGTGTATATGTGTGTGTGAGTGCGTGTGTGTGTGCGTGTGTGTGTGTGTGTGTGTGAGTGAATGTGTGTGCCCATTGTACTACACCTTCTTATTTTGCTGCCATAAACCTGCATGCTATTAATTTAGAGAACATTTGGAACAGCTACATTAGTGTTCAAATCCTTGGCACAATCCTTGTCTTGAAGAGCTGGGCCTGTTCTTTGTGCAACCATTGCTGTAACAAACAGGCCACTATTTTGTGATTTAAAAAACACTTGCAAGTATAACCACTTTTTGTGATTTTGTAAAATAATTTTTCTTATCATATACATATAGGATACCCCAGATTACATGTGATTAATGGAATAAAATGTATCACTTCGGTTACAGTTTTGTAACAAAACTGAATGATTTATTTATATGTTCAATAGCAAATTGCATCCAGGTGTTTTAAATACCCTTGATCAACAAAACATCTTGGCACCTGTGATCACACTAGAACAAAACCAGCTGAGTTTATTAACATACAGTGGTGCCATTTGTTCTTGGTTCTCCATAGAAGGGCCAAGATAACAAAAACTCTGTCTGCTCTTATGTCACCCATGAATGCTTACGCAAACGTGCACAAATATACAAGCATGTACTCCTCACCTTTATCACAACACACACATCCAAAATAGAATTTAGCTTGTTTCCACTGAAAATATACTGATTGCTGATTTTCCTGTGCGTTTCTAGAAGTAGAAGTAGTTGTATTTCTTGTTATTCAAACTCTGGTTGTTGCCAGTATCTATATGAAATCGCATTTATTAAATCCTTCCGAAATTGAATCATTAATGTTGCTTGCTTTAGTTAGAAATTAAAGATTGTGATCATTTGGATGTGCATATATGTGACTGATAAAGTGAGACTAATTAAGGAGACTTTTAAATAATTGGGGCATAGAAGCATACTGTTATGTAGTGTAAACAGTGTACAGGAAAACCCCTTACTAGTGTTACTTTGAAGGTATAAGGCTCCATCTCCATCTACTTATGTCAACTATTGTACCTGTGCAGCATTTAGAACTTCTTAAGACTTGAATTCTAAATCTGTCCATGTCATACAATACATGATAAGTTATGCTAAAAAACACCATAACAGGGACTACATACAGATGACTGATGGATCAGGATACAGGTGCACAGGATACATGCCCTTTCATAGAGAAAATGTGCCAATATTATTTCATATATCATCTCCCCGCATGTGCTGGCAGGGCTCTGTCATAAGCCAAAGGATCTGTGCACCGTGCTGTCAAGAGCTGTAAAGGGTGGAGTAAATGTGTCTGTAAAATGCCTCTTATCACTGTTATTGCCTAGGCCTCAGTCATCGCCCCTTCTCACTAAGCCTGACACATACCAGCAAAGCAATATAGATCATCAAAAGTGGCCCAAACTAAATAGATCTCACTGAGAGCCCTTCACAGTGCAGAGGAGGCACTTCCTCTCATATGGCAAAGCTGGGTCCTGTTGCCCATGGTAACCCCATGCAAATGCAAACACAATGTACTTCATTAGCAGGGCTTAACTGCCAACTCTTACCCTGTGCTGAATAGCTTGGTTAGGCTTTTAATCAGCCATAAGCACTTCCTTTTTCCATGCTGTTTTTATGTGCTTGACATTTCCCTGAAATCTCTTCACCAGTCTAAACAGTATGCTGAAGGCCCGTCTCAGCCATCTCCTGACATAGTTTGAGCAAATCTGTTTTAAATGTGTCTTGGGTTCATGTACACCTGAATTTCTATCTGGTTAGTCTCTACCCAGATTTAATTCTGAGACTCAAGATGCATGAAACGAGGGTCTAAATGGGGTCTTGAGTGAGGAGTGAGTGGTACAAGCAAATTAGAGGCACAATACTGATTTTTTAAATAATACAGTCACATGGAATAAATATTTAAACCAATGTCAATGACTTTTGTAATGGCTTTTTCAGGTTTTACACACACGTGTGTGTGTGTGTGTGTGCGTGTGTGCGTGTGCGCGCGCGCGAGTGTGACTGTGTGTAACACACCCCCTTCTTTAAAAACTATTTACACTTGGCTCTCCCAGTTTTCTAATCACTGGTACCACCCTCACACACCTGTTACACATGAATGCAATTAACTATAGGGACGTCCTTGTTCAGTCTACCTTTCTTACAGCAATTTCTTTCTTTTTTTATTTGTAGATGAAAGTTGCTCATATGTGTGGTTTAAAAAAAAACCTAGATGCGAAATGCTTTTCTACAATAAAACTCTATGATTATACTCTGTTCCCTGCTCTTCCCTGGCATTTACTAAACTATAGCTCAGTTGCTTAATATTGTTGCAATGTTGGCTAAAGTTTGCAGGTTATTTTGATTTATTGTATTAATGTATGATCAGCTGCTTTGAGAGTGGAATACATCACACTGGGCTAATGGGTTATAATGCTGTGCACAAGCAACAGGGTAACAGCATGAGACTGAATTATATGATTGCTCCTAACCTTCACCCACAATCAAGCTCTGTGATCTTACTTGTACAAGGATGTGACTGTATTTCACAGTCGTATCCATAATGTGAACTGATCATGATGGCAAGTGAGCATGCTTAGGGAGCTAGCTGTTTAAGCTCTTATTCGCTGTAGGATGTTGATTAAAAGGACACTGTGAATGCGTCCCTCTGCACAGTTGAATCGGAAACCAAAGAAACGTGCCTAAGACCTGTCTTCAACTTGACCTTGATGTAAATGGTAATTGTCTTATGACAAAGTTGCAGTAATAGCCAGCACTTGACAGTGACTCTTTTTCATTGGTAAATAAAGGGGACAAGTGTATTTGCCATAGAGATCTGTGTGTCTGTTTCACTGACTTTAAGTGGCAGCACAATGGAAATGTCAAGTAGCCAAATGTGAGAATATAAAGTACTGCCAAAGGACTGAAAAGCAGAGGGCTAAGGTCAAAAAAGGATTTTGCATTTATCCCTAGACAAAATTAAGTCTAAATATTTGTAGAATAATGTAGATTACCATATAAAAATAGAAAAATGTTGTATAAAGTAGAAGGTTCCAGTTCAGATACATTATATTGCCAAAAGTATTCACTCACCCATCCAAGTCATTGAATTCAGGTGTTCCAATCGCTTCCATGACCACAGGTGTATAAAACCAAGCACCTAGGCATACAGACTGCTTCTACAAACATTTGTGAAAGAATGGGTTGCTCTCAGGAACTCAGTGAGTTCCAGTATGGTACCGTGATAGAATACCACCTGTGCAACAAATCCAATCATGAAATTTACTCGCTGCTAAATATTCCACAGTCAACTGTCAGTGGTATTATAACAAAGTGGAAGTGATTGGGACTGACAGCAACTCAGCCATGAAGTGGTAGGCCATCGTAAAATGAAAGAGCTGGGTCAGCAGATGCTGAGGCGCATAGTGTGCAAAGGTTGCCAACTTTCTGCAGAGTCAATCACTACAGACCAAACTTCATATGGCCTTCAGATTAGCTCAAGAACAGTACATAGAGAGCTTCATGGAATGGGTTTCCATGGCCAAGCAGCTGCATCCAAGCCTTACATCACCAAGTGCAATGCAAAGCATCAGATGCAGTGGTGCAAAGCATGCCGACACTGGACTCTAGAGCAGTGGAGATATGTTCTCTGGAGTGAAGAAGCATGCTTCTCCATCTGGCAACTTGATGGATGAGTCTGAGTTTGGCGGTTGCCAGGAGAACAGTACTTGTCTGACTGCACTGTGCCAAGTGTAAAGTTTGGTGGAGGGGGGATTATGGTGTAGGGCTGTTTTTCAGGAGTTGGGCTCAGCCCCTTAGTTTCAGTGAAAGGAACTGTTAATGCTTCAGCATACCAAGAGATTTTGGACAATTTCATGCTCCCAACTTTATGGGAACAGTTTGGGGATGGCCCCTTCCTGTTCCAACATGACTGTGCACCATTGCACAAAGCAAGGTCCATAAAGACATGGATGAGCGAGTTTGGTGTAGAAGAACTTGACTGGCCTGCACACAGTCCTGACCTCAACCTGATAGAACACCTTTAGGATGAATTAGAGTGGAGATTGCGAGCCAGGCCTTCTTGACCAACTTCATTGTCTGACCTCACAAACGTGCTTCTGGAAGAATGGTCAAAAATTCCCATAAACACACTCCTTATCCTTGTGGAAAGCCGTCCCAGAAGAGAGCTGTTATAGCTGCAAAGGGTGGCCAGACATCATATTAAACCTTATGGATTAAGATTGGGATGTCACTCAAGTTCATATGCGTGCGAAGGCAGACGAGCCAATACTTTTGGCAATATACTGTATTTGATGTAACAAATATTGTAGCAAGGTGTGTAAACAGGTAGAGCCAATAATGTTTAAATAAAAGAGAAACCATAACAATCATATGAACAATACTGTACAGAGTTCACCAAAGAGCTTTTTTTTTACTTCTAACACCATAACATTTATTGAGTTTTCAATAAAAACTCAGTAGCAAACACAGTGACAACATTTAAAACCCTTGTGCCATACTAAATTACCCATATTATTAATATAATAACTCTTTATTTTATTTTAATTTTGTGATTTTATGAATAAAGGCCAAGTTCAAAAATATGAATAAAAGAATGAACTTCAATGACTGCTAATCGTCTTCTTAAAATTCTTTATTCTTGGACATCCAACATTGCCACATCAGGTGAATTGGTATTGAATAGTAATCTTAAATTTAGTAAGCATTTCTGGTGTGATATAATCAGTAATACTATAGAAGTAATACTAAAGAAGTGTATTTGGGCCATTTGTATTTGGGCCTCTTTGCAAGAATTTCTTTGTTTTTATTAAATCTTCCTGTAATAATCAATGGAATTGTGTGAATTCTGAGCATTTTAATCAAATAATCAAATCTTATATTTAAGCTGTATATGTTATCTAAATGTCTCTACATTTAGTTCTTGTCTTGACTGAAATAGCTGTGCTTGCACATTTTAAAAATGCACTGGAAACTTCAATTTATCATTCTAATCATGGCAAATTTTAAAAGAAAGTGTGTGTTTCTGTTTCTCTCTCTCTCTCTCTCTCTCTCTCTCTCTCTCTCTCTCTCTCTCTCTCTCTCTCTCTCTGTGTGTGCATGCATTATATATTCTTCAGTCATGAAGACAGGCACATCTTACACTTACACAGCATTGCTAGAAACAGCCAGATAACCTCAGAATGCCATGTTGGTGCAAAAATATCACAGCCCACCACTTGTCATACAAGGCAGAGGGAGGGAGACAAGCAATGTACTGTCCCACCAGAGATGGAGACAAAGGCAGGAATAGAAAGAGGGTAAAAATGGGGAAATGTATGGAGAGCAGGAGTGCAAGGCAAGAGGACTACTAAGGGAGGAACTGGAGAGATGACTCTCCTACAGATCACAGGCTGAATGGCAGAAGAGGAATGATCATAGTGTTCTTCTCTACCTGTAGGCTCATTCACTCACACACACATACAAATTAAATGCAAGGACACACTGTTTCTCTTTTATTCATCCTTGTTTCTAATTTTTCCCTGACTCTCACTCACCTCACACTTGCCTCATTATTGTGACTCCCTTTTTCATTCTCATTGTATAAAGTTCTGGCAATATTTTGTCCCATTATAACCTGATCTCTGCTGTCTCTGTCTGGCTCTTACCGCGGTTCCAGATGGTAGCTGTAATTCCTCTGCATGGCACAGAGATGGGGGGATCAGATGAAGACTCGGGCCCGCTGCTGCTGCAGGATGGGCTGGGTTCTGTTGAGATTTATTTGGCTGTGTAAACACACACACACACACACACACACGCATGCATACACACATGCACACACACACACACACACACACACACCACCTCAGAGCTGCTCAACAGCATGTGCACAGAGCTATGTCTTTATTTTGAGTATATGGGTTGCAGTTTGCACCTGCTGCTGACTGAACTGCTGCTGTTTCTGCTCGTTTTCTCTTCTCTATCCCCACCCCCTTTCAGCTACATTCACACATTTCACTCATTCTTTTATGCCATTAATTTATTCATTAATTAAACTCTCTTAACTTATTTTTTCACTTTTTACTTCACCCCCCCTCCCCAACACACACATGCACGCACGTACACACATATTGCCTGTGTGAGCAGTGAGGTGTATCAGAGGAGCTGTAAAGCTAAGCTGTCTGAGGCAGGCAGGGCTAAAGTCAGAGTTTATAGCCTTATCCAGAGACATAAATTACCAGCAGAGCAACCCCACACAGTGCTGCCTGTATTAATGAGACCTCCAGTCAGCTAAATGCCATCCACCAGCACTTCTCTATCCTTCTTCACTAGCCACAAGGCCTTGAACACCTTGTAGGTTACCAGTACTCATTGTGGAAAATGACTCTAGTACATACATCAGCAATATGTAATTATGCAAAACTCTGAAATGTGGGGCTTTCATCATGTTGGTTTCAGACTGTATGTACTCCTTTTGTTATTGTTTATTGTAGTCTTATTTATTTTTATGCAACGTGATTTGTGTGTGAAAATATCATTGAATGTAATAGCAAAATGATTGCCTGACAAAAACACCTGAGTATTAGACATATTTCTAAAACACACAAATCAGGGAAGCTAAGTACCAAAGCTAAGCTGAGGTCTAACAAGGACCTTGTATTTATCACTAGACAGAAATAAGTCTAAATGTAATTACAATAGATTAGACTACCTTTCCCATATTTGTAGAAATAATGTCATTTTTTTGTAGATTAATATATACGCAAATTAAAAATGCCTTCTGAAAAACACAAAAAAAACAAGTAGAAGGAAAGTTAGTTTAAATTCAGATTCAGGATGTAGCATTGTGTCAAGGTGTGTAACCAGCCAGAGCCAATAATGTTTGAAAAAAGAGAAACCATGGCAATCATATTAACATTACTGTACAGAGTTCACTAAAGAGCATTTTTGACTTTGAATAACACTGTAGCATTCTTGTTCTAGTTTTCTATACAATTTGAACATTTAAAGGTGATTTATGTATCTATTATATCTATAAATATATATTACATTTTATTTTGTGCTTTTTTGAATTACACACATGAATTACACACACACACACACACACACACACACACACACACACACACACACACTTTACAAACTTTCCCCAAAGTTCTCCCTTCTTTATTGGAATTTTCCCACTCATTGTCCTTTGTCCTGATGGGTGTGAGCGCGTGATAACCCGGAGTCTGTATGTTAGTAACTGTCTGTTAAGAATCAAGGTCAAGTTAAAGAAAAGCTGATGTTCCAGTGGTGTGTTTGTTCTCCACCTTGGTAAGCATGAATTTGCCTGTCCACATGCCTCTCTTATCTCCCCCTGAACAAACAGAAGATAAATAAATGGCGACCCTTGTTTAGATTTTGTACACTGCACCCCTTTGGCCTCTGTGTTTTATCAGTGAATAAGGGTTATTTCTTTTAGGTACTAATAAGAGAAACATACTCTTCAGAACCACCATATCCATAGAAGTTGAAAGCAATCAATTTTAATGTAAGCCTCCTCAATACAGATCAATTCAACTGGGAGGAGAGGTGGTTTAATTAAATTGAGAAGTTAGTCATCCAGTGGTTCATTTGGTGGGAGAAGGAGGATTGGTAAGGATCAGAGAGATATATTAAAATAGATTAGTTGAATGAGTCTGTATAAAGGGCTTGGACCCGTGGACCACTACAGACCTTCATTTAGTTAATGTTCATGAGTCTGACTATGATAATGGTTACTGATGATCAAGCCAAACCAGCCTCAGCAAACAGCTGTTCTACAAATGTTTGAAGAAGGTCACCATTTTTCAGTATGAGCTGAAACTGAGAGAATGCAACCCATAATGTGTTAAATGTATAGTGGGCATCATTATAGCAGTGTTCAGCAGACTAAGAGCATATTAGCTATTAAGTGACCTGAGGTACAGTGATACCAGAGCTGCAACCAACACCAGGTGCCTTTTCCATATTTCTTATTATTTTATTTTTGCTAATTATATCTGCAGTGTTATTTATCTCCAGGTGTATAGTGAATTAGAATGATAAAATACTGGATAATATAAGGAATTATGTTATCTGAATATTTTCTAACTTGGCAACAGTGACCATGAGTGAACAAACAAACAAACAAAAAACAGTCTGAACCTAAATAGACTATTTTGCACTTTACAGGCTAAACATAATTAGCTTGAATTATTATTATTATTTTTTTTACAAGCTATAAGAACAGACACTTGGAGGTTCAGGTTGTCTTTTTTCCTAATATAAAATGTCTCTTTCAATATAAGGTATACATTCAAATGTTATAAGCAAAACTCAAAACAACATTTCTACGCAAAACCCCTTTTCTTCGTTTATGATTATGTTTGGTCGGCTTACATTTATCCCCTGCCCCTCCTGTCTGCACTCTGAGCAGTTTTGTGCAATACAGAGTGAACAGCCATAAAGCACTGAGCAGAGGAAACACCAGCTCAGGAGGGTGACACCTCTGGCCGTCAGAAGTCAGAACATTCACTGGAGTAGCACCCGCCTCCTTGTCTGTCACCACATTATCACCTGTTCCTTGTTAAGCAATCAGTGGTTGCGAGTTCTTGTTGCTAGTCTGCATCTCTTGAGTTTTCCATAGCAGAGTTTGTTTGACTGGCTTTGACCTCTAGTTCTCATGGGTTTAGGTTGTCACCTTTGTTTTTTTTTTTGCCTGTCTACATAATGATCTCTGGTATTTGTGACCTATGCCTGTTGTTTAGAATGTTGATATTGGATTTGGTTCTGACCACTTACTGACTTTAAACCAGAATATTTATTTATTTTTTTTGCACCAGAAAGAGATAAGGTGTAAGATATCTAGTAAATAAATAAGTTTTCTACAACAGAGCTGCTGAATTAATGCTAGCCAGGGAGCTAACTAGTCAGCTAATTAGATTTTTAGATTTTGGTTCAGGCAATCATGGTTATCTTTAAAATAAGTAAAAAAACAAGCAGCAGGTCCTAATTCCCAGCTATATACCTATTTGGTTCATTCCTTTATGCCCTAGTTAAATCTAAAGGAAATTGAGTTTTGTTTGCTTTAATGCTGCTAAAAAACAAAGAAACAAACATTTGTTAGTATTCTAATATTAGTTGATTCTACAATTATTTGAGATGTAGTAGTCCAGGATTTGTTTGCTAACATTCAGTTTCATTTTAAGTATTAGTGTAGAGACTGCAAGAATTAACAATAAAAAGAAACACTGAGACAGGCAGACTGAAGAGGCATAGCTTGCCATCCTTATCATTCAAGATAGAAAACAATTAGTGACTTAATGATATAAAAATGTCTAGTAAAGGGCATGCAGTTGGTTAAAACCATAATTGTTTGCAGTAATTAGGTCTTAACTAATAATGGAGAAAAAAATTAATTAATAGTTAAATATTTTTCAGCTATTGTTTGTGTGTGTGTGTGTAATTTTAAAAACAGTAGGCCTAATTATATTGAATTAATATGGTAACTGAGTCAAACCTAATGTTTTTCTACTACTGTATATCTCTCAATCTTTTCTGTTTTTTTTTCAGTGCTCTGTGATGGCCTTATAATATGATTTATGAATTGAGATGTAACTTGTCATAAATATCTCTGTTTTCTGAAGTATGAAAGGTGAGACACAATCCTTATGTTTAATACCTGTGTTACATCTCAGGTTTTGAATCCTATCAGCTGCAAATCAGTCGGTAAAACAGATGAGCGCAAATATTATCTCTGTATAAATGCTGGGACTCTGTCCAGGTTATCTGCTTCAGATTCAGATTGTGATCCTCCATCTGTACGAGTAGTGGCAGTGCACAGAGCAGAACAGGAAATCTGATCATCTGGAGTTATGAGCTGAGAGACTCTCTCTCTGCTCTGTACCTCTTTTATTGGCCTCTACTTGCCTGCTTGGTTCTAGCTATCTAAATACTTAATGACTGCTCCGTACACCAGTGGACGTACACGTGCTCTCTCACGCTGCACTCTCTCCTTCCTTCATAGGTCACTCAAATGTTTACGGTGAGCAGGAGGCATTTTGCTGGCCAGTTTACATGGTGATGTGTGGTGGTAATGAGACAGCAGTGCTCCAGCTCTCGCAGGATACATGAAAGAATAAAATAAATGAGGAATCTCTTGCTCCCATCTAGGCATCGCTTCAAAGAATGTTGCTATAGCAACCTGTGCAAAAATCCCCCAACAACCCTAAAATGTCGTTTTGTACATAATAGGAGTTATGTATGCGCATGTGCAATATTCAGAGCATGTCTAACGTGTATAAATGATAGATTTTTGCATTGTTAAAGGCACTAAAACTGACAGTATAACAACCAAACGTCATGCTGAATCACTTGCTTAGTCAGATTGCTGAATGATCTGCCTTTTCCAACAGCAAACTCATTATTGTTGTGTGAGTATAGTAAAAAATACTTTAATGACTCAATAACGACCTAGAATACTATTCCTTCTGTATTGCACTTCCAAAGCTCTTATGAAGCAAAAACATTAGTGCATGTTCTCTGACACAAGCAATTTCCCCAGTTATTGCACTGCCCTATCTTGTGCTTGAGTAAGTGGAATGCGACTTCTTAGAGGTGTCTCTTGTTCTTCATCCTGGGCTCATGAATCTCATCATAGAAATCTTAGCTAATGTGCAGACCCTCATCAAGATGCTTGAGAGATGAAAGCAAGAAGATGAATACAAGTGATCAACATATAGTTATGCAATGTAAAATACCTTTTGTTATGTTCTGTGATATAATGATGGCTAACTTAATAAAAGCTCTAGTCCAGATATAGTTCATAAATTTAATCAGATAACCAAATACCCTTTCCAAGCCATCTTTCCAAAACAGCAATGCCTATAAAGAAAATCTTCTTGGTTTTTCAGTGTTTTAGGATAATTGCTACGAATTCCCTGTGCATTTTCAGATGGAAACATATCTCTTGAGTTGAGTTTTAGATGGCAGGAAAATAATTTACTTCAACTGATCAACTGATCCTACACATGCATTCGGCTAAACCCCTTAAGGAGCACTATAATCAACTTCCTCAGAATTACTCTCTCTTAGGGATTCATTCAGTCATTTTGTAGAGAACTCTACTAAAGTGTTTCTACTAAGCCCGTATAGGTTCCAGAAAAATCTGAATGAAACTTTCATGACTATCCATGTTTCAGTGTCCTGTGACTTTTGTGACTATGTTTGTACTTCTTGTTTACCTGCTAAAGCCTTTGTGTGGGCATTCTTTTTCCAAAGCTTTTCCCTTTTTTCCCTTGGTGGGCTCTTCCTCTGTAGTTTCCATGGTAACATGTCAAGCTACCAGGAGCTCCTATCCCCACCGCTTAGGGTTGTGCTGAGTTTGAGAGCACGCGCGTGTGTGTGTGTGTGTGTGTGTGTGTGTGTGTGTGTGTGTGTGTGTGTGTGTGCGTGTAACATAGTAACAGAGAGAGAGAAAAAGAAAGGAAGCAGGAGAATGGTTTTCAGAGGTAAGTGGAGCTGCTTGTCTCTTAAATGCAACCAGCTTCTTTCACTACCATTCAGAAATGCACTCAGTCTCCATGGTTACATGCAGTCCTATCCACCATGCATTTTAGTGTACCTTGCCTCTGTAGTGGTGAGTAGCCTACAGCACACATTAAAATTACACACCATCTAATCCTACTCTTTCTGCTGCTTTGAACTAGGCTGTTTTTGTGTGCTTGCTGGGCTTTCTATTACATACACAATATTCTTCTCTTTCTTTGTTCTTAAACTAATATCTTATGTCCTGTGTTGCTTTTGTTTGTCTTATTTTCTCTATCTAACTTATTCTCACTAGTTTAGGAAAAGTTGCAGCCTGCTTTCTGTCTATACCAAGAACTCCTCTTTATCCTCCTTTGTGCTCTCTCTTACTGTCTCTTACACACTCCCTCCCTCTCCTGTTCTCTCCCTCTGCCTTCTGATATGCTTTACTGAATTACCAAATAACAGCAGTTGCATTTTTGACAACTGAAGCACTCTGCAATCAGGTTGTTACTGCATTACTCTCAGCTTCTCACTTTCTCATAAAGATTCATGCTTTTCCCATCACAGTTAGAACCATATATGCTAACACTTTGAACAGTCCAATGGAACTTGTTAATTAATTCCTCTTAGACAGCATTGCTGTGCGTATTTTTTGTTTATTTGTGTGAGTAATTTGGTTTTATGTGTAATGTTCAGATCAGAGGATTTTCTTCACATTTTAGCCAGAGGGTGGTGATGGTAGGATGTCTCAATTGAAACTGACATTAAAAAAGTATGAAAGAAATTTGAAAGAAAATGCTGAGAAAGATGTTTGATAAGCGTCTACTGGCAATACTACTGTGCTAAACAGAAACCAAGTTAATCCAAACGAGTGTGTGATATCCAAGGTATATGAGGATGTATTCTTCTATATGAGGAGTATTGTTTGAGGTGATAGGAAATGGTTGTATGTGGCAGGTGTATGAACCCCAAACATTTCTTGGGTTAGTAAGGATAGAAGGCTATTCCATTCCTGTCTCTTTATTGAATGTATTTATTCACAGGATGCACAGGAGTGTCTTTTGTGGGAGGAAAGGTGTCTCAGATATTATGCCCCCTATAATGGTTTAATACATGATGTCACATGCCGACATTTGTTGAATATCAGGTCATATGTTTAGCATGTTTAGTAGGTGAAGTCTAGACTTACTTTAGTGAGTTCAATGATCACTTTAGTTTAATTAAATCTGTAACCTATTGTTTGAGAAGAGTAGATTGAACATTTGACCATCACGCACGGTACATTCTATAGGCTATTGGCAATAAAAAAAGAATGATCTGAGCTGTGTTTGTAATCACTACTTGGATCAGTAAATGATTCATCTTCATTCTGTGTCCAACAATCATGGCCTTTCATAAATCAGACATAGGCATTTGGTTTCCTCAGAAACTCCTTAACTCCTTACAAACTCCTCTTATGTTTTCCTCTCAGTTTCTAGTGAGCTCAGCAAAATGTTACATGGGGCAGGTTAGGTAAATTATTAATATTTATTGAAATTAGAATTCAGATTTTTATAATAATACTAATAAGACAGCCTGACCAATGGAAAAAAATAATCTTAGAAAAAGAAAGTTGATTATTGGAATATCAAGATGGGAAATAATGGCTAACAGTTTGCAGTGGATAAAACAACAACCTACAAGCAGCAAACCAAATCAAACCAAAAGACAAAATCACTGTTGTGGAATGCACATTGTCATAAAAAGTTAGCATATATCCAGATGATATACTATTTGATGGTTTAAAATGGATATTCAGCAGAGGTAATTCTGGCAAAAAAAGATGCAGCTAATTAAGTTCAATGAGGTAAGTATAGACTCCCATGCTGATATTAGGGCAGGAATAGAGAATTTTTGCAGTTATGGTCATTGGCTCAGAGTTGGCCTCCTGTTGAACACCAAACATTTCTGTACCATAGTTCCAACCTATGAGTGCCAAATATGGGCAAGAATCTTTTTAGGATTATCAATTGTTCATTGGCCTCTTGTTGAACACCAAAAAGTTCTCCACCATAGTTCTAACCTATGAGATTCCCAGTGCCACATATGGTTGATGATTATTCTGTTTTTCCTCTGTCTTGCAGTAAAATTAACCTTGTTTTGGCATGCTTGGTAAGCCTGTTTTATCTTTGCTGTGTTGGATGCCTTTTTGGTTTGGTGTTTCTGATGTCATATGCACATGCTAGACAAAAGGATGATAAATACCTTTTGAGAACCACTAAGGAAACCACAAGGGTGAAGGATTACAAGGCTCTGCTTTCAGGGCTGCAGTACTGAGTGAGCCCTTACATAAGGAAATGAAATAGGACTTATTTATTGGACTATGGTAATGCACTTATCATTGCTAAATACAAGTCTCTTCACTCATGCATTCTCATGTGTAGTTATGTTGACTGTAAAACTAACCACAAATTCATGTTTACCAGGGTGCACTGGCAAAATAACAAAACCCATTTTGAAAATGGTGGCTGCCAATAAAATCTTGAGTGCATTTGCCCAATTGAGAGGCCATTTGTCAGCTAGTGAGGATGATGGTAGTAAAGGATTTAATGCTAGCTGTAATGTTGTTTTGTGCTGAAAGGTTTTAACCTTACACTGTTCTTTCAGCACCACTGACATTCCACTCACACTGCTCAGTGAGCTTGTAGAACTATTAGCTCAATCTTCAAATTTCCAAACACTTCCAATCCTGTATACATCGATTAACATGCCACATTGACTTCTTTTAGGTAAATAGGCCTCTTGTAAATATGATTATTGGATGTCCAGCATATCAAAAAGTCTTTCAAAGCTGTACTCACTGCCAAAATTTGAACCATTCTCTGTGTGCAATAAAACTGTGTACTGTACAGTTAACAAAGCACTTCTGAATGTTGAGGTTGTCTGATGTTGTTGTATTGGCTACCAAGGAGAAAGAGAATACATGAGACAGTGAGCTAGAGCATACACTCTAGAGAGACCACAAGAGACAATCTATCAAAAGTCTATCTGCCCCAAGGCAGATCACTAGGTTGTGGCCCTCACCCCTCACTCTACAGTGGTAGCGCTATCATTTCACTTTTGGTTTCCACCAAAAATCTGTACTGAAAAAAATCCACAATAGACAATTTAAAATTAAATATGAGTTGAGATACTCCTAAAAGATTCCTGTGATGTGGATCGATTATGTGGCGGAAACAGGACATGATCAAAGTCCAGGGTCATATATGCACACACACACACACACACACACACACACACACACACACACACACACACACACACACACAGAGATGAGGGCTAACAATGGCTAACAAGGAACAGGTGATACAAATGACAGGTGGGGAAACAAATGAGGGAAAGAACAACAAGGAAGCAAAGAAAAACAAAGAAATGAGAAAGCGTTATAATGGCTTCAGGATGAGGGCCAATCGTGACAATTGCATAAGTTGAAAATTTATGTGTACAGAAAAGTAAAACAAGAATACATAGCTTTTGTCTAATATATTGTAAAAAAAAAGTTCTGTCATATGTACTGTGGTAAATAATAAATATTGGCAGAGGTAGTAAAATATATTTTGTAAGTACATCAGTAACATTTGGTAAAATCCACAGAGTATGAGGTGCTTTCTGATGGCAGAAGGGTATACAAGTTCTGTAAAGTTATACAAAAAAGTGTGCATATAACAGCCACTAAATGAATCAGAGTCAGCCACTGAATGAATCAGAGAATTAGCCACTGCATGAATCAGAGAATCAGCCACTGATTGAATCAAAGTCTTCTTTCCCAGTCTAGTTGCACTCTGATCCTCTGCAAGGTGTTCATCAGTCTGAGGAGTGTGTTAGGACCTCCAGAGGAAAGGCCTCATATGTGATATTTTAATAATTGCTTTTCTATATATCTATGTAATAAAAATAAGCTTTGATTCAATCTGATTTGATACGATGAACCCAAAATTAAGATCCAAATCAAGACTTGAACTTATTCAATTAACATGTTTCTTCTTCTACATTTGGAACTTCAGGTTCTCCAAATGATTTGCTACATTGATTAGTGTCCTCGAAAGGATCACTGGATCCTTCAATTTACAAAAAAATTTGTACCATCAGCATTGAAGAAGAATTGGAAAACTGCCATCTTTGTCATCTTTTATGTTGTTACACATCTTTGTTTTGGTTACTTACCACTCCTCCCTCAGATGGTGTGTGTTGTGACTCATTTGCCACACCTCCTGGGGGTTGATATGCTATGTTAATATCTTTATAAGATGTTTGTTTCTTTGACAGACTGTTGGTCATTGTCGTTATATTGGGTTTATTTTGTTCTTAAGTGCACTTTTATATTCTTCAGTTGGAGACTGCTTCCTTTCTTTTCCTGCACGTGCTACGCCTGTGACACATCCTTATAACAACATCAGTAGAGGATGTTGTTCACTCAAGCTGTTCATGCTATCATTTAAGATCAATACTGTCATATACATATTCAGATATGGTTTGATATGAAATAGGCTGAAAAATGTATCACCAAAAAACAGTGGGACATGACTAAAACAGGAGGTGCAGGGTTAGACATATGAGAGAATACTTGTTATGGTATGAGAGGTTGCACTGTCAGGTGTTGAAATGGAGGATATTCTATTCTTTTGGATAGCTAAAACAGATACAAACTATTAGTCCATAGAAACAGCTGAGCACTGTAAAGGTCTTTGAGAAAATTCCAAATATGAGAAACTGGTGAATGCATTTTAAGAGTTAATTCATTCAAATGAGTTCACACAAGTTTTTCTAGCATGAGGTCCAGTATTGAGCAATCAGAATCACAGAAAATATATGAATAATGGGTACCTCTGCACAGTAGCCTTGTACTGCAGAAAACAGAAGCAAGTGTTTTAACACCTTGGCTTATAGAAGATGAATATAACTCCGTGTGATGGGACAGTAATAAAAATAACACATTGTTTTTATTTTTTGTTAACCATATGTTTATTAGGTTTTTACACCCCACACATTTTACACCTGCAGTCTTACCCATGCAGTTCTTATGTAGTAAGATTTCTTAACAAAGGGAGAAATAATAAACAAATAAATAATAACAAACACCTATACACACAACAGTAAGCATATATACATACAAAGAAACAAATGAATTGTAGGTTTGGGAAGAAAGCTTCCCAATATGTTTCAAGGAGATTTGAAGAGATCTGCATTCTTTTTGTGTAACCTTCCAGGAATAAAGTATATCCAATGAATAATATTAAACTGTATTATCTTATGCAGCTATTAAAAGAAATAGTAGCTGTGAGCTTTCACAAAATCTCTACTACCAATAATAGTGAAGTAGCGTCATCTAAAAGGAGTAAGAGGAGAGGCAACAGTTTGCTACCTTGCTGAATGGTGTATAATGCCAGAACTGTAGGTATTTAGTTTAGTTTAAAGAGTCAGGTTTTTCTGTAATTTGAAGTACATGAGCATGCCATTTTCACACAAGTCACTGAATGTTTGAATGTCATTGTACCACTATGGTGCTATCTATCAATACTGATGGCAGAGAGGAGTTACAGAATAGAATGGAATCCTACAATGTTAGCACACAGTTACATTTTTCCTCCAAATTGTTAATTTCCATTTAATAAATGGGTTGGCATTTGTCTTATGTATATGACAGAACGCAATAAATGGTGCAACAGCCAGAGGGATGTTGACACTATGGAATTCTTCTGTTTTTAGGTAACAGGTTTAAATGCAGTTTAATGAGTGCTGATTTTCATGTTTTTTTATTATTATTTTTTTAAATTTTAAGTATTATTAAGTATTCTAAGTATTTTAAGTATTATTATTATTATTATTATTATTACTATTATTAAAGTTCTACACATGGGATATCTCTTTGGCAATGTGCAGGGCCAAATAGGTAATTTTTAATCAGATCTCTATAAAAAGTAATTTAGCTTTGGGGAACTTCTGTAGCAGCACAATTTAGAATCATAATTACACTTTTACACCTGTAGTCCTGTAACAAAGTGGATAGGGCTGGTGGAGATTCATATCATTCATTGAGGTGTAGCATTTAATCATCAGCATATAATGTTGATAGTTGTTAACTGAAACCACAAATGAAAGTATGTCAGCTAATAGCTATTTGATCAATAACCAGTACAAATAAAAGGGGGGATAATTGCCAATCCTGACTTATGTCCTATGTTAAGGAAAATTAGTTTAAATAATAGCTATTGAGGTATGATCAAGCATTCTAATCAAATTGCTTAACTTGGGACCAGTGTTTATTCTTTGAATAAAAAAAGAATATGTGGTCAAAACGTTTTCTGTATCAAAAGGATATGGTTGCTATGGGAGTTTTGACATGATCAAAATATACAAAATTCTGGATAAGACATGTTCAGTCCATAGGTACAAACTTGGTATGATCGGCAAGAATTTTGGCAAAGCTTTTTTAGTCTGAGGCAAGCAAAAAAATCTTTCCTTGGCTTCATGAATGAAGATGTAGGAAGGGGGCCGTTCACATCTAGTGCAGGCTTGCTGGTGACTAGATCTGGCTGCAGTAGCTGCATGGGAAACTGTCTTAAGTTTGGTGCTGTGGCATCACAGTTCTTTATCTATCTCTTTTTTCCTCAAGACCATCACTACATGTGTCCTCAAACAAGGAGTCTGAAGAATGGTGTGTCGCTAGGCCTCTTGATCAGAGGCTAGAACGGACCACTGATGGTGGTCAGTGTGACAGGCATCAAGGGATTTCTTCAAAGAGTCTGTATTTCTTCTTGGTGAGTGGTGTATTCGCTATACAATACAATCTTTGACAGGTGATGATCCTCAAACTTAGAGATGTGCCCTGCCCAGGTCTGTACACACCAAACTTAGTATTTTCTTCAGATGCCTTTTGTTCCAGACTCTTTTGTAGTCTGCTGAATATGCTGTTTACTTTTGCCAGTCTTTTGCTTATGGATGTGGACATGCCCTTCAAGCTTTCACAATAGAGTTTTTAGGTGGAATACAGTGTATGGAATACTTTCCCCTGCTTTACAGCCAGGGTTAATCTGCCATGGCCTAGTAAGATGGGATGGCGACAGTTAAATCTTTGTGTCGTTGGTGTTATATCAGTGTCCTTCTTCTAGATGGATGACCTAAAAGGGCTAAACTCCATCTGTCTGAGTTTGAAGTCAAAGTTGTCTTCTTAGGCTGCCTGCCAAGGCCTACTTAAGCTTAGCCTACCCAAGGAGCAATGAAATAGACCTATGGGAACCACACACGCCCAAGGTTTATTAATTTTTATTCTAATGTGTCTTGTACCTATTTCTGTTATGTTGCAAGGAAATATATATATTCATTAATGGGTCAATCAGCTGGTGTAGAAAGCTTTAAAAAACTCAACTCTAGAACTAAAGAACTGGTTATTTTCTAGCAGAAAGCCTATCAACTACCTACTGTATCTCAATCATAGAAATGTCAGCCTCTAAGCAGTCTTTACTCTTACCAGTTAATAATGCAATATATAATCTATCCAAATTTTGTGTACATTGATTTTATATGCGCGTAATGAGTTCTACATTTCCAAACATTCCACAAGATTTTTGATCATTTTATTAGATAGCTTTAATGTGCTGATTAAACTGGTTAGTACTTTTTGAAATTTGTACTCATCTTTGGATGAATGGTATTTAATGGTGTCAGAGTCATAAAGTTAATGGCTGTTGAATAGCTAATATTTGTGTCTTATTTAGTAGTAAAGGGATCAGAGACAGTTCTAGCCAAATACATGAATTAATCAGATATTTCTTACTCTTAATATATTATAAAAATATATATTTAAATTGCTTTTATGAGCATAAATTAGAATGAAAACTCATTTTGGGATTGTGTACAACCCTGCAAATGTCTACCAAATCTAAATCTCAAGCTTTTATGCCTTAGCTCCTTGAGTTACGGTTGTAGGTTTGGAGTATGTCCTATCCATAAGATTGAAGACCAAATGAAAGTCCCCTCCTATGATTAATTCAGTTATGGAGAAGATAGCTTAAAATGTCATAAATGAATTGAAGGTCATCCTGGTTAGCATGGTAAACATTCATTGTAACATTTGATATTTAATTATTACATATTTCAACAACTTTTCTTTATCGGTACACTCTAATGTGAATGCCACCCACCCCCTTTCAATAAAACTCTAGCAAACTGACAAGATGCAAGTTCTTTCATCTAGATTGAATTTCAAGCTCATTAATCTTGTCTCAGCATGTTGGTTTGGTTCTCTGCATGTCTTTTCGCATCAGTACAGTCTTTGTGACGATCCTTTGTGGTATTTTCAAAGTCACTATGGCACATTTCAAACTCAAATGTTATATCATTACTTGTGATTGGTGAAAAACTTTGACCAAGTCTGGGGATGTTTTTGATGTTAGCAAGCCTGCATCCTCTCTGGGGAATAGTTTTGTTATTATTTTTCTGTCATTTGCTTTGGTGGCATCATTTGTTACTTGCTTCTAAGGCTGTTTAGGATAAGAGCACTAGCAGAAGAGCTATGCTTTTCATGCTGATATTTCACATTTCACACTGCCATGAATTAACAAAAGCCTTGCAGTGCTATTTGTAAATAACTGGACAGTGACAGAGGTTTTGTTGTTTTGACTCTGTACTCAAGATGAATGCGTAAAATCTGCAACCTATTGACATCACCAAATACAGCATCTTAAATGCCTATACCTGCTTAAGAATGTTTTTGATCTGTTCAATGGTTTTTCCATAATAACTTAATGCATTCATTTACAGAATTGTTAGCATTTAGAAGTATATTCTTGCTTCTTAACATGGTACCAAACACCTAATATTTGGCCCAATCATTTTGATTGATTAATTCATATTTATCACTTTCATAATAAGTAGTTTTACTGGCATTGACAGAAGCAACAGACAGCTTAGATACAGAAGCAACAGACTACACAAAAGGCCTAAAATAAATTCTAGACCCTTTGTTAGCTCTTTTGTGCACGACCTAATCTTGCAATGACAGACAGCAGGCCAAGAAGGAACCGTTTATCCAATTACTCATGGTCCCTTGAAATGGGGGCTGGGGTGTGGGGGGTTTGAAAGCATGTGATTCCTTCATGTGCTTATTACATGGGTCTTCTATTACAGATGTAACTATCCTTGAAGTGAATCTTATATTCTGCATTATAACCCCAAAGGTTGTTTTTTTCCCCCATTAAAATCCTGTGTACTAAAATGCAGACTCAGTCAATATAAATTATGTCACTGTCCATTTGTATGCAAATTGCAATGAACCCTCCACTGCATAAATAGCATTATAATGCCCTTAGTCATTAATTCTAGTTATGTGGTAGAATAGTTGCTGAAAGAAGCAAAATGTCATGGTTTATGTTGTATCAGGTGATTGTATTGGCCTTTTTATAGGAATTTATGTAAAGGAGAGTGCCTGACATATACATGGTGTATACATGGACATGAGACTCAAAGGAGAACAAAGTCATGTGTGTTAATTCCACATTTAGTGGCGCCCAGCATTCATAACAAAACAGTTTGCTGTCCATGTTTTTCTTTATTACACTTTAGGGTTTATATTCTCTTTACCTTTTCATCTCTCAGAAACCAGAGAAGATTCTGAGACTCCTTCATTTGTTTGAGCTAGGCCTCAAAAGACAAAGACACAATATATTAGCATTTGCATTTACCATTAGATTCATTGCATCATTAATAGCATCACTGATTGTAATATAATATAATGCATTTTTGCCTCACCATAGTGTGTTCTATTGTATGATCATAAATCAATTTTGACTTTAAAAACTGCTCTTAGTTTGTAATATCAGGATGTGTATCACCAGTGTTTCTAAACATCAATCGCAGTTTGGATAGCACTTAATGGTAAATCCACATCAGAAATGATGTTTAGAATAAAATAGTTATGTTTTTGTTATTAGCTTTAAAGTAATGATCTTTTTGGTAAAGGAAACTGATTACATTTTTTTAAAAATGAAAGGACAGTAATATCAGTCCAGTTTACTGAAATGTGAAGATGTTGGGATAAACGTTTTCTGTACTTTGTAACTGTTGCAAGTTTAGCCATTTTTAGACTTGGCCCACTTCTTTTGAGAATGTTGATCGACTGGTGTAGTTAGCATCCTTTATTTGAAAGTTGTGTTTATTTAAATTAGGACAGTATTAAGATTTTATTTTAGCAGTTAGATTAAAAAAAACTTGATTTTGCTTTGAGATGCTTAGGGTGTTTTTTGTTCAGTGCTTGAAGGCTATTTTTGAAATATCATTGGCCTTAGATATGTTTTTTGCACAAAAGACATTTGAGAGAGAAACATTAAAAAACCCATTTTTACATTAAAATGATAAAACACAATCCCAAATTTCAACAATATGACCCAACCATAAAAATTACAAATCTTTCTTGGAGCATGCATCAACCCTTGCTGCAAAATATGTAACAACATGTCATCGCCTGAGAGACAGTCAGCGACAGCTTCCCCACTCCTTATTCCTACTTCTTGGAACTAAAAATCATTCCCTCCCCACCCATTGCCATTTTTAATCCAGTCTGTTTTGTGTGTTAATCGTCAGGAACAAACTTTGAACTGTAAGTGGGTTTGCACAGTAACCAAAAAATGTTAACTTTGTGTGTGAGTGTGTGCACCTGCACTGCATACTCCTAGTTACTTTCTTTCTAGGCTTTCTGTACTCATAAGGCTATTTAAATCATAAATCATTATAAAGTATATCAAGAAATAAACTACAAGTCATGTCTAGCTAGATCAAGAATATGTTTTCCAGTAAGATTTGTAAAGTTTTAATCAGTCACCCCTTGCTGAAGGTCAAAGTTTTGCTTTCTGCCCTGATAAAATATTTACTGCTGGTAGCAATATGGCGAAATAAAAAACATAAATCCCAATTAAAACTATATGCTATGGCTCCAGATATAGAAATGTACACATCGTGTTTTAAATCCTCTCTGTAGGCTGGTGTTACGAACCCCAGGAACAACCATCAGGCCCGCACAGCCATGCCCACTCACACACATCCCCTGATCTGACTCACCGGAATTTTAGCGCACACCTGATTTCTATTCCGCTCATTACCTACCCTTTTATAAGCTTCTCCTCCCCGCATACTAGTTGTGAAGTATTGCTCTTATGTGGCGTACCGAGCATTTCCTCATCCTGTGTGCTTTCTAGACCTTGTTTCCTGCCTGACCCTTGGGACACCTCCTGAACGCTACCCCATGTATCGACCCCGGACCGACCCGACCACGCTTACCAGCCTTACTGCACATATTAATTTGGTTGGTAAAATAAAACCACTGCAACTGGATGTACTACGTGTGTGCATTCATTACAGAATACTTCGCCTTTTCATGGATCCAGCGGAGGTACAAAACAGACTGGCCCAGCAGGAGGTTTCCATGGTTGAGCTACGCAAAACCATATAGAGACTTTCACAGGTAGTTCTTACCGTGACTGCTGTGACTCCTTCACTGTCTACTGCAGTTACTCATTGTATTCCCGTGGCCGTCCCAGAGCGATTTGATGACTCTCCAGATCGATGCAAGAACTTCCTGATGTTGTGTTCCATGTATTTCTCCCATTATGCCGTGCAATTCATCACTGACAAGGACCGTGTACAATTTGTTTTATCGCTACTGACTGGTGAGGCAGGTGCTTGGGGAACCACCCTCTGGGATAGCCAGGACCCAGTGTTACAGCCAGAAACAGAATTCGACAATCTTTTCAAGGCTGTTTTCGATCATCCTGCAAGTGGACAGGATCCCAGAACCATTTTATGCGAGATATGACAAGGGAGGCGCACGGTGGCTGACTACGCCTGAGAATTCCGTACAGTCACCGCTGGCAGTGGCTGGGACTCCAGACAGAACTCGCATGCCAATGGGAGTCGACTTTGCTGCCTGAGCTTATCAAACTTGCTATTACTGTGGATAACCTACGACGCACCCATCAGCCCTTACAATGTGCATGCCACCCCCATACTTTTGTGCTGGAGGATTCTAATGACGGATCCAGTGAAGTCCCTGAGCCGATGCAAGTGAGTCGCTCATGTGTCATCCCCCAAGAATGTGCCAGACGATTTGCCAGTGGATTGTGCCTGTACTGCGGCACTAACGGTCACTTCCGCGACAACTGCCCTGTCCATCTCCATCAAGAGAATGGGAGGACTTCTACATTCAACATACACGTAAGTACATCTTCTCTGCTGTATATTAATCATCAGCTTACACTCCCTGTAGTCCTTATGGTAACAGTCTTTCTCTTTCTGCCTTGGTGGATTCCAGTGCAGCAGGGAATTTTTTGGATGTTGGGTTAGCTACATGACTAGGAATCCCTAGAGTCACCTTAAATCCCCCACTATGTATTCATTCTCTTAATGACCAACCTATAGGTGAAGGTGTAGTCCTACACAAAACTGTCCTGGTCACGCTAAAGATTGGGTTGTTTCATTGTGAGTCAATTCAATTTTTGCTTCTGCCCTTGTCCCGTGACTCCATTATTCTGGGCTTTCCCTGGCTGTCAACCCATGACCCTTGTATCTCTTGGTCCTCAGCTGAACTACTATCATGGAGTGAACACTGCTTCCAGAACTGCATGTCTTTGCCAATCTTCTCCACTACAGTCGAGAGCCCTGAGCCACCAGCTCTCCAGTCTGTCCCTCAGCTCTATAGATCCTTCTCAGATGTGTTCTCTAAGCTTAAAGCGACTAAACTCCCACCTCATCGATCTTGTGATTGTGCTGTAGAACACCTTCCTGGAGCACCCCTACCCAAAAAATCTTCGTGGAAAAGAAAGGAGGAAGTTGAAGGCCATGCACTGATTACTGGGCCCTTAACAAAGTGACAGTAAAGTATTCCTATCCTCTTCCCCTCATCTCTTTAACTCATGAACGACTGCTAAGAGCTACCATCTTCATGAAATTGGAGTTTCATATGCACGTGAGGGTGATGAGTGGAAGACAGCCTTCACCACGACATGAGGCCATTATGAATACCTAGTAATGCCATATGGGTTATCTAATAGTCCCTCAGTTTTTCAGGCATTTATGGATGACATATTTCAAGATATGATAGATAACATCCTTGTGTTTTCCTGATCTGAAATGGAGCATGTGGATCATGTAACGGCCGTCCTGACGCGTCTCTGGCAACATCAACTGTATGCCAAGGCCAAGAAGTGTGAGTTCCACAGTAAATGTGTCACTTTTCTAGGGTGTACCCTCAAACCGGGAGCCCTCTCCATGGACCCTGATAAGATGACTGCAATACAAGATTGGCCTAAACCCATCACCGTCAAGGAGTTGCAATGTTTCTTGGGTTTTGCCAACTTCTACAGAAGGTTCATTTGGGGGTTTGGCACCATAGCTGCTCCCCTTTCAGACCTCCTCAAGAAACAAAGCAGAAAGCATCTTCAGTGGACCTCAGCCACGTATCAGGCTTTCCAAACCTTGAAGGGGGCCTTTGTTTCACAACCTCCATCAGCCCGACCCTTCTCTTCCATTCATTGTGGAAGTGGATGCTTCTGAAGTAGGAGTGGTGGCAGTTCTGTCCCTAAGACAAGGCACCCCACCTCAACTGTACCCTTGTGCTTTCTACTCCAGGAAACTACAACCCGCCGAAAGGAATAATGATGTAGGGCACCAGGAACTTCTCATGGTCAAACTTGCCCTGGAGCTATGGAGACACTGGTTAGAAGGGGCTGAACATCCCTTATTGGTATACATGGACCATCGAAACCTGGAGTACCTACAGTCAGCTCGACGACTCAATCCAAGGCAAGCTAGGTGGTCATTGTTCTTCTCCAGGTTTAACTTCAATGTGTCTTAAAGACCTGGTTGCAAAAGGTGGATGCCTTGTCACACATCTATGATAAGGCGGAGACCAACCCGACTCCAGAGATGATCCTACCTAATAGCTGCGTCCTGGCTTCCATACGGTGGGGCTTCCAAGATGACCTGGAGAATGCTTTGAAGGATGACCCTAGTCCAGAGGAATGCCCCCCAGAAAATCAATATGTTCCAGCTTCCCTCAGAGGAACATTGATAGAATGGGCTCATATGACCTTATGTAATGGACATCCCGCTATCACTCGCACCACACACATGTTGTCCCGTAGGTTTTGGTGGACCTCCCTTCCTGACAATACATGTGATTACATAATGTCTTGTGTAGTCTGTACTCATTCTCGCACACCCGACACACTCTCCCTGCTGGTAAGTTACAGCCCCTGCCTGTGCCACATCACCCTTGGACTCACATTGCAACAGACTTCATCATGGACTTACCTGCCTCTGATGGGAACACAGTTATAAAGGTTTTCAAAAGTGTGTCACCTCATTCCTTTTTCTCACTTACCTAAAGCCTGAGAAACAGCAGAAGCCATGTTCTCTTGTGTGTTTCACATATTTGGTCTACCAGAGGAGATTGTGTCTGATCATGGTTAGCAATTCACATTACAAGTCTGGAAGCAGTTTTGTAAGAAGTTGGCCATAACTTTGAATCTCTCCTGACGTCACCATACCCAGTCCAATGGGGAGGTCGAACATGTTAATCAAGAGGTTGGAAGGTTTCTCCATCAGTACTGTACTTCAGACTGGCACAAATTCCTCCCATGGCAGAATGTCATGCACTCATGCACTCCTCCACTCAGCTCACCCCCTTCCAATGCGTCTACGGCTATGAACCAGCCATCTTCCCATGGGATGACTCCTCCACTGACATACAAGCATTGGATCAATAGTTTCAACAGAGCTCTCGTACATAGGAGGTCACCCACATCCACTTGCAGAGAGCTTTACGTACCCGACAAACATTTGCCAATTGTCACTGTAACCTCAACATAATAATGCATCCTGGTCACAGGGTCTGGGTCTCGACTATAAACATGAAGCTCGGTCTACCCAGCAAGAAAGTGAGCCCATGGTACATTGCTCCCTTTAAGGTGCTTCCGCAGATCAATCCTGTATCCTACAAGCTACAGCTTCCCCCCCCCGGTATAGGATGAATCCCACTTTGCATGTGTCCCTGTTGAAACCTGTGCACTACAGTCCAGTGTCTGCAGCCACAACCCCCATCAACCCTCCTGCCCCTGTCGAGATTGACTGACTGAGAACCGGCCTATGCTGTCCGTGCATTATTGGATTCCCAGAGACAAAACGGGACCCTTCAGTATCTCGTTGACTGGGAGGGGTATGGACCTGAGGAGCAATTGTGGGTTCCCAGGGCTGATGTCCTGGACCCTCTTTACTTGCGGACTTCCACGCTGCTCACCCTAATCGTCCAGTCCCTTGGGGCCATGGTAGGCCTAGGGCTACCAGTTCTCAGGCGTCAAGTGCTGCCCGTCAGGTGAGAGGTACTGTGACAAACCCCAGGAGCAACCATCAGCCCCGCACAGCCATGCCCACTCGCACACCCCCCGATCTAACTCACTGGAATTCTAACGCACACCTGATTCGTATTCCCCTCATTACCTACCCCTTTATAAGATTCTCCTCCCCGCATACTAGTCACAAAATATTGCTCCTATGTGGCATACCAAGCATTTCCTCATACTGCGTCCCAGTTACTGACTACTGCTTGCTTTCTAGACCTCATCCCCTGCCTGACCCTCGGACACCTCCTGAACGCTACCCCATGCATCGACGCTGGACCGACCCGACCACGCTTAACTGTCTTACTGCATGTATTAATTTGGTTGGTAAAATAAAACCTCTGCAACTGGATCTTCTACGTGTGTGCATTCATTACAGCTGGTGACAACTTAAATGGACAATAATATTATTTCAGTGAGCCCTCACAATTGCATACGTTTTGGGCATCACTAAAGCTTGTTTTGTTAATATCGATATTCAACAAACAAGAGTGGAAAGCCAGAGCCTAACTCAGAGCTGCCTTGGAGGTTTATATATTAATCCAATTTGCCATTTCATTTAAGGCAACATTTCAAGTGATGAATGTAAGAGTGAATCACACCCAGCAGAAACGTTCCAGCAGCTGCAAGATTAGTATAGTGAAGTGGCAGTCAGTAACCTGGTACATCATTCCTATAACCTGGTACTGAAGGCCTGGGTTTATTGGGCAATATATGCCACATAGTGCTGTTGAACTGGATCAATTAAAATAGTTATTTAGTAGGTCTCTGAAAACTACTCTGGATACTGCTTATGGATGTTTATTTTAATTATTTTCAAAAGGCAATCCAGTTCTATAGAAATATAGTGTATGTTTCATGTCTGCCTCAGTGTCTGTTTCTGAAAGGAGTGTTGTCCTCTATGTTTGAACTCAAAGGGAAGAGTCATTTTTCCATCATGTACCATACTGTCACAGACAGCTCAGTCACAGCCCTGACATCGCATGCCAGAGCTATTTGATACAAAGGAAACTGGCATTGTGTGTTTGAGGGAGAGATCCAAAATGTGTATCTTTAACAGTGCCCCTAGGAAGTGTCAGGCATGTCTGCTCTCATTGCCAGTTCCTGCCATGTTAGATCAGTCATTTGGTGTTCTAACTGTGTGTCTGTATGTGTGTGCATATGTGTTAGGGAGCAATGTGTATGCTGACACATTGTCATCACAAACTTTGCTTGACTCACATATCAAGTCACCACTATAAAACCACATAAGCATGTTGAAGTGATGGGGAGATAAATCTTAGCTCTACTCCCCTCTGTATTATTCTCTCCATTCTATCTTTGTCATTTCCTTGCTGTCTGTCTTGCTGTACTGCTCTCACATAAACAATGTCTAGCTATATATATATATATATATATATATATATATATATATATATATATATATATATAAATATAATTTAGCATTGTTTACCCAAGATTCCAAGAAAATTCCAGGTGAGTAACTGCAGTGCACTGTAGTAAGAGACAGAGATATTATAGAGATATTCAAAATTGTACTGAAGTACAGAGAGTTTCCAGAGAAACAGGACATTCTGGACAGAGGCCCTTCAGCTGTGCAAGCAAATGTTTCTGTATTTACTTATATTAGAAAAGGTACATTATAATATTCATTCCAAAGGGTTCTTAATATCCGCAAGTATATATCAGCTCTTTTCTTTGAGTTTCCTAATTTCCTTGCTGACATAGCAACAACTAGCAATTCAAATATAATTGTCATTAAGGCAATGTCCACTAGTATTAATATACCTTGCCACTGCAAATGACAAATCCATAACATCAAAGGTGTTTAACAAACACCAAGATCAGCATGATCAGCAAGCCTTCTCTTGGTTTCAGATAATACAGTAGACAACTCCTGCAGTAATGCATGAGGAAGAATATGTGATGACAATTGATCCTTTTGTGCCAGTTATTTTAATGGCTGTGTTAATTAATGTACATGCAGCACATGTAGAGTGGCTGTAGGCTACAGTACCACAGTTGTCTGATAATGCACATGTGGGAACCATGGATGAGAAGAACTTACAGACAAGCAACTAGTTTCCCAGTAGATGGCATCTGATTCCTCCTATCACAACTGGAAATGCATGAAATAAAGGGGAAATGTCACTGTACATATAAACTACTGCTACTGTACCTAAGACAGAAATGCCAGAATTCAAAAGGAATCCAGGAATACCAAAGTGTATAGTGGATGCATTGTGAGACCCAGCTGCAGACGATAATGATAATGACTAAGCTAACTACTGTCAGCCACAACTATAGGTTCTTCCAACTTACGCTAGACACACACTACTCTCTGGACCTGGAGTTTTTAACACTGAAATGCAGACCATTCTTTCTCCTGAGGGAATTCACAACTGTAATAATCATGGTAGTGTACATTCCTCCACAAACAAATACTGAGATAGCACTTAGTAGGCTGCATGACATTGTAAACAAACAGGTTTAGAGAAATATGCTTAATCAGTCTTAGGATACATAAACCTTTGCACTGAAAATGTACTCTCAAAAAAGACAATAAAAGTTTTTCCCAATCAGAAGCTATGGATGAATAACAATGTCCGGGCTCTGATAAGGAGTTGAGATGTGGCTTTCAGGTCAGGAGCCAGACAGACTTACTCAGCAGCCTGAAGAAACCTCAAAAAAGGCATTAAAGAGGCCAAGTGCCTACACAAATAGTGCATGGAGAAACACTTCGAGAACATCAACCCATGCAATATGTGGAAAGGAATTAAAGCACTGACTGACTACAAGATCAACAACCTGCAGGCTAGTGAAAACTTCAGCCTATCTGACGTACTAAACCAGTTCTTTGCCTGGTTTGATGTCCAAAACAGGAAGGCTTTTTACACTGCACTTCCTGGTGTGGAGCAGACATTGGTCTTGCAACACCATCAGGTGAGGACTACTTTGTAAAGAGTGGATGCCAACAAAGCAGGGGGTCCAGACAGAGTTTCCAGTTGGACACTAAAGGTCTGTACAAGCAACTAGAAAAGTTGTTTAACACATTCAACCTCTCACTACAACAAGCTGCAGTCCCAATATACTTTAAGACATCCACCATCATCCCACTCCCCTCCAAAAAAAACTATAAAAAGCCTCAATGACTATTGACCAGTTGCACTAATACCGATAGTCCTTGAATACTTTGAGAGAGTGGTGCTTTCACACACCAAAGCTATCATCCCTTCAGATCTAGACCTGATCCAAGGAGGATGCAGTCTCTGTGGTACTCCAAATGGCACCAACACATCTTGAACAACTAAACACATATGAGGATGTTATTTGGATGTTACTTGGATTTTAGTCTCTGCTTTTAACTTCAAGTGCTTTTTTGCACTTAAAGCTATTGTTATTTATCTATTCATACTATATTGTTTCATTTATTCTGCTCATGCTGCCTCCTGTAAATACAGACTGTTCCTCATTTATGTTGCAACATACTTTCAAACTGCTGTTTATGTAAATTTTAATTTACACTGCAATCTTGAACCTACTGTTTATGACAAACTGCAATTTATGTTGTAAATATCAACTGTTAAAGACTCAAATCTACTTTCTTTTAGCCCATTCTGCCAGCCATGTATATTTGTATATGTATATTTTGCTGCTATGTGAAGGCTGTCAACAAAATTTCATTACACTCACGTTTAATGACAAAGACCCCGCTCCCTTTCTCTCTCTTAGTGGAAAGTTACCATCAGAGAGTATATTAACAGATATGAATCCAGCAAAAAACATAATTCCAATCACCAAGATAACTGAAACCAATAAGCTGGCATATGCTGCCAGCAGTAGCCATGGTTAAGACCATAGGCTACAAAAAGCCAACCTTGTTGTCCCTGTTGGGAAAAAAAGGCTGGGAACCAACATAAAGATAACTCTCATGGAAGTCGTCAAACTTGTGATTGAACTCCAGAAGGTCATAAAGTCATGACATGTGTTGTCAAAAATGGTGTTTGGTGATACAATAAATAATTTGGCTGACACATAAGTGAGGCCCTGGAGGCTCTGCTAAGCAGAGGTTAACTGCACTGTCAGCCAGACTGCGGAGGTATATGAAAGAATCAGCAACCAAAAGAGTAAATGCTCTCTTTGCCAAAGAACCATGTAATATATACTGTTACATTGAAACAAAAATGCTTACTTCACCCAGTCCTGAAACAGAACAGTGCTTGAAGAGAAAATGGGAGAACAAATCTCCACATAACATCAGTGTTCAGTGGAGCACCACTGACAGCAGACAGCATTACAACAGCAGATGTACAAGAGTGGGTCATAAACATGAAGAACTGGGTAGCACCTGGGTGTGACATGACCCATGCCTACTCGCTAAACAAACTAACAATTTTTTAACAAAACAAATTAACCAGCTGCTAGATACTGGCTACCATCTAGGCTAACACAAGGCAGGATGGTACTGATTATGAAGAACCGCAATAAGGGCCAAACTCTGTATAACCACAAACCAATAATTTGCCTGTCTACAACATGGAGATTGTGTCAGGAACACTAGGCACCAAGCTGAATGCACATATATACATTATACTGCTCTAAAGGGTATTGGAAACAACAACAACTCAAGAGGCTCAAAGTCTGTCCAGGATTCAAAAACCAGTAGATCATCCTAAGTATTACCTTTTTTGACTATGAAAGCCTATGATGCAATACCACAAACCTAGATACCTAGGTTTACTAAATGCCATAAATATAGCTAACTAAATTCGTAGTCCAGTATAAAGTTAATAAGATAACTTTAAGGCAGTTGCCCAGGTGACAAAGTGTACATAGAGATGTACTGTCCACACTGTTGTTCTGCATAGGTCTAAATCCTCTCAGATCATCAAAATCAGTGGGAAATAAAGTAAATTCAAGAGTGGAACACCTATCAGATATCTCCTGTACATGGATGACATTAAGTAGTGTGTCAAGATGGAAAGAGACATCGATCCATTTGAACAAGACCTGCAGCAAGGACATGCAAGGACAAGCATGGAATGTTATTCGGGCTGGAGATGCATTTTTGGCTGATAGAAAAAGCCCAAAAATTAATCAGGACAGAAGGAATTGATCTACCACAAGGCCTTGTAACAGACCTGGAGGAGAACTATAAATATCTGAAAACCTGTAATAAAGGCACACATGAGAAAAAGAGGATCCAACTACAAGAGGTTTTATTCAGTTTAAGAAGTAGACAGTTACTGAAGGGAGAGGTTTCAGGGTTATGAATGTCGCAAGCTAGGTATGTGGGAGTTAACAGGTACTCAAGTTCAGCCCAGTCCAAGGTCAAAAACAAGGAGCAGAGACCAGGGTCAGTCAGGAGACAACTTCTGGAAAACAGGTAGAGTTCAGAAACCAGGAAGATCAACAAGTATAAGAAAGCTTGAGAGTGGCAAGAGAGCGGCAATACTTCAGAATGAGAGTGCAAGGAAGAGGAGTTTAAATCGGAGAGTGGTTAAAGGAGAGAATAGACAACAGGTGGGTATAATTAGTAGTCTGGCAAACCAGACTGGAGATGACGGCATGGTAGTTCTGGGATGAGTGAGGTTCATGGGATCTGTGAAAAAAAAACCCACCTGAAGGGTGGCTCCTGACATTGAGAATAGGGATTCCTGGGTCTATCACAGCCCAGAGGTCCTCGGCAGTCTGGGTGAGTGGTGTGAAAGTGATCAGAGAGGCATGTCAACTGTGGGCACCCAGTTGACATGACTATTCCTCAGGTCCATAATCCTCCCAGTCTATGAGATACTGAAGGCCTTCCCTGTGGCTGCGAGGATCCAGGAGGTCTCAGACAGCTTACGTAGGTTCACTGTGTCCACATGGGCCAGGGTTGACAGGGGTAGCAGCTGCAGACAGAGGGCTGTAGAATACAGGTTTTAACAGAGAAACATGAAAAGTGTGGTTCATGCGGTACCATGGAGGAATCTGAAGGGTTGACCTGTTGGAGTACTTTAAATGACCCTATGTAGTGGGGGTGAATTTCCTGCAGGGTAATCCAAGCCTCATATGGCGTGTAGTGACCCAGATCCTCTGAACAGGTCAAAGTATCAGGGTGTGGCTTCAGTGTTGATTGGCAAACTCCTGCGATGTGTGCACTACCCTTTGCAGATGGACGTGTGCTGCTTCCCATGTCTGAGAGCTTTGCTGGAACCACTGGTCTAAGGCCTGGATGTCTGTGGGGGAGTCATCCTATGAGAAAGAGTCTGGTTGGTAGCCGTAGACACATAGGAAAAGTGTCAGCCTAGTGGGTGAAAGAGTCAACAATGAGTGGGTGAAAGAGTTATGTGCATATTCTGTCCATGGGAGGTATCTGTGCCAGTCAGTCAGTGAGGCACAATACAGACTTGTGGTGGAATTCACATTTCTCTGCCTTGGCATACAAGCAATGTTGACTAAGATGTGTCAGGACTACTGTGACATGTTCAACATGTTCAACTTCAGACAGAAAAAATGAGGAGGTCATCAATATAAGCAATCAGGAATTTGCCTACCATTTCCCAAATGATTTCATCCATAAATGCCAGGAAACCAGAGGGGCTATTGGACAGAAAATAAGGCATGACTAGGTATTCATAGTTTCCATTGGATGTTATGAAGACTGTCCTCCACCAGTCACCTTCCTGTATGCATATGAAATGCACAGGTCTAATTTTGCACAGGTCTAATTTTGTTAAAATTGTGGGTCCTGGCAGACTTTCCTGGGTAAGGGAAATGAGATGAAGAGGGTAGGAGTATTTCACAGTCACTTCCCTGTGGGCCCATTAAAAGCCAGGGTCAAGCCAGGGTCTTAATCCTCCTCCCTTTTTCTCTACAAAGAAAAATGCAGCTGCTACTGGAGATGTGGGGGTGGAGAAGTTCCTATAGGGTAGTGGGATGGCCTGTGAATTAGGGGACTCAGGGCTTTTAATGGAAGTACAGAGGACATACAGTGATGGGAACAGTGTTCACTTCAGGACACCAGTTCATCACTGGACCACAAAATGCTAGGCTATTGGGCAGACAGCCAGGGAAATCTTAGTATAACAGTCACAAGATATGGGTAGAAGCATAAATTGTATTAAATCACGATGGAATAGGCCCACCTTAAGAGTGACTGGAATAGTTTGTCTGATAATACCTTCACTGATAGGTTAGCTGTTAAAGGAATTAACACGTAAGCGGGTCTAGGGCAAGTGTAGCGATTTCTAGTTGTACAGCTAACTCAGAATTTAAAAAATTGCCTGCTGCTCCAGAGTCAACGAAGACATTCTTACATGAGTTGTTTATGTTAATCTCCTGTCATTCACTCTAAGGGGACTGTCATAGCATCTATTATGGAAGTGGCCATCTGTGACAAAGAAAAGGCATAACCCACAAGAGAGGCATCTAGCTCATTCCTGGGGATTGAGGGGCGAGTGACCCAGTTGCATTGGTTCAGGAAATTCGCTAGGTTCACTTTCATGATTATGTTGCAGGGAAGTCCGGAGCGGTGGAGTACATTCGTGCTGTGAAGGTCTGAGTGCATTAGAGATTATCCACAATAATGGTGAACTGAATGAGTTCCAATAACGTGGCCACTGCCAGCGGTGGCAGTATGGAATTCTCTGGCATATTCTGAGGCTGTGCGCCTCCCTTGGCACATTTCACACAAACAGATCCTGGAACCTTACCATCAGCAGGATGATCAAAAACCACCTTGAAAAGATTGTAGAATCCAGTTTCTGATTTTAATACTGGGTCTTGACTGTCCCAGAGTGCAGTTTCCCATGCACCTGCGTCACCAGTGACAGCACAAAATGAATGTGTAGTTTCTTGGAAATGAATTGTGCAGTATGATGGGAAAAATACATAGAACACTGCATGAGAAAGTTCTTGCAGTGGTCCAGTGATCCATCATACCTCTCCTTGTATTCCTGTATGCTACAGGAATACAAGGAGGAGCAGCATTGGAATGTGAAGTAAATACTAAGTAAGTAGCCAAGGTAGGAGCCATCTGGGAGAGTCTTGTATCTTCTTGGTGAAGGGAGAGATTTCAGGGTTATGAACATTGCATGCCAGGTTTGTGGGAATTAATAGGTACTCAAGACCAGGCCAGTCAGGAGCAGAGCTTGGGTGCAGTCCAGGGGTGAGGCAGGAGACAAAGTCTGGACAACAGGTAGAGTTCAGAAACCAGGAAGATTAACATGTACAGGAAAGGCTTAGTATTCATCATGGGAGCAACAATACTTCACAATGAGAGTGCGAGGGAGTTTAAATCAGAGAGTGCTTAAGTGAGAGAATAGACAACAAGTGTGTATAATTAATACTCTGGTGAACCAGATCAGATGTGACAGTGGGAAGAGGTGGGCGTGGCAGTGCTGGGAAGAGTGAGGTTTATGGGATCCATGACAGAACCATAAGGTAGAAACAAGAAGGACAGCAACCTCCATGTACCCCCACAGGTGAATAAGAGTATGCACTGCCAGTCATCAGGTTATCATTATTATTCAGTCAAGAGAATAGTTGCTGACATCAAGACCAGAAAACTCTTCACAATTCATGAAGCATTCCACCCCCAAAAATATCCAAAGGCTGTTTGGCAGCCAGAAAGAGGGGTAAGCAGCCTACAAAGTGTAAGATCCAGTGTCATGAACATCTTGAATGCATCCAAGCAATGGCCCCCAAAGATTAGCTGATGAGGGAATGCCTCAGACAGATGGGGGACATTTTGGAAGCAGAGGAGATGACGTGGCAAGAAAATCCCCTCTATGGAATGTACCACCAATATATAGTAGAGGTTGCTGAAGTAAAATAAGTCTACTGATGGCTGGAAAAGAGTAAGCAGTAAGTGCAGCAGAAGAATAAGCACTAAGCACTAGGTTAACTGAAGCAGGGGTGTATAACACCTGACAAAACCCTAGTTAGAGCCTCTGAGACAAATCAGTACCTATTAGCAGAATGCAAGATAGTGTCAGGGAATGCATACACTGACAGATACAACTATATGGCAAGGATCACACACAGGAGCATATTCAAGGCATATGAGCTGGATGCTTGTCATGTAAGAATGGAGGAGTCCACGTCCAACAGAGAGTGGTGAAGAAAAATAATACTGCGAGCCTGTAGGACCTCCAGATCCAGAGAAATAAGTAAGTAGTGGTGAACCAAATGGAAATTGTGATAGTACATAGGATGCAGAAAATAGCAGTGGTAATAGATGTGGCAATCCCAAGTGATGGAAAAAAACAAAAGATATTTGTGTAAGATGGAGAAATACTAGACACCGAAAGAGGAAATAGAATGAATGTGGAAAGTTAACACCAAAGTTGTACCAGTGGTGGTAGGGGCATTTGGGACTTTGACTCCTAAGATGGAGGAGTTGCTCCAAAATACTCCAGGAACAACATTGATCTCAGTTGAGAACATACGATCAATGAAAATACTGAGCCTCACCCTGAAGCTCCCAGGCCTCTGATAGAAAATCCTATGTGTGAGGAAAAATTATATGACCACCCACTGGAGGGGTGAGGCAGGAAGTTTTGTTTTATATATATATATAGAATACAGGCCTTAAATGAACAGAGCCCATTGCGTTTTCTGTTGCTATGGCAAAAGGTTAAATGAGGACATAGCACAGAGAATGTAGCAAGCTAGTTAGCTTGACAGTAATGTATCTGACACTTACCTGCATCTTGTTAAACTAGCTAATGTTAGCATGGTGCTACATATCAAATAATTTTGTTAATTGTGAAAGGGCAGTGTAGTATATATTAGTAGTATATATAGATCTACTAATCACTGGCACCTGTTTTCAATCATTGTTAAATTCCATATTTCTCTCATTCATTTACTTTCATATTGTGTGCATTCTCCTACTTACGAAGTCTCATCATCTCTGATTACCTCTGACATCTGTGCTTATGATTCTTGAATCTATTTTGTGCTTTTGTTTAGCTAATGAATGACTTTGGCTTGTTAAAATGACTGAGACTGGATTTGTTGTGGATTCATTTCTATTTTCTGACAACAATATGGTCAATATCTTCACATAAGGGCAGTTTAGCAGGGCAAAGTTATTATGCATAAATAATGGAAGGGCAAACCTTTCATTACAGTGATGCACCCGAGTACAATTTGAATTCTGTTATGTATAATCTGAATTCACAGGTAGTAATTTTGATCATCCCTGCTGAGTAACAATGTATGGTGCAGCATGTTTTAGAGGCAGAAGGTATGTGTAGTTGTATGGATGTATGTATTTGTATTTGTTACATTTTGTCTAGTTCTCAAAGCCTTGAAAGTTTGGCATAGTCTCAAAAGAAGTAAACAAAAGTCATGTTGGATGTATGTGTGTGTTTAAAAGACCCCATATTATAGATTTCTATTTTTTGGCCCCTGTCCTGCCCTTCTAATTTTTACATTTGTAAATGGCTGTGATAGATGCATGAGGACGTAGCTCTGACTGATTGCTGTTGAATCATGTTGAATGTAACTCAAACTGCATTAGGACAGTGACATTGAAAACAATGAGAAGCTCCTTAATGTTATATGTTAACCACAGCAAGATGAGCCCTGTCAGCTCATTCCTCTGATGGTGAGCTGCACCAGACTGGTGCCAGGGTTAGCCACTTAGTCTTGTTGCAAACAAGGCTTCATTGCTAAAATGATAATTTTAGCCTTCACTATGTGTTGGAATTACATAATAATATAGTTACACCTAATCTGGCCCCTTCTGGTGGCCTCAGAATTGAATTGTGGACTGGGCTAAGCCAGGACCTGGCCTAGCTGTCAGTGCTCTTTTGCTGTCTTCTATGTATTTATAGTGTGCATCATGCTGAGTGGGACAGATGGCCAGGCATGATCCTATTAGCTCCATTAATGCACTCAGTGCATGTGGACACTCTGCAGCTTTCACCTGTAAGTCTTTCTTTCTCTCCAGTGTTCTTGCTCTCATTATCCTCCACTCTCCCTTTGGACGCTTTGAGCACACCTGCCCCCATTTGCTCGTCCAGAGAGAAATTCTCAAAAGGGGGTGCAAATTGAGGCATGCCCAGTTTTTTCCCTTACTAATGGTGAATTTGTGTGCACAGAGCATGTGGTATTCCTATTGCAAGCCTCAAGGGGTTTTGACGAGACTTTCCTTGACTGTACATGTCTCTTTGTTTACTAATATACCTCAATCATTGTTTTTTTGCACACAACCAATATAAACAAATTGCCAGCGATCACAGTCTATACTACTGTGTGCTGAAATTGTCCAATCACTTCACACGTGATTTACCTTTTGGGCTTTAATTGTATCAATAAAACAGAGTCCAGCTTCGGTTAACGACAAAAAATCTGAAGCCTGGGCTGCATTAGTTTGTGCAGTGGAACTGATATTTTGAGCCTCAGTGCAATTGGATATTTATGGACCAATCACAACCCATTATTAGTCTGAAGTCATTGACTAGTAGAAAGCATTATCATTGATGGACTCTGTGGCAGACAAAAGAGCAGACACAGGGCACTGAATAGTCAGTGTCTATTGATTTTGATGTTGCATGAGAGATTGACACATTGGCCAAAGGTGAAATGTGCCTAAGAGTGGCACTAGCTGTTCAGATTCAAATAGCTGGGTGCTGGTTCCCCATCAGCATGTTATGTTATGTGCAGATCTGGTGCTTTATTATATTCT
>NC_137502.1:9417500-9537500 GCF_041902795.1 Electrophorus electricus | reverse complement strand
AAACCTCCCCATCCGGCACCACTGCTTTCTATTCATATGCACGATAAGCAGGAGTGCCACCTCCATAAGGAGAGCTGGGACTCTCATTAGGGGCTCCTCCGCTAATTAATGTCTGATTAAAGCAGCATGCCTGCAAGGTCAGAGCTGTATTCTGAGCTGCCTGAACCACAAGCATACATACTAATCATCATGGGCAACCATGCTTTCTCTCACTGCTGCTCTAACAAGCCATGCTAAAAAGTATTTCCACAGTCTCTGAGTCCTTCTGCACCCTAGTGATCTACTGCATTTCAGTGTTCTACTGCAGTCCAATGCGCTACTTCATCCCAGTGCTCTACTACCCTCAGAGCCCTACAGTGCCCACTGAAACACAGAGAAACACTGAGCTCTTTAATGCTATTAGGTTAGATAAAGTTTTATCTTCACTGCTTTATACGTGCCAAGGTTACTACTAGAATTAATAAAATATAGCCGTCTCTCCTTATATACATGGTTACATAATTGCCATTAAGTAGTGTGTGCATGTAACAGTCTAAGATAGTGAGTGAGTGTGTGTGTGGGTGTATGGGTGTTTAAACACATTTTTCCAAATGATTGTGTGGTGCTTGTGACTACACTTTTTTTTTTCAAGGGCCTTTGTGCCTCTTCAAGTATTAAGCAGTTTATTTTGTTTCTGACTCCTTTATGAAATAGAGTTGCACTGGTAACAATAGCATTTCAAATCCTATAGCTTTATCGTTTAATTTCCTCCTCTGGGACTGCACGGAGGAAGCTTCTCATTTTTCTCTTCCGCCTCTCTGTTAAGACTCAGCCGGGTGTTAGGTCATTACTTGAGTGTTAGAAAAATGAGAGCGCTTTGGGCTGAGCTCTGTGGTCTATTGATTGTTGCAGCCATGGCTGAGGACAATAACTTTGGTCACCTTGAGGAAATAGTGCTTTTTGCTGCCAGCTGTGCATGTTGAATTAAGCTTGTTTGAGAGGTTGCATACCAGGAGCATGGTTAAACCAGCAGTGCTGTGTAATAGCATCATCAAGGTACAACTCAGATCCAGTTTGCTCTATCCTCTATTATGTACAATTAGAGCTTTTCTTTTTTTTCTCCAGATGTTGTTTTACTGTGTGGAGTGGCCCTTTTTATTTGGTTCTGTTATGTCTGTTCTGGGATCTGTTATGCCTTCAGCTTATTAGAATGGCATCATCTTTGTGGGACTCACTTGATATGCATTTGATATACCTTTTCACCCATAAAACAGGAAGTAAGGTCAGAAATAATTCTCTTGCAGTCACATTTGACATTCTAAGTAAGTTTTCTGTGATCTTTATTGTTTTTGCCTTCAAATGCATCGCTTGTAAGAGTATACAGTGCAGATGATATTTAGATGACTACATTTAAGTATTTCATATGTTTCCTTTAAATATGTTCAATCTGAGTTTTTCCAAAAGGGCCATTTAAGATACCATGTTGTAGGCTATGTTTCCACTGCTAGCCTTGTCTGTCTACTTAAGCTCATGAGGAGATTAGAACTGTCTAATACTGAATTCTAGTTTATCAGTTCAGTGTGTATATAGACTATAAATGCTCATTTAAATATACAGAGTTGTTAGTTTGTTCAAATTCTGCAAAGCCTTTTATTCAACATCCTTGCAGAGGCAGTCCAGGAACCTGTATAGTATTCAGCATGTTACAGCCTAAACAGTATTGTTCATCATTCAGTATGCCATAGCCTAAACAACTTTGTTTTTCACCCTTTGTTATTTTCTTATAGTTTCATTCCTATTCACTAAGTGCATGAATGTGCATCTTAATAAAGCACTGGATCTTGGAGCTTGGAGACTGATACTCAGATGGCAAAACATCACTGCAGCTGGAGATCACAACACAAGCACCATTATGGAAGTGAAGTATTTAAGAGCAACTGCACCACATATGAGGCACCATTCCAGTGACAGAGCATCCAATATCGGATCTCAACACACATAAGCAAGTGTATTAGGGATCAAGCCATACATTTCAGTCAGTGGTCCACATCAGACATCAACTCAATCCATGATGGAATGAATGGAATTCCAGATGGAAATCGTCTCTCAGTTAATCTCTCCTGCACTCAAATGATAGCAACAAAGATGAGAATCAGTATTTATGTTCACTCAAGCATGCAGCCCACTTCAAGTTAACTAGCAAGAAAGACCTTTTGAATGCAGTTCACTTAATCAGTGACAGACAAAACCCCATCTTCTTACTGAGAGAGACAAGTCAAAGCCAAAATAAGTTCCTAGCATTTGGCAGCAACATTTTGGATCCAGATCCTCACAGCTTAAAGCCAGACAGGCATCATGCACCTTAGAAGTTCCATTAATTATGTTTTTGGATAAATATTTAGTGGGACTACAGTTTATATGAACTTGCCTCTCACACATCATCCTGAAGGTTACAGAATAGAGATTGATACAGGAGAGGTTGTCTTTTACTAACACAATTGGAGAACCTTCCAGCTGGTGAAAAACTAGACCTGTTATCTAAAGAACTCTAAAAGAGTCTTCTGAATATATGAAGCTCACCAGACCATTTGACATAGACAACCCTGAGGCTGTTTTGAAAATGGTCTGAGAAAGTTGAATGAATGCTACATTTCTCCTGAAGTCATTGAAAGTAAACTTTTTTTAGAAGCTAGGTGGCTTTCCTAAGATTTGAAGTAAAGAGAATTTGAAGATGAGAGAATGTTGAGACCTTTTAATGTAGTTACTCACTATAAAGAAATATATCACATACCTGTTTTGGTTTACTTGGACATTGGCCCTATAGGGGAGAATCTTCCATATAATTTACAGGAGAAATTGATTTCTCAGGGCTCAAAATATAAAGAAGAGTATGTCTCCTACCCACCTTTCTCTTTTTCCACTCTTTTTTCATTTGCCGTCACTTTCAATCTACATATCTCAAACTGATAATATTCCACAGAAGTGTTCCAACCTCATGATGTCACTATCTGTACATTACCGGTCTGTGGATCCAGACTTGATCAGTAAAGAAGAGCCAACTAAACACTGTCCTATTCATAACAAACCACAAAGCTTGAGGACGTGTTGTGGATTCAGGCTCAAAACTACTGTGGAGTGGTAAGCTTACCTTAAAGAGAAAGGAATATGCTTTAGAAGCTGTTCATCATCATCACTCATCTGTGATTATAAAGTCAAGTTGAAGTGTAATGAGGTAGCAATGACAGTCATACTATAGCCCTACATACTGGTCCACCTTCATGGACCCCAAAAACACTTAACCTCTCATCAGGGCATGGCAGAGAGAAAGAAGAAGACACTGCATCACCACCTGCTCTGAATTCAAGGTGTGTGGCAAAGGACTGTCTGCAAGGTCCTGCTCCAAAATGTGCCTTGTCAAAGACTTTTCAAAAGAGCATCCCAAACAGGCTGTTAAAATGCCTGATAACCAGAGCAATAGGTCTTTTGCTAGATCACAATGTTTTAGATCTGTTTGCGATCTAAAGTGATACATCTTACTCACTAACAATTTTTTCTGGATTGATGGAAATCTGAGGCAGGAGAGCAGATGGGTGTCAGACTGAAGCATTAAAATGTGGAGTCAGCCTAGTAAACCCAACCCTAAGTGAGTGCAATGAAATACCACACAACAAGGACAAAATTACAAACCTAGGCACAGCTCTGAATCATCCTTTCAGCAGAGATCTGGAAACATATGCCCACATTCTCCAGATACATACATTCTTAGGTAGAGATGTCCTTAGAGATGATAAATTAAGAAGTCATGTTATTGAACCTCACAGCTGACTCAACTGACTACTATTTATTTGAGCTCACCTATTGTGCTAGTGAAAGACAACCTCTATATTCTGTAGCCTTCAGGATGATCATTGAAATTTGCTCAGAGAATGGATTCTCTCCTTGCTCATAGAATGGATGGCCAATACTCTACTCTACTACACTGCATGCAACAGTCATGCTCACTTGAAGGAAACTGTCAGTGGCTGTCTTGAATTGCATATTTCCAAAGACTGCTGGGAAGATCAAACAGATAGTGACAGACTTGGGATCACTGTCTTCAAGATAACATGAGATGACAATAAGATCACTCTTTTTATTGAAGATGAGCTCTTTTTAAAGCATGTGGATGATGAAGTCTACCAAGATGACTCCAATAGCTAGGTGGCACCTCTTCCTTTCAGGAGCTCCAGGCAACCTCTTCTTAACAACAAAGAACAGGCCCTAAGAAGAAAAATGAAAGAGCAGTTTGACAGATTGGAATATGTAGAAAATATTTGGCAATGATCATATTGAGCCAAATGAAAGAAGGAAAGGAGTGCTGGAACTTACTCAGAAAGTCAGACCAAATTCCAGTTGTGGTTTGACTCTAGTACACCATACAATGGAATCTCCCTCAAAACGTCATCCTCATTGAACCTGACTTGAATGATAGTCTTGTAGGTGTTCTCATCCACTTTAGAAAAGAATGTGTGGAGTGACAGTTGACTTAATACAAATGTTTCATTGTTTCACCATGACTACTTACACTTCCACTGACACAATGATATCATGAAATTTTGGTATATGTGTTTATAAAGAACCCTTCTCCAGCATTAGCTATCTACATCCTGAGAAGAGCAGTTGCACAGGGTGAACACCAATATCAAGCACCGGTTTTATGTAGATGATGGACTTATTTCATTGCAAATAGAAGAAGTCATTGATTTGCTTAGAAGAACACAAGCATGCCTCACTGAATCAAACTTCAGGTGTCACAAGTTCACATTTAACAGTTCAGAAGTTCTGAATGCATTTCCATCCAATGACCTTGCCAAAACATCAAGGGCATAGACCTTAAGAAGTTACACCCACACTATGAAGTATGGTTTAATCTGGGAAGTAGCAGATTAAATAACTTTCCTAGTGTCAGTAAGTAAAAAGCTTTTTAAACATCCTATCCAATATTAATAGTCTCTTCGATCCCCTCAGTCTTGCAACTCTTGTTACTATACAGGGACAATTTTTACTGTATGAACTTTCTACAAGCCTGGAAACTGGGAATTGCCCTTACTTCAAGAGAAATGCAGTTGGTGGGAAGCAGGGAGTAACTCCCTGGGAGACTTCAAACAGCTTCTTCATACTCACCAAACATACACAGCCAAAGTAAAGAAGACTTCCACAAAGTCAGTAGGTGCACTTGCATATCTCAAGACCAGAAATGCAAATAATGAACTTAATGCCAGCTTTATCCAAGGAAAAGTAACTAGCACTTCTAGGAAAAGCTTAATTGGCACCTCAAACTGGAACCATACCCAGCTGTGTACATCTGTATTAGCAGTAGAAGTAGCAAAGGTCACAAAATGAGAGATCAACTTCATGCTAAATGCTGTGAACTTCAACAGCAGCAGCTAAGTTGAGAAAGGATACATACACAAGAGTCAAACGCTTTTATGTATATATCCATAACAGAGCTCAGAGAATCAGACAGCTTTGTACAGTACTGGAACTTGGAGGCCTCCCATGTATTCATTTTAGCAAAGTTTGGCTTGCTGTTGAATTGTGTATGCACACACACAAGGAGAACAGTTTAGGATCAAAGCCATATTACATGGCCCTGCTCTTTGTGGAAATCCACTCCTAATTACTTGGTCACTTTAAAAAATCAATTTGTTTTAACTGAATCTATATACAGTATGTCTAAATGGTAGCTTATGCTCTATAGATTATTGACTTCTCACTCAGCAGTGTATTTAAGAATGTGCCATTGGCCATGATGAGTATACAGTATGTGCATGTGATTGGGGTTATGAAGAAAAAATGCAAGGAAAGTAAAAAAGGAGAAAAAAAAACACTTGATATGCATTCAGCATAGGACATGCTTTTTTCATTCACGAAGTTCCTGCATTTGATTAGATGTTGTAGACCTATTTTATCCATCTAGAGAGTACAGAGGTGTTGGAGTGTGAATCCCATTTTTCTCATTATACAATCCAAGAGAAATAAGAAGAAAAGAAATAAAGAGGAAAATAAAGCTGACACACTCAAATCTTACGATGAAACAGTTTGTTTAGACATTTATTAATAAAATTACTAATACAAATATTATCTCAGCATCCAGTAGCATTTTGCTCCCTGAAAAGTGTGTGACAAGCAAGCAGAGCAGAACAGGGTGGATGTTTGTTGATGATTCCATTTCTGCTTTGTTGATATCCTTATCTATAATATCCTCAGAGATTTTTACTCTATACTTACCATATATGCAGTACTTACCATATACCAATTTTACTCTTGACGTTCTGTGGTTGTGTGTCTGTCTGCGCATGTGTGTGTGTGTGTGTTTGTTTATGGTTGCACTGCCTATGATCACAGATATGTGAGTAGTTTATGATGGCAAATATAGTACGATCTGGACAAAAATAACTTCGTATCAATTACAGTGATTTGGGTAAAATGCATAAAAAATAAAGACGCACACACAGGCCTTGACTCTTGAACACTCCCAGACTAACTAGCCTATTATCTCATTATTATACATATATTACACAAACATACACACTATATATAGATGAGCCTGACAAATGGTTGTGGTTTAATGCTGAAGATACAGATTCAGTGTGCACATCACATTAGGCTATAGTGAACAAGTGTAATAAGCAGCAGTGCGCAGGTCACTGGGCTCTGTGCTACTGGGCCAGGAAAATATGGATTAGTCTGGGAATCTTGGGGATGCTCTGAGTGCTATTATACTCTGATTGGATGAGGAAATTATCTCCAATAATAATAGTCTCATTAATTTTGACACAGTCAGCTGGAATCTCTTTCTTTCTTTCTCTTCCCCCTCTCTGTTTCTGTTTTTTTCTTCTTCTCTCCATCTTCCTCTATTCTTCCTCTATTCCCGTCTTCCTCTGCTCTTCTGAATAGAAAGAGTATATCAATGAGTTTTCCATTGTAGTTAACACTTCTGCCTCACTGCTGCAGTCAGTTTTGCGCTGAGATACAATCCTACCACCAGACAAATAGCAACCTCATGCTAATTTGTTCTGAGCAGAAAATTTGAAGATTTCATTTTTAATTGTAAAATATTTGTTTGTTTGTTTGTTTGTTTGCTTGTTTCAGCATCACTACAAGTATGATGATATAGATCCAGATACTTTGTATGGATTTGAATTTAAATATATACAATGTGCACTAGACTACAAACTATAATTTAGTCTGAAAACAAACATTTTGTTGTTTTAGCTGATTGTGTTCATGTGTGATTAAACACAGCTACACATGTGTAATATAAGCTATTTAAAGTAATTATGAACTAGATCATAATATTGAGCCAACAGTGGGTTATGATTTTAGAATATCTGCCAGTAGTAATGTCATGTAACATCTATTACAACCTTCGTTTTATGTTTCACAGTTAAAGCTTCATTTTAAGCGTGGGACACAAAGGTTCACAAATTCTGATTTCTATTATTGGATTTTTTAAATTTTAAATTACACTGGACAACAAAATTTGAACTTTAGTTTGCTTCACAAACTAAAATAGATGGTCCTTATAGTACCTATTATGCTGAAATCAAATGTGTTTTAGACATTTTCTATCACATATGGTTTGTAATTGACAGGGCAATTAAATCAGGGCAATTAGATCTTACATTAATGATATATTACATAAATAAGGCTGTAATTGTGTACAGATGTACTTTTACCTATATTTACCTATATCCCTCTTCAGTGTCCAGCAGAGGAGCTCCACTTTCCTTGGTACCTTTTTTCCATACTATACATATTTGAATTCAAAAATGTATAATAATATATAATGTATATTTTGCAGAAAGCAAAATCATTGTTGACCAGTGATATTATTGCCATGTTATTGATAGGCCTGAAGAATAAGTCAACAATGGCCTCGGCGGTAAATGTGTTGTAGACAACAAACAAATGAAAATGTTCTAAACTATTCAAATCACATCTATGTGTAACGAATGCCCGAGTGCCGAAGGGCATGGAGCAGGACGCACAGACTCTCTCGACGAAGTGAAACATTTAATGATACAAAAACATAAAGATGATGGTGGCACTCACAAATAACATTAACGATGAACACAGACACACTTAACACTAACTACTTAAACATTTAACACAGGCTAGATAAACATGATTACTTGATATTACATTCAAACGCTAACAAACAAACAATGACCAATGGTGTGGCATGCACTGACCGGGGTTTAAATAGACAGACACACACTAACACTTAACCCCATACAGGTACGTGCCTTCACGGGGGTGTGGCTACAAACGTGAGTGAACACCCCTGCACACGGCAGGCTGTACCACGTGATTCATGGGGGGGAGAGTCCCGTGACACTAAGGGTTTAACATCAACATCAATCCTCTTCAAATCATGCATTTAATGTCAAATTTGTTTATCCAGTCTGTCCTGAAATCCACCAATCCCCTTGTGCATTATGGAGGGGGAAAACAATCTGAAACAGTTGCTGCTCCTCCCATTCACATTAGCTCACTGGCTAAATCAGGACCACTCATAAATTCCATCTCAACAGCTATCAAACTTACTGACTATTGTTTTTTACTTCCCTACAACCAAGGGCCACTACCTATAGATTATTTGTTCTTGTTTTTGTTTAAAATTAATTTTTTAACATACATTAGACCTTGTAAATGTATTTAAATTACACTTGTATATATAATTTGGGGTTCCAGTACAAGATTGTAAATCTTGCATATATCTAATTTGTGTTTTGTGATGAGCAAATGTACCAAGGGTTTACAAATTCATGAAAAATAATGACAAATGTGATTCAGATTTTGATCAGCTGCATTGAGGTAGTTGTATTTTGGTGTAACATGTATGTGTGCGGGCGTGTGTGTTTGTGTGTGTGTGTGTGTGTGTGCTCGCACCTGTGTCTGTTTACTTGCCACCTTTGGCTTACACATTAAGGCCCATGTGTTTTTCTGAAAGGCAAGATACCCAAAAGGAAGAAGCATTAAGCATGAAATGAACCTGTCTAAACTATTACAAGAGTCTCTCTCTCTCTTTCTCTATACCAGACAGACACACAGACACACACACACACACACACACACACACACACACACACAGACATTTTCTCTCTGTCTCTCCCTCTATCTCTCTCTTACTCCCTTTTCCACAAAATAGAATACTCCTCATGTCTTGTTTACTCACTCTCTATCTGAATGCTTCTTCTAGATTGTTTGCTCTCTTTTTTTTACCTTTAAATTTCTCCAAAGCTGAAGGCCTTTAAGAAATCAGTTGGAAATATTAATATTTCTCTATGCACTTCAGAACCTCATTCTATATCTTTATCTCTCTTCTCAGGCTCTCAAACCAAATTTTGTTTAATGTCTTGCTTTTGTCTGTAATCATGCCTGTTCCCATGTAGGTCTGTCTTAGATACTATGAACAGAAAAGCTTTGAAGACTACCACCATTGCAATCACATGAACAATTTTACATCCACAATTAGATACAGTCTGCTTTTCAAACCATTGTTCATAAGCATTCAAACTCAACATTGACCACACACCCAGTCACATGACAAGCCAAATTCAGACATGTGCAATACAGTGCAAGTATATACATACACATTCATGTTAAAATCAGAATCATATGTAAACCCATGCCTGTAAATTCCTTTTAGCCTGGAATATGGAGGAGATGTTCACAACTTACATCACCCAATCAGACATTGAAAAATTTTGATCACCTCAATTCAATCACATATTTTCCTTGACATATAATACAAAACAAAGAGGTGTCTCAATATTATTCACCATGACAATACCATTGGTTCATAAGTCCACAATCACTAAACCATATGGATATCAATGTTTTCATATATATATATATATATATATATATATATATATATATATATATATATATATATATATATATACGGAAATGCCAAAATAGAGGCACCCCCACTTTTTCATTCATTCTTTTCAGCACTGAACACCATTACCAAGGAGATGATTTTAATAGTTATCAACTCAATGCTGGACAGATCCAACACACATAATAAGTCACACAACCTCCATTGTACCGACATACTGAACCAGCACATGGCTGATTTTGCTCTTGTCAATGACTGGAGATGAAATAACTCACTAAGAAGTGAATATTCATATTACTTATCTATTCATAAAACATATGCAAGAATAGACTTTTTCCTATCCAGAAACACAACAGTATGACATCTTAGATAGTAAAATATACACATTTGTTATCAGTGACAATGCCCTAGTATCACTTAACTTTGATTGAGTTGTTGCTACCTTTGATTCTTTAAAAGAGAATGGGCATGCACTGTTAAGTAAATCACTCAGTAAAAAGCTCACCCACATTACTTTGGAAGACAGGTAAAGCAGTTTTGAGAGAGAAAAATATTTCATATTGAACATATAAGAAAAAAGATACGGCATTATAAACAAATATTTAGAATGAAAAAATCTAAGATATTGCTGGTAAATATGCAAAAAAAAAAAAAAACTTAAAAAAGCATAATATGAGTAAAAACATTTACAATTTCAACTAGATCATAACATTTATTAAAAATCCCAGTTTATTCAAAGACTTATATATAAACATTTCAACCACAACAACAACATTTGGCAAATCAGCTGCTCTATCATACCAGCTATAAAGAATTCTGCACAGAAGACCTTGGTCATGCCACAGGATGTTTAAGCATCAAGCAAGGAACTATACCAGTCAAATGACATGAACTATTTTCTAAATGACATTTTCTAATCTGATATTAGCAAATGCAGATACACTGGACAAATTAATAACAGAATAATTATTTTATGATGCTTTTGTAATGGCTCAGCCAAGAGCTGTGCTGTCATTTAGGCCACCTTCAGCCACCAGAGGGAGGCACAGGTTGACTCCAGGGTAATCGGGGGCAATTAGCCACACCTGTCCTCCTGCCTACTTAAGAGAATCTCACAAGCTCATTGGTACTCAGTCTTTGTTCAGTGTAATTGAGAAAAGACAAGGCTGGTATTTCAGATAGGGACCTTGTAGAACCCAATATTGTAATAATAATTTCCTGATTTTGTAATAACACCCAGGAATGTAATAAACATTTACATTTAGTTCAGTCAAAAATGTAATAACACCCAATAATGTAATAATTTGTCTAATAGTGTAGTACAATGACTTAACTGTTATTGTAATACCAGTCATTTCCATGGCAACATTCCATGTGCATTTCTGTTTATGATTTTGTGTCTATTCACAACCCTGTTTATGATTTATCCTCACAACTTATAACCCTGACCTGTTCCTGTTCACCTCACCTGCAATAAAGTTACGCTTAAAAGGATCGAGTGCTCACATGCATGACCAACTCACTTGTGTTCATACCTTGAGTCCTAATTGCATATCCCTTGTATTCCTGTTCTTTTTGCCCTTGTTTATGCATTTCCCCTATTGATTCTAGTTTTAAATGTATTGGTCTGATCATTGGTATTTTGACCCTTGAATTGTTGAATAGTGTAATAAACTTGACTGAGATTTCATCCAAACTTTCCTCTGATTCATTCAAGATTGTTACAGATACTCTGTTGGGAAATCGTTAATAATCTACAACACTCAAAATAAAATTATTAACAAAAATATATCATGAATATAAAAACTCATGAAAACAGTACATTCCCAATAATGTAATAGGATATTACATTATTGGTAAATCATTGTTATGACAATAACGGTTAACACAATTTATTAATTATTTGGCAATTTTACATTATTGGGATTTATTACATTTTTGACTGAGTAAGTGGAAATTCTTTCACACTTTTGGGTTTATTATATTATTGGGAAATTACTACAAGAATGGGTTCTACTGTCTCTTGGGTTTTGTTTTTCTCTCACCCCTCAAGCTTCTACACCTTTGAGATACACCTTTCCCCCTTGAATTGCCTCTACTGTATGCCAGAGTTTTCCAACTCCTTGTGATTCTTTTGGCTTTCCCTTATCTCACTTTGTGTTTCTTTAGCCTTCAACCTTCAATCTGGTTGGGAAAGCCAGTTTTTGAGCAGTTTTAGTTTTCCTTTTTGTCTCCCTTTTTGAACATGTCAGCCTGCTTTCCCCTGACAGCTTTAGGGATTTTGATTGTGCTTTCTTGTGCTGGTAATGTGCTGGTGAGTCACCCACAAGATTGGTGGTTCAAACCTTTCCAACTCAGTTTATACTGGTCTCCTATATGGGGAAACTGGTGTTTGAATCTGAGTTGGGGTGAGTCACCCTGTTACAGTTTTAATACAGATGCCAAACAATAAAGCTCCTAGTCCAGATGGCTTCCTGGCAGAAGTTATAAACATTTCTGGCATATCATATCCCCTCAATGTTTAAAGAAGTGTACAGCACAACTGTAAGATTCCACCTCATATGAACACAGCACTTATCTCAGTACTGCTCAATCAATGACCAACACTTCCCTCCAGTTACTGCCCTATACAATTTATTAAAACAGATCTGCAAAAAATCAGTAAAACATTGGCCCATAGAATCAAAACTGTCACGTCATTGATTATTCACCAAGCACAGACAGGATTCGTTAAAGGATGGCAGTCTTCTGATAACCTGTGCAGACTATTCAATTTGATTTTCACAGGCTAACAAAACAATCTAGATACTATAATTACCTCCTTAAATGCCAAAAAGCATTTGACAGAGTCAAATGGAAATATCTTTTCAAAACACTGCAGAAATTTAGTTTTAGAAAATCATTTATTTATTAGATAATGACACCTTCACCACTAATTCGATCACCTCCCAGAGTTTTACACTACACAAAGGGACCAGACAAGGATGCCCCCTGTCTCCTTCTTTATTTGTAATTTGTAGTTATTTGTAAAATACTTTTCATACACAGTGGCAATCCAAAGTACTTTCCATATATATAAGAATAATAAAGCTCATTACATCCTGAGGTCTATCACCTTGGGAAGGTTTTGACCAAAAAAAAAAAAAGAAAGAAAAGAAAACTTACAAAATATAAAAATAAAGTTATAGTTGATTTGAAAGGACAACAAATTAAAGAAATATTAAAAATACATTAAAAGAGGAAAAGAACTAAAGTTAATTTAAGGAAATAAAATGTAAAAAATTAATCAAAATAAATGATTAATACAAGATATAAAGTGCATAAAATCAAATTAAAAATATTAAGTGTTGAGGTCAATGATGGGAATAAAGACAATACATTAAGAATGAAAATAAATAAAAGTGCATTTTAGTGCAGAAAGTTAAAAGTGCAGTGTTAAGAGTTAAACTGAGCTGAAATCCTGGACAAATAATAATGTATTTAGTTTGGATTTAAAAACTTCTAGTGTTGCAGCTCTTCTAATATTCTCAGACAACTGGCATAATAGTTGAACACTTCATGCTTAGTCTTTACCTTGGGCAGTACTAACTGACTAGTTCATAACAATCTGAGAGCTTTGCCCAGTTCATAGCACTGCAGCATATCAGAGTGATATGCTGGTCTTACACCATTAAGCAACTTGTGAACAACTTGTATGTAATACTTTAATGCCAACTTTGTAGCCAGTGTAAGTATTTACCTGGAAGCTGGTGTAAGGATTTGCATTTCCTTTTGCTCCTAGTGAGAACTCTCTCAGCTGCATATTGAATCAACTGAAGCTGTTTGATTGTCTTTTCTGGGAGTCCCATTAGAAGATAATTACAATAATCAGCCCTGCTAGAAATAAAAGCAATGGGTTTCTCTATGTCTGGCTTTGCCAGGAAATCTCTGATCTTGTTGATGTTCTTAAGGTGATAAAATTCTGATTTAGTAACTAATTTGAGTGTTATTACCAAATGAGCAGTGTCTACTAGTACACCAAGGTTACAGGCTAACTCTACTACAACTGCAGAATGTTTTGGCCCATCCGGTTGGTGATGTACTCAAGGCACTTACAAAGTGAGTTGATGGGACCATAGTTGTTTGTGGAGAGGTTGTTATGTTGTCTGCATAGATGTTATGTTGTCTGCATAGCTGTGGGATGATCTTGGAAGATGTGGCCAAGAGGAGTCACGTATAAGTTAAATAAGAATGGCCCAAGAATCAAACTTTGGGGACCACCACAGGTCATTGGCACTCTTTCAGAAACATTATTTTATCTTTTGACAAAGTAATTTCTGCCTTATAGGTATGAACTGAACCATTTTAGGGCTGCCCTTGAGAGTCCAACTCACTTCTCTAGTCTATCTATAAGAATTTTATGGTAAATGGTATAAAAAGCTACACTGAGACAGAGCGGTAGTAAAACTGATACCTTACCAGAGTCTGTATTTAAACAAATGCCATTAATTACTTTAACTAGAGCCATTTCAATACTATGAGTTACATATTACTGTACTGTAATCATGCAGCTGATCTTAGACAATTTTTGTCTACGTTCACATTATCAATTTGAAGTGACTCTAATCTGATTTTTTTCAGGAATGTGTAGACACACAAATCCAAACTTTTCAAATCATATTTGAGTAATTTTGGTATGTGGTCCTAGATCAGATTCATATCCGATTTGTGGCCATGTGACTTGAATGAGAATAGGCAGATTGGATTTTGTGTGTCTTTTTGCCTATTCTCATGCAGTTAGAACTGTCATTGTCAAAACAGCAGTGGAGGGGAGCAGCAGGAGTGGCAACAGTAGCTGCAAAGACAGGTAAACATAGATGTCTGGCATTTTTTCACCCTCTTGACTTGATCATGTTACAGCTGATGAACTGTTAGCCACCTCCCAGAACAAAATGAGATGTAAAACATAAGTTACCAGCACACCAGTTTTACCCATTTTAATACCATGTGTCATCTCGCAAATATGATACTTTCTGTTGGTGACACAGGTGAATTGTGCAAAACATATCAATATTGAGGTCCTTGATGCTTCTTAGGGGAAGTTCTGTGGGATGGAAGTGGTGATGATGCAGTAAATGAGAGTGGAGCTGGGCTGATTTTACGCTATACCTGAGGGCTGGCTAACAGAGAGAGACAACTTCATCCCAGACAATGCCAATGTTTCCATTGTTGCTGGGAGGTTATAGAACCACTAGCAGCAACAGTCAAACAGAACAGAAACATCAAATATATAATTTGACAAAGCATACAGCAGAGGACCTGCCTCCATACAGATTATTATAGGAACAGGATCTACCCAGTAGCACTGATAGATACATTTTACAAATATCTTGCTAGTTATTCAGTTACCTGAAATAAGTCTATAAATTTGCCAAAACATATCCCTTGTTTTCCCTATTGCCAACACTGCAGTGTTTACCCTGCTCATACACACCTGCATCAACCAGTGAAATGCCTCATAATTAGCTGCTTAGGTCCATCAGATAAATCAAATCAGGAAAAATACAGATTTGACTAATGGTGTGATTTGTAAGGCCCAGCAATTTATTTAAAAGTATGAATTTAAATGCTAGTGTAAATCATAAAACATTATAAATATAGTTAAGGCTTTTAAAACACAAAGGGGCTAAATAAATCTAGTATCGTTTATTATTTTAAAGTGTAAAGCATGTATGGCAGAGACATTAATGCCCCTGGAGACCTGATCTCACATTCAAGATCTCTTCAAAACATACAAACAGATTCGATTTTCCCAGGGTATACGTCTATGCATAGCTTTGACCACAGAATGTTATTTCAGTTACATTTCTTTTAGATTGAATCTTTATTTTTATATAAGGCATATTGATTAAGTTTAGTTTGAAAGGTTTAGTGCTTCTTCTATTAGGGTTTATGTGAACAAGAACACCAGCCACCTGTGCAGAGTGCACTCCAGGCAGCGTAGATTTCTGCATATGCCTTATGCTCTTTCAATTTATTGTTTGAACAAACAACAACCAATGCATTTCCCTAAAGTGAAAAACCTTTCTCTCTGATTAAAATAAATAAATAAATGAATGAATAAAAGTAAACACAAGTTAGTTGCAAAATTTGTCGGTTAGCCTGTTGCAAAGTATCTTACCTATATCTTCAGTATGCTCAATATTTTGAGTGATAATCAGATGGTAGTGAACTGATTAATAGCATCTATAAACTGACCTAATGAGGTGCTATGTGAAATGAATGTGCTTCTGTAGGCAAACAAGCTGCAAACACTTTCTGCTTAGCTAAGTTTAATAGTATACAGTTTATTTGCATAGTATCTCTTACCCTTTCAGTGATTATAATGCAGTTTGCAAGATTTTTACAAACTGGCCACTGCCCACAAGTTTTAATAAATCATGTATTTTCCCAATTTGATTATTTAATTTAAAATAATTTGAAATATTTATGTACTGGTGGTGTTCTGTAAAGCTGATTGCAGCTCTTTGTGAAACATTAATGGTAATTGCAGTGGGCAGTCGGTAGGAGGTAAACACTTGATGGTGTGTGTGGGGTGTAGGTCTGGTGTGTGCAACAGCTGAAGGACGATGTATAACGTGTCAGTCTCAGAGATTGGTTTGGAAGATTCTCTGGTCCAGGTGGGCGCTGCCTCAACTGGGATGGAAACAGGGACGTATATTTCAGCCTTAATATTGTTCATGCATGGTGGTGGGTTCTGAAATAACCGTCACTTTAAAAATGCGCATACATTGGCCAGTTCATATGCAAGGCAAAAGTGTAGTGTGGAAACATGAATAATTCACTTTGCTTGACAGAGCGAAAAGAGGAGAGGAAAAGCACTCCAAAGGAGACAGAGAGATGGTTTTGGATTCTACTACATGCTCCTGGTATACTGTAGTATGATAGGGAATTCTGATGCTGCTCCGTAGTAGGGGGTGTGGTTTAGAAAGGCAAAACCTCACTCATACAGACATCAAAGCCTAGATTCATCCACTGCTTTACACACAGTACACATCCTGCATCCAGTTAGTTTATCACACACTTATACAGAAAAGACTCACTGTTGGAAGTTAGTTGGGTGCGTGCATATGCATTTTATGTGTGTGTGTGTGTGTGTGTGTGTGTGTGTGTGTGTGTGTGTGTGTGTGTGTGCGCGCGCCCACTTACGTGCGTGTGTATGTGCGTTTGTATGCAGGCTAGCTCAGTCACAAGCGTATGATGTAAGGGAGCTGAAATATGTATCTCATATGGCTGGAGATGTTCCAATATCAGAAGAGAAAGCTTCCACATAATCTACTCTTCTTTTTTCTGGGATCACTAGATTTGTCTGAGACAAGGTTTCATTACACATTATGCTAATTGTGCATTAGACAAAGATTAGTAATGCTTAGTCTGATGCATAGCTTCTGTTCCTCAGACAATGAACAACTGTAAGTATTAGTTAACATCCTGATGTCGTTAGAATGCTTTGTCTTAATCCCTATATTGACTTTGTAGTGTTGTTCTATAAATGTAACTAGTTATGCTTTATGGTTCCCATGCAGGATTTTGCACTGCTGTGAATGTTGATATACAGTCTCTTGTAGTGCAGTGCTGTGAGCAGATGGCTGAGGTGGGCCTCTGTTAGCAGCTGTGTTGGGTTAGGTGCCATCAGTCTACATCACTTTTGTGCCTCTGTCTTAGTCTTTTATCTGAATAGTAAATGTTTGGACACAGACCTTTCTGGATGAAGATAAAGCATGCTGGCATACATGAAACTGAGGTGCTCGCTTCTGTGTCTTTGTAGAGATTTCTTGTGTTGTCTTTTTGAGTAAATTAACTTTTTAAGTAGACTTAACGTAAATCATATGGGTGGCATGTTATTTGTGAAGAGTCTTTCTGTTTATGATCCTGTCAAAAATTGTACTTTTTCAAGGCACTCTATAAATATTTTCAAGTTTGATTAAGAAATAAGACAAAGACTAAAAAATAAATTGAATAAATATAGAATAGAAAGAGCCAACAGATGTCCAGCCTAGTTTACAGAGGAACCCAGCCTGTTGTGTGGGCACACTGTTTTTTGCGCTCTGTCTTTCTGAGTAAATAGTAGTAACAGTGATAAAGGAGCACATTAGCCTTTCTCTGAACAGCAGTTTAAACTCTGCTCTGTTTTTCCATCTGCTGCCTGTCTGCTCTGCCATTTAACCTCCCAGAGAGACCAGACTACACCACAGAGAGACAAGCTGTGTGAGGGTTTTGCGTTTGAATTGGCCTGAAATGACAGTTTAAGGAATAATAAGCTCATGTAAATGAGGGTAAAAGAGAGAGTGAGACACACAGAGTGAGACCCACAGTGAGAGAAAGACAGAGAAAGAGGGAGACCAAAAGAGAAGGAGAGAGGGAGAGATCACCATTATAGTGATAGTACACAAAGATAGAAAGTGGAAAAGAAAGTGAATTAGGCTGAGGGAGAAAGGTAATGAAAGCGAGAGATGGCTGGAGTGACCACTCAATGGAGTGAAGCAATGGAGGGTGAGATGAGGAAACTGATTTTGCCCAACAGAGAGATACACAAGGGCACAGAGGTGAGTGCCTGGGGGTATTCCTATCGAGCCAGCCTAGAGTGAGGAACATAACATTGTGTTGATCACACCAATGGGCCAGGGCCAATCTGGTCAGTAGCCACAGTGGTCCACTTCAGTTTTACTCAAATGCTCATGCAGTTTATGTGAATGTGAGCACTGAGGGTTATCTTCTGATGTACTGGGTAGTGTTTACTCTAAGCACCAGCCACTTTTATGTTTTTTGTTTGTTTGTTTTGTTTGTTTGTTTGTTTTATCTGTAAGCAGTGTGTGTGTGTGTATGTGTGTGTGTGTGTGTGTGTGTGTGTGTGTGTGTGTGTGTGTGTGTGGTACTAATACCTGTGAATTATTGTGGCTTGATTCTTGTCAGGTGATGTAGAATATAGAATATGGTCAAAGTAGATAAAACATTGATTCACTTAATATCTCTTGTACACAAACACACACATTTGTGGTACTGATAGTTAATGTTTTTGAGCATAAACTCTGAAAATAATATTAATATGATATCAATAATTTTTTTAGCAGTTGAATTTTGTATTCATTTGTTTTCTCCTCCATGTCAGTGCTATATGCAGCATTTCGGCTGTTTTTCACTCATCATTTCGTGTCCTGTACAGTAAATAACCATGAAGCAATGCCTAGCAGAAAGCCAAAATGTTCTGCGTTACTGCATCCCTGAATGCTCATTGTTCTGTATTGTCATGTTGTATTATCTTTCCTCACAACTTGCAGTTTTCCTTCATTTGTTAAACCTTATCACAGCAGACATCTAACCTCTTTTCTCTCTATCTCTCTCCATTGCTGTTTCTCTCTTTCCTCTATAATTCCCTCTCATGCCCCCCCCCCCCCCCAATCCCTCCCTTCTTCTGTATGTGTATGCGTGCGTGAAGAGCAGCACGGTGAGTACGAGTGTGTACATGTGTGTGCGCGGGCTATGCGGTTGGAGCGCCACACACACGGAGCATGCCTGTGAGTGGGGACGCCGGTAACCATGAGCCCCCCGCACCCAGAGAGGCTCCCCAGCCGCTGCCGCTCCAGTCCCAGCCTGCGTCCACCCTCCTCCCCCTCGTGCTCCCCCTTGAGCTCCCCCTCTCGCTCCCTCTCCTCATCCACTCTCGCCCCGCGCTGCCACAGCCACAGCCGCACCGCCTCCTCCGCGGCAGCCAGGGGGACAGCTCCCACAGTTCCCGCGGAGACGGTTGCCGAGCGCCGGCCAACCCCATGGAGGAACCCCAGGGCAACACTCTGGTCGTCCGCATAGGCATCCCTGACCTGCAGCAAACGGTGAGTTCTGTCATCTCTACAAACTCTCTCTCTCTCCCTTTCACTCTTTTGCTCGGTCATTTTTTTCTTTCTGTCCCGTTCTGTCTCAGCTGCCGGCCGACATGCTTGTGTATTTCCCCTATTTTTTCTCTTTCTCTCTGTCTGTCTCTCTTTTTCTTGTCTGAATAAATATAATAAGACCTCTTTATTAGTTTAAATGCAGCTGACTTTGGCAACTGAAAGACTGAAAGAAGGGAAACGTGAGAACTGTAGGAGCATTTATTGTCAAGACCGGCATAATTCTTACACAGTTATTTTTTCCCCCCTCCTGAGCTGTCAAACTTGACAAGTGTTACTCTGTAGTGTACTGTGTCTCTGGGGTCTATTCAGCACACACACACACACACACACACACACACACACACACACACACACACACATGTGGTTGAGATGGATAAGGTGCAGAGACAGAAAGAGGGAATGAGAGAAAGGAAGTGAAAGAAAGAGAGAGAGAGAGAGAGAGAGAGAGAGAGAGAAGGGAAGCTTGCAGAAGTGCAGTTACTTACCCATTCATTTGTTGCAGACAGGTCCTCTTGTGTAGGTAGAGGCTTAATTAATTCTAAGTACAGTAGGGATTGATATGGGATTGAGTAGATCTGGTCTGCTGGTGTCTGATCTGCTGGCAGTGGAGAACATCCATGCAGAGCTTTTGGTGCAAGGTGAATTGGTGTGTGTGTGTGTGTGTGTGTGTGTGTGTGTGTGTGTGTGTGTGTATGTGTAAAAGTGCATGTGTTTGTGTGGCTGTTTGTGTTTTTGTCTGTTCGTCTTTCTGGCATGCATGGCAATATCAAAATGATATCCATATCCATATTTAATAAATATAACTACAGAGAGTCTCCTTCACATTTACTTGTAATTAGCTTTTTGGTAGCTCTTTTGTTATATTGTTGTGGAACTAAGTGGATGCTGTCCAAGTTTTATACAGGCTTGCACTCATATGCCATGTGTGGTTTGGATTTTGCTAGCTGCAGTGAGGTGGTTTGATTGAGCCTTGGGAATAATGGTTGCAGTCCTGATCTAGTTGGTTTTTGTCCTGAAGAAAGTATGCTGTAATTTTCCCTGCTTGATCCACTGGCATATTTGTTTCACTTTGTTCATTAAGCTGCCATGGAAAAATGTATGTGTGTTTGTATGTGTGTGGTTAGTGAAAAGAGAGAGAGCACAAACATAAGAAGCAGAAGAGCATGATATGTGATTATTCTTCTACTTTGGCCCATCTCCATCACTTCTCTCTCTGCTGCCTTTCAGTTACAGCTGTGTATGTTTGCACGAATGTGGTAGTGGTTAACAGCGTGTTGCCAATGCTCACAACAATCCTGCCATCCAAATGGACTTGATCCAAATGATACCAAAATGACAAGAACCTGATCAAATCCTCATACAATAATAAGGGTTTATATAGGTGTGGGAGTTGTTTTGGGGGTGTGGGAGCATGTATTTGGCCCTTCTATCAGCCTAAAACCTTAAGTGCAAAGGATTAGATACATAATTAATATAATTAAGAATTAATTACATAATTATTATTAGTTACAGTAATAATCAAGTTGGTGAAAATACACTCTAATGAAAGTGGGTTTTAGGACTCTCATTATAATAAGAAAGCCTGAGTGTTGGTGAGTGTGTCCTTTAGGGAGGCCAGTGCCTCTTGTGCTAATAAAACTGGGTGAATGAGAGCAGAAAAAAAAAAACTCTGTAAATGTCACAGTTTCAAAAGCACATTTCTGTGCCATGCCACTTTCAAATGTTCATGCACACATGCTAAATCTGGACACAATCACTCCATGCATTATACCAAAATGGTAGACCCACTATGATCAGAAGAATTCATCTGAGGTTATTTATTATTCAGGCTTGTTTCATATATCAGTCTAATGGGCAGTGATGTGTAGAGTATCTCTTTTCTAGCTTTTTGTAAGTGTTTACATTGAATATCTTGATTTTGGACTGTACCTGAGTCTTTTCTATCACAGAAAGCACTGATTCTAAATTCTATACCAAACCCAAGTAATATTATCTTTATATTACCCAATATTATGCAAAAACCATCCTGACTTGTTGGATGTGAAGCAAACAAGACCCCCTCTGATAGACTGTGATCTCCTTTTCTTTCTTCTTCTTCTTTTTTAACTGTGATGTGCTTGAGGTATGAAATTGATGACGGCTTTTTTAATGTATTCTTGGTTTCTCATTGTTTTTCAAAAATCCTTCATTATACTTCTTACTCTAAACAAGATTTTGTTGCATTTTCTCCAATAACCATAATAACCAGGATAACATGTGTTAACCCTTAATAATATTTACGTTTTGCTCCATGCTATCTATCTATCTATCTATCTATCTATCTATCTATCTATCTATCTATCTATCTATCTATCTATCTATATATATATATATATATATATATACATATACATACATACATACATACACACATTTTTTTTCTTAAATACTTGCTCAACTTCTGCTGTTATAACCAATGCATTTTCCATTGGGAGCAATAACGTTATAAAGCTATTTGTTGATCTATTTATCTATTTATCTTCTGGACAGTAATTTAGTAAAAGTAATTTAGTGGAATTTACTAGAGGACCACCAAAAAATGGAGAAATTAGTAATTGAATAAGACACCTCACTTAAGGTTTCTGGTAAGACTCTCTTGCCATGAACAAAGCTATATTCCCTAATGCACTTTTACAGTATGCTTCTGCAAACACACTGCATACTGCTGAGAAGTAGAGTTCATGAATAATATGAAAACTTTTGCACTGTGTAAGAAAATATAGGATTGTTAAGGAGCAGTCCTCTTTCTATGAAGATTTATGTGGAAGGTAGTTTTCTACTGAGAAGTTAATGGATAATTGAATGAATACTATTATGAATACTGCATGGAAAGCATGTCTACATGATAATTAACATGATAATTTTGATGAGTTTGAATGGGACTGTGATGGTAGTTATTGTGAAGTAACTGTGGTTAAAAATGAGGAGTAGACTTAAGTTATAAAATGCATTTCTTGTGTTTTGGCTTTGCTCCCCATTACTGTAGATTTGAAAATAAACAATGGCTGCAAAATTAAGTGCATAACATGTTATATAATTTGAAAGCCTTTCAAAGTATATATCAGGTAAACCATGGAAACACATGGAAACATATCGCTTTTTATATGCAATCCCCCACATCAGAGAACCAATCGAACAAATTAACATAAAATACAATCCAAAACACTCATGTTGGGATTGAAATAAATTAATTTTACCCAGTGTTGAAATGATTTTGTCATAGCCCATAGATTTCTAGCATTGTGCCCAAATAAGAGCAATAGGAATTAGGAATGGGCCTTATAGGGTGACATGAATGTGGCATTTAGGAAACCCCACAATACCCTAACAAAGTTTAGCATGTCAGAATGTATTGTATTTTCCTGCATAGTTTGACAACTCCTGTGACATGTTCCTTGATAGCCATGACTGACAATGTTTGACCTTCCTCCCTGATGACCTATGAATTCATATAAAGATATGTACGATATTTGGTCTGCGTCAAACATGTCGTGTTGCCCTTCTCATGACAATTTTTAGGAGCCTATCATTTCCTATTCTGACATAGTAACCACTAATATAAGATATTTTAAAGACAAAAATAATATAAGATATATTAAAGACAAAAATATTGTTTAATCTGATCCCTCCATTAGTCCACTCAAGACATTTATGTTTAGCGCTATTGATGAGATCTATACATATTTATATTTATTAAATGCTTTGTTCTTTTCCTGTTTAATCTCACATACCTTAAGCTGTGTAAAGGTTGATGTTCTGTTCTACCCAGTCTGTAGTGTTCCTATTGGTTTTTTGTAGATAACAAGGAGAAGGTGTTTATTTTATCAATAACTTTTTGTACTTTTTGGAAAATGCTAAAACATTCTTTACTTTTTATAGTTTTATGTTTAATTGCATTAATGCTTAATTAGTTGTAAAATAGTGTTTTAAATGCAAAATAAACAAATAGTGTCATGATAACAGAATCTTGGGTGTCTTAAACCATTTGCACACTGCTGTAGCCTTGTTATGTTTAGTACTTGGTGGAGGACTTCCTAAAGTCTGCAATAAACATTACTTCTGTTCTTCCCAGGTAATGTTCCAGGCCTGTAATGCAAGTCTCTTATTGCCTTTAGTCTTATTTCCAGTAAGTGAAATATTTGCTAACTATGATACCAAAACATTATACATCTTGACTTAAATAAAAATAAATAAATAAACAATATATTGTTTTTTTGTCAGTATATTCCAGCCAAGAAATTGTTGGAAAATTTGTCCTTAAATGACTTATATGACTACATGAGTGAATAATCTATTGTAACACGTATTCTCTTCCTATCACTCCTTCTGTTTTAATCATGTTCTGACTTTCTTTGGCAATTGTTTGTCATTTCATCAAACAATACTTCTTCATTTTTGTGACATTATTTGACCTTATGTGACAGCACACATAAAACAAGTGATTTTTGTTTCCAATGTTTTCGCTTTAGCAGAAGATAATTCCACTGCTAGTGGATTTTTTTTTGCAGATCTCTGACAGGAGTAAAGTTGCTCTATTTGCCTTTCAGTAGTGCACTCTTGTATGAACAAAAGAGTTTTTGTGGGTCATTTACAACTATATGGCGAATTGATAAGCGTTAGCACGATCTGATGTGGCACAGTCATACAAACTAATTTCATGAAACATTTAAGATAAAAATAAGAAAAATTGTTGCATGAGACCTGTTGTTCTGCTTCAAGGTGAAATGCTTTCTCTCTCTCTCTCTCTCTCTCTCTCTCTCTCTCTCTCTCTCTGCATTAACTTTCTTCCCATCTGTCCATGAGCTTTTTTTTTTTACTTTGGACCCTACAGGCTTTATTATGTGCTTTTTTAGCAAGTTGTAACTAGCTCTTTCTATTCTTTAGACATATTAATGGTTAGCATCTTGTATTAAACCCTTCAATGTCATGCTGGTGTATTCTGTTCTTTATGAGGTCCTTGACATAAACAATTATTTTGATTCATAGAATGGATTTTGTTCATGACTGAAAAAAAATAAATAAAAAATTTAGCGTAATACATTATATTTTCAATTTTCCCAGTGTAATAAATATTTGATGTCTATGTCAATTTGATTCTTACTGAATTTCCAACCTCGCTTTAATGGAGGGGATTCACTTCTTTACTTCTTAGCTTGAGGCAACAACAGCAGTAGTGACAGATCCCATATTTAGAATCAATTCCTTAGCTTTTTTAGCTTGCTTGTGCATTAACTAACAATAAAAGAATCAGTTTAAGCCAAATAGTTGGCTAAAAAACAACAGTCAATCATGTAGTTCCTGTCACCTGAGCGACAGAAGCCAATTATCTTTTCTGAACTGTTGACAGAGTGGAATTACAGCCCATCAGCAACAAGAGTGCACACCTCCGCAAGACAATACTTCAGCTAGGTCTGCTTATAAGAGAGAGGTCATCAGATTACTTTAAGTTGGAATGAAAGTCCATCATCCCCCTGTATAGAACTGGCACATCATCAGCGCAGCTAGAATCTTCTCTTAGACAAATTCTTCTCTTAGACAAATTCTTCATTTGTTTTTTGTTTAGGCTCTGGTCTCTTGGGTGCAAGTTATTTATTACCAAGCAGCCCAGTTATTTAGAAATGAACCAAAAATGCCATACTTCCACACTTATTTCAAATTGTCTTTACGATGCCCTTCTGAGTCAGGTAGTCTTTCTTGTATTATATGAGGTGGATATGTGAATGCAGAATGGGTGCAGAACGGCTTTTAACGCCGGACTGCTGCGCCGCACTAGAGTGGTGAGGTTGAGGAGGACCTATATATTTGTAGAACAGCAGAAGCCACAAATCTACTGCTCTAAAATTCTCAGTTTTTCTGTGGTTGTTGCTGCAGATGTATGCACTTTGCTTTTATGATATGAAATCAATTCTATTTTCATATGCCTACTGTTTGGTGTGCTCTCTGTCTCTCTTTTCTCCCTCTCTTTTCATGGTGTGATGAAAAAGTCTAATGTTGATAGGTTTATTTTTCCATGACAGAAACTCTGTAGTGATGTTGATAATAAGACCTTATAAATTAGCTTCTTTTTTTATTCCCTCAATTTTTCCTGCTCTCACCTGCTTTGATAACAGTTTGCTCCAGGATGCCCTTAGATGCTTTGTAGATAATTAGAGTATCTTTAACTTTCAACTGAATATCAATTAAAATGCCAGTGAAATCTAAATGAAATATAACAGATTCTAAGCGTAAACCTAAACCTAACTCCAGATCTAGTCTTGACTTCAACCCAATGCCTAAACCTATTTCTCAAAACCTAACTCTAGCCATTACCATGTTGAGAATCACTTGAGTTTCAATAAATAGTTTGACATTTTCCGCATCTGCAGATACTCTATAGGCACAACCAAAATAAAGTGTATCCTTAGTTTTTACTTCTCTCCTTTTAATCTCTTGTGAATTCTGTTGTTCTGCAGTCATCTTGCCCCCTCTTCTGGTATGTGTGTTTGGTTGGAAGGGAGGATGCCATCCATCACCGTGGTGACGGAGATGCGGTTTTTGGAGGCGTCTCACGTTCGCCTGATGCTATTTTTAGCTCATTCAACATCAGCCTGCATGAACATGTTTGCTGAGCCATCCAGCTTGATCACCATCTAGCCACTTCACACTCTTTATCTCTCTCTCTCACACTTTTCTTCCTCTCTTTACGTCAGGTCTTATCAGGTCTTTTTTTTTTTTTTTTGCTTTCTATGTTTGTCAAGTCTACAATCTATATAAGTACAAAATATGCATAACAAAATGTGCACATACTCTATCTATCCATCAATCTATCCATCTATCAAACACTATAACCAATCATGTCTAGATGCAATTGACATGAGCACACCCAAGTGTAGGCCATCTGTGCAACTCCCATCTGATGTGTGTGTGTGTGTGTGTGTGTGTGTGTGTGTGTGTGTGTGTGTGTGTGTGTGTGTGTGTGCAGCAATTGCATTGCAGTTTAGTTTACTAGCAGAGGTTTCCCTGTATTACTCCTTACAGCTATAGCAGCTCCTGTCTCTTTAAAATGAATGTTTTACATAAACTTTCTGATGTAAATGTTTTGGCCAAAACTGTCATTAGATATCTACATAGATCCAAAGTAAAATCTCAAGAAGTCAAATTTGGACACGTGGAAAATCTGTTTAAATTTGATTTTTGGTTAACCATTTGAATAGTTTGAACTGACTGAATTATCTATTGTACTCACAGAAGTTATTCCTTTGGAATATACACACTGGTATCATAGTAAGAGGTTATTCAGAAAGGTCATTTAAACTCCATACTAATTTACTGGTGCACATTCAACAATAGAGAAGTAGCAGAGTTCTTTTCTAAAGCTTCTTCAGGGTTATTTGAGTTTAATTTAGGCTGCCACACACACATAATTATGGCTTTAGCCTTACAGAGGATGTGTTATCCATCAAAAAATGAAACAATAATCAAACTCATGTTTGGTTATATTCCTCTTGTCATTTGTGTTTTTGCATGTCCTGTCCCTTTGTTCCTCTCTTCTATTACAGATGCAACATTTGTGCTCTTACTGTGTTCTTACTGTCTAGCAGCCAATGGGACTTGAAGCCCACTTAACAATTCACACCCTAACACACACACACACACACACACACACACACACACACACACACACACACTCTCTCTCTCTCTCTCTCTCTCTCTCTCTCTCTCTCATTCCAAGTTATTTTGAGTGCAGTAAATGAATAATTTTTTGCTTATGCAGTTTGTAAAAAGAGTAAGCTTGTGTTTATGTGTGTGTGTGTGTGTGTGTGTGTGTGTCTTTTGACAATACCAAAACCTGTTGAAAAAGAAAGAACTGGTTGCAAATGGTGCCGTTTACCTACCTGATTTAGGTTATTTTAGAGATGTTTTTTGCTTCTTTAGTAAAGTGCTATAATTTGAGGCCTACTATTTTCTGCTCACACTTCTACTCCACGTTATATTTTCCGTGATGGGTCCCTGACATGGCTTCACAGCTTATGACATGGCTAAGCTCAATTAATGGTTCATATAGTGATTTTTCTCAGATTCTTTCACTCTTGGCACTTTAACCTAAGTTGTCAGTGATGTCTGAATAAGGAGAATGTTGTTATCAGTAAAGACAGTACTACAGTGCATTATGGTTATATTTTGAGTTTACAAAATACTGCCACATACACATAATTATAGCTTTAGTTTTACAGAGGATGTATTATCCATCCAAAAATGAAACCATAATCATGTCAGCCTTCTACACCCAACATGATTTCTGATTGCAAGTTAACATAAATGTGCATGAATATGAACTCACATAAAAAGTTATGAATTTATAAGAATATGTCTGGTGCCTTTTCTTATGAATATGATCTCTCTTAGTAAGATCACATTTTATACACTATTTACTCTGTTATGTGATATGTTATTGTTTTCGAAGGTTCAGCAAGCCATGACAGGCTATTGAATGATTAAAGGAAACCAAGTACTCTGTCTGATTTTACTTGACCACTTAACCAAAAGCAGCTGTTTCTGATACCAACTAAATAGCTATCAGTATTGAGTGTATTAGAAAGTGAATTTAATTTGATCCTGTGTCTACAAAACACAGTTTTAGTGTGATACCTTCATGTTTTCATGTGAGTAAAAGTAAGCATATTTTGACTGACACTAACAGTTATGGTGGTTGACAGGTGGTCTAGACTTGGCAGTAGAACACGAAGGATCTTCATTTGTAGCTGAAATGCAGGAAGTAAGTTGCTCTTTCTTTAGAGATTCCTCCATCATGCCTTCTTTTGCTCACACTCATACTTTGTCCTCTCCTTTACTGTCACACGTGTGTGTGTATGTGTGTGTGTGTGTGTGTGTGTGTGTGTGTGTTTAAAGGTTTTTCTGTTGTGAAAGATTCCTGCTTTTCTTGTTCCTATGTCAGTGTAAATTTACAGTTTTGTTTTCTTTGTTTTCCTGCATTATTATGTATTTGTCCTTTGGGGTGATGGAGCTCTGGATAAATTTTCAAATAAAGCATGTTTACTTACGTGTTTGTGTCCTGCCTAGGCTCACTATTTGTTACAGAACACCCAACCAAACTACAAGGACACAGCGAATGAGCATACCTGAGTAATGGACTTGTCGTTGGGGTATGTCAACCGCGGCCTTCCCCGGGAAAAATAAACTCCATTGCACTGCAGGAACATGCTCCAGCTATACACCTATTACACTTTTGGCAGGAGTGCCTCTACAGAACCAGGATTTACTCCCATCAATCTCCATCCCCACTGCCGGAATTCCCAGCTGCCACTGATCCACTTCCCATGTTCCCAGGCTCTCTTGACCACCTTAGCCCTGCTACCCATGGTTCCAGCCCCTCTATCCCTGCTGCCCTTGGTCCCAGCTGACCCAGCCACTCTACCCGCTGTCCTTGCCATCCCAGTCTCACTGCCTTCGATTCTGGGGGGTAAGCCTGCCCCAAAATCTGCAACCTCCAGTCCTGGTCACCCCAGCCCCACTGGTTCTGGTTCTGGTCCCACTGCCTACAGTCCTGACTGTCATCCTCACACCTGGCACTGAAGAAGGACTGTCCCCACACCCTGCACCTGTGAGGGTGCAGAACTTGCATACAGTGTGATACTCTTGATACTCATGCATGGAAAAGTCATGGCTACCTTTTGGATGCCCCGATCCCCTTCATGGACCATCCACCCTATGGTGTCCTGTACTTCCCTGGTGCTCTCATAGATTTGTCACCCTCCAGTCTCCTTGATCCACCTGCCACTTTCATGTACCATCCAGTCTCCTTTGCTGATGCACCCCCTTGCAGTCTCCTGGACCCACCGCCCTTCCTCATGGATGTGCCGACCCTCTTTGCAGGTCCCACATACCCAGTAGGGCCCTGACTGTTGCCAAAGTTATCAACCCAGCTCCAGCTTCATTTTCTGACCAGACCCAAGCTCCTGCCCTTGTTCTTGTTCTTGCTTCCTTTCCAGGTCTGCTCTAGTTTCAGTCCTGGCTCCAGCTCCTGTTTTTACTCCTGTTCCTTGCCTGGCTCCAGTTTCAGATCTTGTCTCAGGCCCCTTTCATACATAACCTGCCTAAGGGCCCCGTACCTCCATCTTTGTCCATGACACTTCAAGATCTGCATGTCAGAGGGAAGCTCTGTCATGGTTTACCCGTTAAGTGGTGCAGTTGCCATAACAACAGTGCCATGTGCACCTGTTATCCAGTAGCCATAAACCATTCTTGTACATACTTATTTGTGCATGCAGTATATATTTATGTGTTTTGCTGTAAAAATGTCCTTGTTTTCTTCTTCTCACACAAAATGTGTTCTCCAAGTTCTTCTTGTTTCATTTTCTTTGTTTTCCTGCTTTGTTATGTATTTGTCCTATGGGATGATTGAACTTTACCTAGATTTGTGTGAGGTTCCAAAATAAGCACATTCACCTACGTGTCTGTGTCCTGCTGTGACGGGGCAAGCAAGGTCAGACGCTCGCGGATGTAGAGTGATGGATTTATTTTATTCCAAGTTCATGGTGGGTGAACAAGCCAGGGTTAAAACCAGGAATGCAAAGACAGGGGTAATCCAAATCATTAAGGTAAACAGTCCGAGTCAAAAAACCAGAGCACAATCATAAACCAGGCAAACTATTCTAAAAAGGGGCAGGCAAAAATCAGAAGACAGAAAAGCAAAAAAAACCAAAATCAATACACAGGAGAGAAATCAAGAAAAGAACGCTCGGTATGCACAGTGGATACTAGTGGCAATACTTCACAATACTGGGAAGTTCTAGGCAGGTTTAAATACAGTTGAATGTAGAAAAACAGGTGATATCAATATTCCGGTGATGAGGATCTGAAGGAATGTGTATGATTGGTTGAGTCATTAGCCGGGTGGCGAACAGCATGTTGGGTGTTGTAGCATGCTTGGGGTTCGGCTGACGTGACACCTGCATCAACTTTCCATTCATTTACACTATTCATTTAATGTAATGGTGTTTATTTGTTTTCTCTTCCTGGCTGGGATAATAATAGTATTATTGAAAAAGTTTATACATTAAGCAGCTTGAAATTGATGATAGGCTGTCTAATGTGTCCTCGCCTCTTCAAAGTTGGTTGCATGACTGCCTTTAAACATGAGTAATGAAGCTTTCTTTTAGTCAGGCTTTATTACCTTTAGCTCTGCTTTATTCTGAAAAATCATCATCTACAGCAATTAATAAATGGCATCACACTTCTGTGATCCCTTAATGAATGTAGGAAGGAGTAAATGTAAGAATTGTCATAATTAGTCCCTCCCAGCTTCCGTCTTCCTTGTTTCCCCTGTCTTGTGTATTTTAGTTCTATGCCATAGTTTCATTTTCTCCGCCCCTTGTTTGATTTTCCACACCTGTCCCTTGGTCTTGGCTGTTCATTGTGGTTGTTTACTTCATTGCTGTTCCTTGTTTGTTTGAATGGTTGCATTTCTGTGTTTGGTGGATGTATGAAAGCCAATCTGAATTTCAAAGCCTTCGTTTATGTTAGCCTGTTTTGTTATTCTAGCCTTCATGTTTCCTAGCCTGCTTCCCTTTATAGCCTGCTTCCCTTGTTTGCCTAAGTGTGTTTGTTTATCATGTATCCCCATAATCTCCGTGTTGGCTTTATGACCTTGGACTACTCTGACTATGACTCTGGATTTGCCCTTAATAAATCTCACTCTTCTCCGCACATGCATTCGCCTCCTTACCACTCACCGTTACAGAATGAACAACCCAACAAGGACACAGCGAAAGAGCGAGACTCTGGTAGATGGTTGTTCCGCTGGGATGAAACTCCGGCTGTTTCTACACAGTCCGAGTTCATTACGTCTCAGGGCCATCAAACAAGAGACAGCAAATCCCCTGGCGCTGTGGGTACATGGGCATCTCGTCGTTCCCAGAAAAAGCAGGATCACGTTTATTTTGATGACGACAAGATCCCAGGTAAGCGCCAAGAGTCTACCCATCTTGACCAATGCTGCAGGGGGGAGCGGCCTGCAGCACAAGACATGAGTAGGTGGAGTGGATGCACAGACAATCCATGGCTAGGCACTTGTCGTGCACTTAAGTGCAACTGTGAGCTACCTATCACTCGCGTGAGCCTTGGGAGTCACCAAGAAGGTTCTGCGTCTGTGTGTTCCTCCAGGGTAACACCCCCACCCCCGCCCAGTGCCTGTGGCTATCCTGCAAGCCACCCGTCCTGATCCTGTTCCCAGTGTGAGAGATGCCACCCGTCCTGATCCTGTTCCTGGCATAGTGGATGCCGCCAGCAAGAATGTTCCTGGTGTTAGAGACGCCACCTGTCCTGATCCTGGTCCTGTTCCCGGTGCGAGAGACACTACCCATCCTGATCCTGGTCCTGTTCCCTGCGTAAGAGAGGCCACCCATCCTGATCCTGGACCTGTTCCCGACATGAGAGATGTCGCCCATCCTGATCCAGTTCCAGTTCCCAGCATGAGAGATGCTGCCCGTTCTGATCCAATTCCTGGCTTGAGAGACGCTGCCCATTCTGTTACCAGGTCTGTTCCTGTAGCTGCACCTCCGGACACCACTGCTGAATGCTACAGCCACGCCCGCGGTCCCGCCAGTTCCTGTTCCTGGAGTGGAAGAAGCCACTCCACAAGCCCCTGTGCCTTCTGCTAGACTTGTCCCAGTGGTTGCTCCTCGAAGCTCTCCTGTGCCCCAAAATGCTGCCACTGCCATTTCTCCAGTCTCTTCCGTATCTGAAGACCTGATTCACAGGCTTCATGCTCCCTGCCCATCCCACCCCAACCTGTGTCTTCTGCTGCCTACAGCCCTGGGTTCCCACCCATAACGCCCCGGCCTGTATCTCCTGTTCCCCATGTGCTTCCTGTGTCTCCTTTTTTGCCTGTTCCTTCTGCCCCGTCATTTTTGCCTTGTTTGTTGCCTGGTTTTGTTTTTGCAACTGTTGTGTTGTCTGTCCCTGTGCCTGTTTCTGTGCCCATTACGGTTCCTGTGTCTCCCTTTGTTTCTGTCTCTGTGCCCGTCCGTGTGTCCATTCCGGTGCCTGTGTCCATTTTTGTTCCTGTCCCTTTGTCCCTGGCCTGTTTTGCATTTTTGTACTCCTCGTCCTCCCTTCCAATGTGTTTGTCATCCAAAGTCTGTTTCTGTTGTGCCTTCTGTTTCTGCTCCCACTTCTGCTTCTTTTCCTGTTGCTCCTATTCATTTGGTTCCTGTGTCTATTCCCGCTTTTGCTCCTGGTTCTTGTCCTGTTCAGTCTTCTCCTGTTGCCCTGGTTTCTGTGTCTGCTCCTGTGCCTGCTTCTGTTCCAGTCCCTGTTCCTCATCGTGCCCCTTGATTCGCTACTGTTTCTGCTCCTGTGTCTCATCTGGGTCCTGTTCCTGCTCCACGTCTTGCCCATTCTGTTCCTGTTGGTGTCTCGTCCTAGTCCTGTTTTATTTTTTTTTTTGGTGGTTCCTGTTTGTGCGCACCCTGGTGTTGTGTGCTTTGGGGTGGGTTACTGTCACAATTAGTCCCTCCTGCCTTCCGTGTTCCCTGTTTTCCCTGTCTTGTGTATTTTAGTTCTATGCCGTACTTTGGTTTTCTCCGCCCCTCGTTTGATTTTCCACACCTGTCCCTTGTTTAGTTCATGTATTGAAACCCTACCTTGTGTCCTTGGTCTTGGCTGTTCATTGTGGTTGTTTACTTCATTGTTGTTCCTTGTTTGTTTGAATGCTTGCGTTTCTGTGTTTGGTGGATGTATGAAAGCCCTTCTGCGTTTCAAAGCCTTCATTTTTGTTAGCCTGTTTTGTTATTCTAGCCTTCTTGTTTCCTAGCCTATGTTATAGCCTGCTTCCCTTGTTTGCCTTAGTGTGTTTGTTTATCATGTATCCCCATAATCTCTATGTTGGCTTTATGACCCTGCACTACTCTGACTATGAATCTGGATTTGCTCTTAATAAATCTCGCTCTTCTCCGCACATGCATCCGCCTCCTTACCGCTCATCATTACACGAATAATCTTTATAATTCCCCCACTGCAAAGAGCAGAAGCATATTGTGTTGCTAACATATCTAATATATGCTAAGTATAAATGTTGTGTTACTCATGTTTTCACTATCTTATTGATAATCTTGCATTCTTATATGCCTTCATAACAGTGAGAGATTAATCTTTTTTTCCTTGAAGCCCTGTAATGAAAATGAGTAAGCATTAGCCCAAAGTTCTTAAAGACAAGGGTGGGGAGCAGCTAAACTCTGTCTGGATAACAGGATAATGTGGTTCAGTCTGTATGTCAGTGACTACTATAGGCTGTCTACAAGGAGATTTCCAGTTCTGTGGTTCAATAATAAGAGTGTGCTCACACAAACCATATATTTTGGAACCTGTCATTAAAAAAAAGGATAATTCTGAATGATTTGCAGACAATTTTAGTGGATGGTGGTTTTCAGTCGGGCTTGTTTACTTTAGTGAGTCTTCATATTCGTCCAGAATAGGTTCTGCAATTCTGGAGATTTGCAGGATCAGCTCATGGGTTGGAAGCCACTTGTGAGAGTGAAAAGACAGTCCAACATTTCTAATGCAGTATACACTACTCAATGCTTGCTCTATGCACACTCATATTAACATAAACACTTAATACAAAAGCACATAAACAAATGCATGCACATAATATTATTTTCTGAAGTCTAGGAGCCATTACAGCATCATAATGTATTGTTCTTATGTGCTTTTATAGCTTGACTGCAGAAATGGTTGCAGTAACCCATATAGAGCAAAAAGGTCTGAGCTTTATAGTCACTACCATCCAAAGCCAATATCCAGCTCAGCACTCAGTCTGACATGTATCTTCTTTGAGGTGTTCTTTATTTATTTATTTTACTTTTTTTCTCCAAAGAGTGAGGGGTTGTATAGCCACTTTTACAGGCAGTCATAGACACCTGCATACTCTCATCTGCAAGCACACTGTCAGTCAATCCAAGTCAATCCCAGAACACATATTAAAGTACATATGTCAACATAAATCTGCAATAAGAGATGTATTGCCCTTTTATTTGCCATAAATATCCACCTTATAAACCTCTGCATTAGGATTTGACACAATAGTGCAGTGAATGAATTATAACATCTGCTAAATCTTGTATTTACAGTTGTGAGAGCAAATCACTTTTGTTATGAAAGGTGACATTTATTGAATCTTCATTTGAAAATTGGATGTTACCTGGGACCATCTTTGTTCATAAATTCTGTGAAAGCAAATACTATTGTTTTGTAGATATCTAGAAGTCACTTATACTCAAGTCCTTTTTAGATTCATTCAAAGAAAACAGAATTTCTGAAGTTGCTTTTTTAGATTTTAGAATTTTTTTGCAGTTGAGTGTGATCTATAATATTGCCTGAGGAAGCTTTGTTTAGATTGGCTGTTTCTTTTGTATAGAAAATATAATTGCCATGAATGACCTAAAAAGGACTAATAAATCATTACCAAGATTTTATTTCTGCTATTTTTTTCTTGGATTAAAAAAAAAATAACCAGTTCAGATTTTGAGTTATTATATGGAATGTGAAGAGCTTGGTAACATGATTCAGCATTTAAGCATTTCTTACCATGGTACTATTCTTTTAAGCAATTTTGGGAGGACAGAGGAATAATTAGCAATGAAGGACAATTAATTTAACATACAGTTCCATCACCATCTATGTTATTGTCATCGCTACATGCTGGTGTGTAGGCCATGTTGCCTGTTCATGCTCCATTGTTTCTTAATTAGAAAAACTACAACCTCAGCATTTTCAACAGATTTTTTTGTGTGTGTCTATGGGTGTGCACATTATATTTTTTATGCACATTTGTGTTTTTACAAATCAGTGAATGCTAATTTAATTATGAGTGTGTCCATTGTTTTCAGCTCTTTTTGTTAAAGCAAGTTAGTGCCTCTGGGTTTTTAATCTCTCTCTCTCTCTCTCTCTCTCTCTCTCTCTCTCTATATATATATATATATATATATATATATAGATAGATATAGATATAGATAGATATATATATATAGATATAGATATAGATATAGATGAGGAGAGCACAGGTTAGTTGTATTATAAAGATGGAATTGCTGTTATATTCTGTGTCTCAGGTATATGGAGGACTGTGCAGGTGAGTGGACTGTTGTCATGTCATTCTCATGTCTAGAGTAGTAGATCCAGGTGGAACCAATGGTTCAGAGTGCCACTGGGGCTAGGTATGGCCTTAGTCAGAGGGGAGTCAGTGTGGATTTTATGGGGTAGGAAGTGATTGGCTGTGTGGAAGCGTTACAATAGATATATATAGGGTGATTAACTCAGTTTGTGCTGTTGGTGTAGTGCATAAAGCCCTGTGGGACTGGTGGCAGCGAGCACACATTAAAAGAGTCAGCGGAGCTGGGTATGGCCTTAGTCACCAGAGAGGACAGTGTGGGTTTATGGCTAAAGAGGTTTTGTATATGGTTAATTTAGAAGTGGGTTTGGAAGGAGGTGGATCTAGGATGCCAGACCTCACTGTAGAGCCTTCTGAAGGTGTTGTGGGCTTAATATGTGATATGTGATGTGACATATGTGAAACTCTAATAGTTTGGTACAGGGTACTTGACATCCTGCGTATAATTACAATTACCTTTCTTCTGAAGTATGTGTGTTCATGTTCAAGAGAAATGATTGTAGAAATATTTCTACAGGTGTCAGTCTGCCTTTTATATTTTATTGTGCAAGTTTTCACAGGTGAAGAATTTTAGTTATGCACTGTATTATCTCATATATTTAAATCAGATTTTCATTCAGAATTGTAGCTGTTCCTGTAGATGCCAGTGCATCTCTGAAGTGGTTTTAGTTAATACTCAAACACCAGCTTAGCTTACATTCACTTAACCTACAGTACCAGTCAAAAGTTTGGATACTCCTACTCTTTGTTTATTTTTACTATTTTCAACATAAAAACAAGGAAAATATAAAACCAATGAAATAACACATATGTGATTATGCTGTGATAAATAAATGTTGTCTATCTTGGGTGTTAGATTCAAAGTAACTATCCTTTACTTTGATAACAGGTTTGCATGATCTTGATATTCTCTTAACCAGCTTCATAAGGCTGCCACCTTTTTCATTAGTCTTGAAGATATTTTCACATACCTAGAGCACTTGGAGGTTGAGGAGCTAAAGTTCTGAAAGAAAACTATTTGCCGAGGGTGCATCTAAAATTGTGTGTGTTCATGTGTGTTTTGAAAATGAATTCATATGTAGGCTCTTTCCCAAATTATATTTGTTTTAGAAACAAGCTATAATGCATTAGATTAAAATGTCATTATTACTATTAAAATCATACATTCAGTATGTACAAACTTTTGACTTGTCATGGAATGCTCCCCTTCCCACTGGTCAAGTGGCTTGGCCTGCTGGGTGCAGTGGGAGTTCAATGTTAGTCTTGTTTGTAACCATGCCCTTGTTGTCGGCGCACACCTGCACATCGTTTAGTGTTGTAATGTCTGTGTGTATTTAAACCGTTGTTGGTGTGTGCGTCTGTCGGTCATACAGTCGTTGTAGTCTGCGTTAGTGTTCGTGTTTACATTCACAATGTTCCAAGTTATTTGTGTTCATGTTCACCTTGTTTGTGAGTGCCATTGTCTTCAACGTGTCAAGAAACGTCTATCACCGTCGAGGGAGTCTGTGTGTACTGCTCCTTACCCTTCAGCACTCGGGACGTTACATGATTATTACTGTATCTATACATTTGACCAGTAAACTACACCCACATCATAAGAGTAAAAGTATGATCTGATCTCTGGTGAAAGAACTTTATTGGATGTATTACCTACATAATGTGTTACTGTATTAACTTGTTCCAAATTACCTTTCTTTTAATAACAATGGCAAAAAAACATTCAGACTTTTTTGTGGAGTTGAAAAGACTTGTTCACCACTACAGTAAGGTGTAATGAGGTTTTGTAAAGGTTTGTGTAGTGAGGCCAGGCCAAACTTTAGTAGCAGTCAGGCCTTTTAGCTGTAGCTCGTCACTTTCAACACATCAGATACATCTCAATGCAGAAAGTGCTTATAGAGAAGCTGAAATCTTCCCAGCAACGGCATGATGCAAAGAAACCGACCACACGTTAGCATCACTCAGACCCCACCCTTCCCCCAACTACAACATATCAAGCGTCAATGCTTAACACATCTTATTTATTATTTATCTCTTGTTTCACACAGCATGAAATATGAGTGGGAGAGACAGAGAGAGAGACACACACAGAGAGAGAGAGAGAGAGAGAGAGAGAGAGAGAGAGAGAGAGAGAGAGAGAATTAGCACTGCTGAAGTGTTCCTTCAGGATAGGTAATTATGAGAAGAACATATGCACCTGTTCTCACATCAACACACTACGGAGACTCGAGGTTTGGCCTGGAGCCAGAGGCACACAGAGGAAGAGGATCAGACTAGAAAGACTGAGAAGCTGAAGGAAGTGAGCAGTACTAGGAGCTTAAATGTATGGCAGTCAGACAGCACATACATGCAGCAAAAATACAGTAACTCAAATGTGACATCACAGATCATGAAACCTACATAATCAAACATGCACACACCCTGTTACAATCTGGTTACAATATGGTTGAGAATGAAGGGAGACTACCAGTAATCAAAATTATCACAGTGATATCTAAAAACTCTAGGGTTATATACATATTACAGACTTGAGACAGAAACTACATTGCTGTGCTTGTCACTGGGACAGCCGATCAACAAATTATTATCTCTAAAATGAATACATCTCTTAAATGGTTCTACTGAATACTATAATGCTGTCTAAGTTTGAGCTTACCCTTTACAGGGACAAGCACCGGCACAATCTATTTGGTCTGCGCCTCTCATAATGGACAACGGAATAATTAATTTATGGCTGTGAATGTTTTAGAGCAGAATGACAGGTGAGATATGGTGTCTCAGCAGTTGTACAGTGTTCAGCTGCCTGGTTTTAAATCATTTCTGTGTTGTGCACCCCTTCTCCCTATTCATCCCTGTATGTACACTACCTCAATTATTTATACTGGGAGGAATAAATGCAGAGGACACAGCTTACACAACACAGACACACACACACACACACACACACACACACACACACAGAGAAAGGAAGAGCTTCATGCCTTTTAGACTGATGATATCATGAGAAACACATGTACATGGTGAACATGGAAACTATACAGTATTACTCAGTAACTAACTAACAGGCCTGTGTGCATACGTGTAGGAAAGAGAAAGATGGATACATGAAGACAGAGAAACGGTCTCTCATTGCAGGGTCTTTGGTGCATTGCTGAGTTCAAGCTATTTCCTCTGGAGCACCCAATCAACAAGACCTCTGCCCTGTAAAGTGGGAGAAAAGGGGCGGAGACTACTATTGACTTTTAAGGACTTTATCATGCAGGTTCACAGGCAGCAGATTTGACCTACTTTTCACTGTTGTCTACTTATATAAATTAATATAAATTAAATTATAAATTAGTTCTAATAATGTTTCAGGACTGGATAAAAGCATGTATATTTAAAAGCATTTTAATAGAAGTATTTCAACTAATTTAAATCATAAATAGAGAAATGCTGGTCTGCATACTGTGTCCTGAACATCCTCAAAAATTAAAGGGAAAAAGTGTAGCTGAAATTCTGTTGCATCAAACACATCCACCTTCTGGTCTATTGCCTTTCAGTTTCATCTGGAATTGTTCTTGCTCAGTGTTTCTGTTTTTGGAAAGTGGTACAAAAACAGCTGTCTCTTTCTTTCAATCTCTCTCTGTCTTTCTCTTCACCTTCTTTTCCTCTATCTCCCCTATATTTGGATCATCTCTACTATCTATTTTGCAATTACATGTATGTATAGTGTCACTGATGAAGTGCTACACTAAGCCTCTATTAGAATTTATGAGTATAGTCTGACAAGACTATTTGCGGACTAGTGGATGAAGAGATTAGTGATTTACCAGATGCTGGTAATGTTTCGCCTGTATGGAGTGTTTCCTGAAATGTTCAGTTGCTTGGGATATTAAACAAAAGTGTTTAAATTGAATTGGTAACATTACATGGTACTAACTTAGCTGTTAAATGGAATTTGGCACCAGTAATTGGAAATAAAAATTTGTATTATGGAATGTTCAAGTTCAAGTTCAAGTTTGGTTTATTCGTCACATACATAGTCATACACAATATAATGTGCAGTGAAATGGTGGATGTGTGTATGTATTTCAGTGTATGCATGTGAGTACATGCATGCACGAGTGCATGTGTACATATGAAAGATAGATAAATGTGTGTGTGTGTGTGTGTGTGTGTGTGTGTGTGTGTGTGTGTGTGTGTGTGTGACAAACTGATAAATGCAATACTGTAGCATCACTGTGGAGTTGGTACTGTGATGTAGCTCTCAGTTTACTGTGTCTCAGACAGATTGAGACACATTTCACAGACATATTCGTACTCACATGCAAAACACAGGAAAATGGCCAGACAGTTCTAACTGATAGGAAATAGAGCCCTGCAATAAGAGACTCAGCTCAGCACAGTTATAAGATGGAGCTATAATGCCATACACAAGGGGACCACTGTTCTTAATGGGAAAATATAACTGCTAATAGACATACATCATATATCTCCAAAAATTCATTAATTTGTACTAAAATGTCCAGCTAGAATATTGGAAATAAAATTAATCTTGAGAATAGGTTATCTACATGTCCCTTATGTCAGCTAACAGCTAAGGGAAAAGAAGAGACTGTTTAAGAAGCATCCTTTTATTAATGCAGTTAATTACCTATTTTTAAGAGGTTATGTAACATTGTCAGAATAAGAATATAAGTGTTAGTATTCCAAGGACACAGTTATACAAGTATGCACTCACACACATACACAGACTCTCTTCCTCACAGTGCCACATAAATGTTGAACCAAAGTAAACTCCTTTTTATACTTCTCTACACGTTTGCTGATGAATGACAATAAAGAATCTTGAATCTAATACCACAAAACCATCCTTAACTCTCCCCAGTGTGTTCATAATCCTTTTTTCTCATTTTTGTTATCTGAAAGTCATTGTGATTACATGGTCCTTTTATCAATTCAGTAGCAGTGTAGTAATTGTTTTGGTGTATTTTTTGTTGTTGTTGTTGTTATGAGCTGTGGGAGAAGGATTCAAGTGGTTTCAATAAAATTCAAATTGAGATCTTGACAGAGGTCAAATTAATTCCTTTCCACTATGGTTTTATAATAAGAAAAAGATGCCAAATTGCCCAATATTGCTTTCAACAACCCAGAACCCTATGGTGTTGTTCTTGGGGAGTGGTGATGTAAATGGAGAATAGAAGGGACTGAAGGTCTGAAGGTGTGCAAAATTCACCAGTAACCACAATCTACTCCAAATAAGGAGTAATTTTACACTTCAATACTGATAGTAATTTAACCAAATGTGTTTTATCTCATACTTATGACATGTAGGACAGCATTGCTTTAAATTAATTATTCTGAATCATGCTGTGTTGGGAAGAGCCTATATAAGTGTTCATGCAGTTCAACTTTGCCTCAGTCATCCAGAGACAACTTTGGGCAAATGACTCTAAACTGACCTTATGTTCAGTTATGGTTTTAACTCATTTGAAATGTAAATATATGCGTGTAAAAATCATCCCGGTCTTCCGTCAGGTCTTTCTGACCAGCTGGCTGCGCCCCTCCCCGCTCCTGAGGACAAAGCCAGTCTGCCTTTTCCAAGCAAGATTTATGAGTTACTGCTGCGAACATTTCTTAAGAAAAGGCACTTTCATTGTCGTGCCTGTAACACCTTTTGAGGTGATCGAAATGGGCAGTGTCGCTGGCATTAGAGATGCATTTTGGGCACATGAAGTGAGAAGCACGAGATCATTACAAAAATGCTACCAATAATACCCACTGGTATAGTTGCTCATGCTCGATATATTGCCATGTATCAGTGGGCCTTGCGTTCTCCATTGTGATATTTTAAAAAGCTGTTTCCCATGCTTTCTTTACAAGCTGAAAATATTTAAGGTAAACAAATGCACGTATGCCTACTAAAGACGATCATTGTGTGGGTATGAATACAAACACATAGGGTTATTATTATCTCGTTAAAACCTTCAGGTGTACATATAAATAAGCAGAAAATGGTGTTTTAGATTAGCTCTGAAGGTTTCCTGTACACATAAAGTCGATGTAAAACGCACGGAGCTGTTTCATTAATTTGCTTCTGCTTTCCACTCCAGCGGTGCGTTTGCTTCCTTTTTATTTTGAAAGTGAACCGATGAATAGCACGAACACAGCCAGTTTCACATCAGAAGTGGGGCGGTGAGCATGGCAAGCGAGCAGCTACTCTATGACGCTTGTTATTTCACACTGGACAGAACTCACCGCAGTAATCCGCGTGAAACATATTCCCGCAGTAACAACGGGAATATGGATGAGTTTTACGGTAGCCTACTCCCAAGAGAATGATGATAAAATGTATTAACTCAGTAAAAAACATGTTTTTCTGCATGATTTAATCTTAAACAACTTCTGTTCTGAGCAGGTTTGCCATTTTTCTTACGCAAAGTTCAAATATTGATTAATAGTTTTAAAAGGTTCACCTAGAATACACCTTTCTCGAGTTTTTATTTATTTATTTTTTATTAATGCTAATGTGTAAAATTACTACTCCTAGGCTAGCTGTTTTAATTATGGGTATCGATTGTATGATATAGCAAGAATACTTAACTGTGTATCATTTATGATAGAAACTGCTGTGTTGCTACACTGCTGCTACATTGCAGCGAAGTGGGTGATTCGCTTCTTTCTGGCCGTTTTAGGATTGTGTCACTAAAAACGCAAATACATTTATCTGTTAGCAGCAAGGACATCCTAAAAACTACTTAATCTAGCTAACAAATTTACTTGGTCGGCTAGTCAACTATCCAGTCAAACGCGTTAACATAATGTGTACAAATCTTTATAAATGCCGAGTACATTCCTTAATTTAAAACAAAATACAATAAATATGTTAAATTCCCCGCAGGAGCACCACTATTTCAGACACCTTCTTCCATGCTTTATTTTAATACGTCTCTGTGTTCGTCCAGAGCATTGTCGAAAATTACACGAAAACCTGACGCAGCAATGATAATCCTCTCCTCCATCTTTGCCACCACATTGACTTCAGCCTGTGCCTTGGCATGACGAAATGCGGTGCTGATTGATTGCCACCCAACTAAACTCGTTTATTTGCATAAAGTTGAGAAAAGCTCAACTTCCCAACGCTCTCTTCACTTGCCTTCTTTTCGTTATTTTTTTTCCTCGTTCATTTCGCCTTACCTTCCCGAACTTTGTATGTGCGTCATGCATTCATAACACCAGTGGCTACGAAAGACTACACGAGTCTATTCATAGCTCATAGTCTAGTACAGTCTACACTGCTTGTTAAATTGTGGGATTGTGGGAATGTGGTGGTTAAAAATGGAACACAGTTCGATCACTAGCAAATATGGAGCCGTATCAGCTCGTTGCCGTATCTGTTTTTATTAAATATTAGCTAACATGAATACTGTCCTGCTATCTACTGAAATGCAACTAGCAAGGGGTAAACAAGTAAAATAGAGCTTAGGTTATAGGAGTGATTAATTGAAGCCTTCGGTACGTCACATTATTTTTCTTAGTCTCTCTTAAGTTTTTAAAAGACTGGAAATGAAGGAGCAATAAGCGAGTTTCTCTTTATGAAATCTCCTATCAGTTCGGGTGTTGCAGAGCTTCTCTACTGCCCCCAGTGCTGTGGAGAGGTTTAAACAAGCACATCGACGATATGGCATTGCTGACCCTGAACAAAATAACATTTCTTTATATTGGTAACGTTATTATTTTTTCTAACATATCGCACTACGTATGGACACTCCATAGCATTTACCTACTAAAGATGCAAAGAATCAGCGAGGTTAGAATATTGACTAAGTGCTGTCGTTCGCTAGACTTCAATTAAATCACCTGTTTTAAGATACAACCTGGTGTGTGCTCTGCCTTCAGTCATGCAGCTCCACTGTGTTTTCTACCTAGTATATTAACAGTGTGATGTCAGACTGAAGTCTGCATCTCAAATAAATCATTGTGTAATATATGACTCATATTCATCAGCACAGGGTCTGTTTTACCCGGCTAATGCATAACCAGAGTGAGCAAACACCAAATCACAACATCAAATCTAATTTATTAGTTGCTTTTACTAATATTCCTCTGGTGTCATGTAGAATGCCCTCACCTCAGCCCACTGAATACCTTTGAATTGAAATGTTGATCGCAAGCCAGGTCTTTTTGTCTAACATCTGACCTCACAAATTAATGCGCACAAATTCCCACAGACACATTCCAAAATCTTGTAGAAAGCCTTCCCAGATGAGTGGAGACTGTTACAGCTGCAAGGCTGACATATTAACGCCCATGGTTTTGAACTGGAATGTCCAGTAAGATCATATAGATGTGATAATCAGGTGTCGACATACATTTGGCCTTGAACTAAGTTTCTATTATTTAAATTTAGAGTGAAACTCTGAAGGTTTATTTTAAGTATTTTAAGAGTGCTATGCAATAATATGAAATTTGATTACTACATTAGTTTGTCAAAATGAATTTATAATTGTGAATGAAAGGCTGTGATTGGGATGATATGCTATGTTAGCTTCTTCGTGGGTATGACTGGAACTGAATTTGTTTCAGCTCACCTGAGAGCAAATAAATAGAGTTACTGCTCATAGAACCAGTGGGGATGTATAGAACCAGTGGGGATGCTTAGGTTCTCCACCCCACACCTCACAGACAGCCACACATATTTTTTCCTGCTCCAACCTAGCCAGTTCAGCTCATGGACTAATTATGGAGGACTGCATGAGCTGAATCAGATGTGTGAAAGGAAGAAGAGCTAGGCTGTGTGTCAGACTGAGAGGGATGGGCAGATATCACAGGGATGGACTGTTATCCATCATTTCTAGTAAGAATACTAGGAAATCATCATCATCTATTTTTATTTCCACATTTACTCTTTAAGCATGTGTGTGTGTGTATTGGTGCAGCAGACACTGCTTCTTATCTTTGTCTTGTTAATATTGGACGTCTAAGTGTTTCACTGTTTATCTTTTTTTCTCTCTCTCTCTCTCCCTTCCTCCCTCCTCATATCTCTCTCTCTCTCTCTCTCTCTCTCTCTCTCTCTCTCTCTCTCTCTCTCTCTCGCCCTGTGTATCTGTCCCTCACTTTCTCTCTCCTTTTATTGTTTTATTATTGAGTGGTCTGCATTTTTTCAATTATACTCTTAAGTGTGATTTTGTTTAATTTTAAACCTTATAACTTTATTTTTAAAGCACTTTGGTAGACTAGAGTTGATTTAAAATGTGTTACAGAAATAAAACTGATTGAAAATCAATCACTTCATCAGTCACTCACTGCTCTGTCTAGCATGGTGGATTCTAGCTGCCTGCCCTCCTGTCAGCACATCTAGCTCTGGAGCCGGCCATATGTCTACCCAAGTCTTTTATAAGCACAGACAGAGACAGGGGATTGGCCTGGTTCATTATTGATGCAGTGAGAAAGATGAGGGTGTAATGGGTCACAGGAGCTTTGTGTATTGATATAGAAATGGCAAGAGTACTGGCTTTGACTACTGAAGCTGGTTGGTTCTTTTTTCCAAAGCTGCAAAAGCTGCAATGTGGAATAAACATCTGCTGTGAACACTGGCAGGCACTCAAAGCAGACATACAGGGAGATTCAAGTAAACAGTTGTGTACCTTTGAAGGACATCCTTTCCCTTTAAAAAGAGCAATTAAATCAAATTAATTTAGGATAATTATTCTTTTTTCTTCTTCATATTTTACAATTTATGCCCTGAATTCAATTTAAAAATATTTAGAAAATTTTAAATCAGTGCTGATATTTAGAAAAAAAAAGTTTTTTCAGATTTTGTCAAAGAGTGTGAAAAAAGAAAAAAAATATAAAAATTGTATGCTTTGCTCATTGCATTCTGTGCAATCTAATTAATGATTGGCCAGTCTAATGAACTCTCCTAAATTATAAAGGTAATTATCAGCTGCTGGAATAATTAAAAATCCTTCGCTTAAATAGTTAGATTGGATTTAGACTAGCTTCACCCTTTGAGATAATTTTATGATTGCAGACAAAGTGAATTTCCTATTAATGTCTGCTGAAATGCAGATAGCACTAAAAATGCATTTAAGCTGTGGGTTGTTTTGAACTTTTTTATTTTATTCATATACCAGTGTGATCATCATATACCATTGTGACCATCTCAAATTCACACTAACATTAATCCTATCAGAACTGAAATTGACTCTATTCACTAAATATCAGAAATATGCAATGCTGTTTTTGCTGGTGTCCTTACCACAAAGAACTTGGTAACAGAGTCGATATACAGAGACATAACATGTCACAGAATATTAACAAAGTAGCATTCTGAACTATACTGAATCAATGGACTGAATGTGAAGTCCAAGTATACAGTGTGTGGTACTTGTTTAAATTTGTGTGTCAACTGTGTAAATGTATTATAATTTTATCCTTTTGTGGGATCTGTGAACTGGAAGTGTAGTTTATGTGTATTTCTGGTTTAAAGGAGTCATTCTGTTTTTGGCAAAGTCTTCTTTGAAAGGGGTCAGTGGCACCACTTCTGTTGCACTGCATCAATTGTACTTCTTAAACCAGGATTTGTTGCACTCTTTAGTGGAGTCAGTTAGTCATCTGTGATTTTCTCTGCTGACTTGTTTACCCTTTGCATATAGTATCTGAGTGGCAGCTGACTGCATTGAAAATGAACGCACTGCTTCCCAGGAATTTTCAAAGACAGCCACACTGACAGATATACCAGTGATTTGTAGCAGTGTGATGAGGGGATAATTGCCAATGTCAGCTTTCATTGTCACTGTTTAAGTGATTTTGCAAGTGTTTCAGTGCTCTCTGCGATTAAGCCCTTAAACATGGCATCATCTGCAAATGGAAGGATTTTCTCTGAGGGCTCTTGAGAAGTTGTTGATCAGGCCAAACTCATCTCATTAAAAATATGCACAGCTGTGAAAGCTCTGTATGTCACCAAATTGTTTTAGATGACCAATCAGCAGAATTCTGGCATATTATTGGATCTGGTGAGTTTCTAGCCAGCAAACATGTTAGGGGACCTTTGAAGTACTTTGATTAGGTCCACACCTTCAAATATCTGATTTTGATTCTATGGCTGTGAAAATGATAGTGAAGTAACAGTGGTAGGAAATGAGTGACTAAGAATGAGTATTAAACTTGAGCATGTGCCTTGCTGAATTAATTATATTCTTTCATTGTTTGTTGACTGTTAGCACTTCTACTGCAGTATCAGTGAATTGTGGGATCAGACAGGTCTATCAGTCAACATTGGGGTGGGATCTATGTTACAGGCACAGTTGTAACAAGACTCTTAGAATAGTGGTATAATAATATATAAAAATCCCCTGGAGTTCAATCTAACTGCCACTAATTTATCTGCTCTATTTATCTGCTCTGTTTAAGACATTTGATGATGTCAAACCTGTTTAAGACAAGGTGATGTTGAGCTGTCAGGCAATGGAGAATGTTCTCCTTGACAACGACTGTCAATATCGACATCACAAACTGATAAATAACTATTGTACAACTATTGTAATCTAACTTGCCATAGCAGAATAGTGAAGGGTTAAACTCTTGTCAAAGAAGATCAATACACCATAATTATACAACATTTTAAAAATACATTCACACTCAAATTTCCTTAGGCTAAGGAAGAATATTGCTAAAAAGATCCATTAGTCAATTCACATCTTTTCTTTGAGGAACAGCTATATGTCATTTGTACAACAGGCCTGGACCCATTTTTTTTCCCATGTAAATACAGAAAAATTCATGATTTCAATGAATCCTGAATCCTAAATATGAGCAGTTTCAGTTCGAAAGTGTTCATGCTAGTGGTGCAAGCAACAGATCCACTGTGTGTTTTTGGGTCATGCTATAAACTATTGATATCACACAGAAGACCTTTTTACCCCAGTGGACTTCCTTGGTCTATATCTCAGATGACTGACTAAAACCGTTCATGCAATCAAATTCTATTAAAAATATGATTGACATCACAGAAACACAGGTGAAGCATGAGTGCAAAACTCCAGAACACTTTAATTAACAAGTAGATAAGCAAAGAAAACACAGGAAAACAAAACCATCAAAACAATGTCCTTAATGAGAAAACAAGCAACAAAGCTAATGCAGGAAGACAAAACGGCATAGAGTGAGCATATATGCATAGGCAAACACGAAGCATCGGACAGCAGAGAAGTGAGGGTTTATATGAGTGAAGGGAAAATGGTAACAGGTGCACAGAGGTAATAATCAGGGGACAATAAGCAGTGGCTGCATGATTGGTCAGTGCATGTGTGATTGTGGGGGAGGTGTGGTGTGACATGGTGCATGTTTGGTCAATGCATGTGTGACCCCTCAGATTAGACAGGCTCTTCCCCATCTAATTTTGGACATAATATGCAATTATGTGCAAAATTAGATGGGTCAATAATTGCTGTGACACAATTTGTGTACAATTTTTGTTGCGTAATTCATCACATGAAATGAATTATGAGGTTAATGTGCAAGGTGTCAGCTTTAATTCATGGATATTTACATACACTCTCAGTGACCAGAAAAACAAAACCTGCTCCGGCAGAAGAACTAGGCCATCATTTGCATATGCGTAAGCACATGAACAGATGCATAAATCAGTAGCTCCTGATTTCCACATTTGTATAGCATGTAACTGGATTATTAACTATGTTCACATGCACAACAATGATTTGATATTATTCCAATTAACACTAACTAACTGAACTAAGTTGTAGTCATGTGAACATTGTGATCTGATTGTCTTAGTCAATCTAAACTCAGTCTGATTAAAATTTGGTTGAGGCTAATTTTAGGCAAACAATTAGAGGGGAATTCAGACAGGTAAACACAAGTAAAAATCAATCCACTGACTCTCAGCGTTTTGCAGCACATCTTGCAATATTGCACCTGTGATGCCAGATTTATATAAACAAAAACAAAAGAAAAAAAAAGGATCAGAGATTGACATAAGGGAAGACAGATGGAAGGATGAAAAGGAATGCTGACATTTTTAAATATAATGCATTTCTCAATAATTGCATTGTGACTGCATCTGGACCGTAAAGAGTGGCATCTTGTCAGCTTCAGGAAGCCTGCGTGTTCTGTTTTTTAAAGTTGGAAAACACACGTGGGCAAACTTATTGGTGATTGTATTTACCCTTGTAAAGTCAGATTATGCTGCTGTGCATGTCAATGGGACTTTGCACGAACTGGCGTTTTATACATCTTATGTAAACATTATGGTTTTGTTTAGTTTTCTGGACTTTGTCAAGCTATTGTGTGCATGTAAGTGTAATCTGTTGAGACAAATCAGTTTTAAAACATGAATTATGAAAAGGCATAATCATGGTTGCCAGGAGGAACGTTCTGAACATCACCAAAACACTAAAAGTCTGGCATAATTAGCGATCTCAAAGGGGAACAATGAATGACCTAGACCCCAAAACACCTCATCAAAGGGTTAAGTGTGTGGCAGACAGTTGTTGTTGAATGAGACAGAAGATGTTAGCTGACTGGGGCCATAATAATCAATCACCTGTCTACAGTATGATAGTGAACACCACAATACAGTTGTGGTGTACAATGGCCAATTTTGGCACACACAGTGCTTGGCACTTATTTGGCATGTCATAATCCTGAGATATCAATCCATCAATCAATCAATTCTAGAACTTTTATTAGCTCTCTTGTGCATGAACTAATGACATAATAACATACTTCTGGCCAAGAAACAACTAGCCAGTCAATTCTTACATGTTCTATATGGTCTGCTTCTTGACTAGGAACAAACTCATCCAAGTGAAGTCAGTTGATTCAAAGCTTGCATTCACTTGTGTGGATTCACTTCACTTGTGTGGATTTGGATCAGTGGCTTTTCCCAGTACTAAAACAGCTGGTCATTTGGAGTAATGTTATTAAACCCAATTTATATTCAAATCAAGGCAGTGTAATAGCCACATAAAACTGTTTGTTTGACCATTGTGATTTGGATACGTTATTTATATTTTAATTTAGCTTAAAAATGAAAACAATTAAAAGAAACATTTTTGCTTTCCAAAATCATTTATAATAATTTATTACATTTTACTAATTGACTTAATTCACTAAATGTTATTTCTAAGTTGATCTACTGCAGAAAATTATTCAGTTTTAAAAATAATAAAATCCAGTGAACTAAAATAAGTAAAATATTGCTCAATGATCACAATAAAGATAGCATTTGCACACCACTGTGTATATAAAGGGCAACAGTTCCTCTGTGGTTGACCTATTAGTTGTGTAAATAACCTTTAATTAGTCACTGTTTCATTTTAAATCAGATGTTCTAAAGAACAGAGACAAAACAACTAATTCAACAATTAATTCTTAAAGACTTAAAGACAGGAGGGTCTAACAGAATAGAATAGCAAACTCTGAGAAAAATAATGTTTGTGGAACACAAGCATGTAAATCTATTTTATTAGAACAAAAAATCAAATTATGAAAAATCAAATCAAATTATAATAGATCCCCTTTAAAATCTAAATGTGCACCTCCACCAAAAACAAATAAACACTTACAAAACAAAACAATATTCTTTATATTCTTCCTTTTTAAATTGTTTGTATGTTCTATATCTTGTATATCTACAACCATATCTCTATATCTGTGCATTTTTGTATAAAAAGCATTTTTTGAATACACATTACCCAAAGCAGTATATTATCGAGTTTTTAGAGTTTTAGGAGTTTAGTCTTGAAACATTCAGTCAAAAGTAATGAAATATGTTGATCTAACTGTGTTTGCTCCTCTGTGTTTATGTTTCTCTGGTAGAAATGTATGAGGTTTAATGTGGAGTCACCAATCTGGCTGTCTAAGCAGCACATCCTTTGCACATTGAACCAGAGCCTGAAAGATGTGCTGAACTACGGACTTTTCCAGCCTGCATACAATGGTAAAGCCGGCAAGTTCCTGGATGAACAGCGCACACTGAAGGAATACCCACTACCAGCCACTACTCCTATACCATATCTGGAGGTAAGAGCTCGAAAACACTCAAGAAATTCTTTTTCACACTGTTCCCCTGTACTCGTGCTCTCTCTCTCTCCCTCTCTCTCTCTCTCTCTCTCTCTCTCTCTCTCTCTCTCACTCTCTGTGTGTGTGTGTGTGTGTGTGTGTGTGTGTGTGTATGTGTGTGTGTACATGTGTCTAAGGTCTAACGCTTGCAGATCTTTACTCTCTCAAACCCTTCACTTCCCCCTTCATTCCTCTTCCCTCACTGTGTTCTAGCAGAAAAAGGAGTTCTGCAGTTTGACCAATGAAAGGCAGCTGTGTGTGCGCACTCACACACACACACACACACACACACACACACACACACACACACACACACACAGTGGAAGATTATTATACATTATATGGGTCTGTATGTATATGTGTGTCTGTCTGTATGCACATGTGTTCCTCATAGGTCTATACTGTTTGGTGCAACAGAAATCTGTGTGAGAAAGCATCTGCTTTCTTCACCTCTCTCCTACTGCCATAGTAGCTGGGGAATACTATTATCATTTCACCTGATTTATCACTTTAATTAAGACAGTAGACCCTTAGAGAAAGAGAAGGAGAGAGAGAGATGTATGACACTGCAAGTGCTGGAGCTTTCTGCTCTTTTCATGAAGCTCTTCCATAATTCTACATTGAGCTGAAAACTAAAGACTGAATAATCACTGTTGGCCCCTTTTTTACTTTGAGCTCTTTCAGAATTAGCCAAATGGAGCCATATAAAAGAAAAAAAAAGATGGATAGCATGGATAGAATGTTGCTGCTTTTGTACTATGAGATGCTGCTTGATAAATGAAAAATTGATAATTGACTTAAAAGTGTGCACATCTGTGTGTGTGTAGGTGTGTGTGCATGTGCGTGTGTGCCCATGTGTGGCTGTACCATACTGTATCTGAGTGGTGCACTGTTGGACACATTGGCATCAGTGCCAAACACCTTGCATAGTAGAAACCTGCTTCTATGGCAACAACTCCCATTATTCCCTAGAACAGGATTCATTGACACAGTAGAAGGCCTATACATTTATTGTGCACAGCCTTACAATCTGTGCTCCCTTACAGGGCCTGACCTAGGCTGCTGAGTGGTGAGAAAGATTGGGAGATAGATGTAGATGAACTTGGTGGGTAGCTGCAGAGGGAGAGGAGAGATAGCAGGCTAAATGGATAGATAGGGAAGATAGTTGCTGGAGGAGAGGGCCAAGTGACTTCAGGGTCTAGTCCAGACCATGTAGCTGTGGGACTAGCCTAGTGATTATATGTGTGATGCTGTAATATATATAATCACTGTAGTTATGCCTTTGAGGTCTTGATGGTTTTGAGGTGGTATTCTCCAGATGTATTCTTGGTAGGGCTATGAATTCTGGTTTTAGCACATGGGTTCACTTCTGTTCTGTGGTGTTTTATGTTTGTGTGTCTGTAGGTGTATGTGTACATGACGGCAATCTGCTTCTGCTGTCTTTTGTATGAGTGTATGTATGTGTGTTCATGTAAATGTAGGCTTTAGTTGCTAAAGTCTGCTGTCAGCTTGCTATGTTGCTATGCTATGCTATGTTACCACCACATTCAGCCATTCAAAGGTGTGTGAATTAAAGAGATCTTTCTCACCAGAGATTGTATTTCAAGACACTTACCATTACCCATATCCTTCTCCCCTTCTCTATCTGTCACAGCCTTTCATCCAGCTCTCATCACATGTTGTGTGTGTGTGTGTGTGTGTGTGTGTGTGTGTGTGTGTGTGTGTGTGTGTATGTGTGTTGAGTAAATCAGACTCAGTGACCCCGATTTATTTTGTAGTTTCGCTACAAGAGACGTGTGTACACACAGACTTACCTTGATGAAAAGCAGCTCTCCAAACTCCATACTAAGGTAAGGAATGAGTTTTTTCCTCCTCTATTCTAAATAGTGTGGTTAACTAAAGGTAGACCTGTAAAATCTATATTTTATTAGGCTAATCTGTACATTTAAGACACTATTCTGGTGAAACGCTGCAGAGATTTTTTAACTACAGGTAAAAAAGTAGGAGGAAGAGAGTTGTGTTTTTTGATACCTACATGGCTGTTAAACATTGAATGGCACTGGCAAATAATACTTGCACCATGAGTAAAACTGGACACTGTCAACTGCTCCTATAAAAATGAACTGGCTAGATTTACCAATAAATTGGTTCTTTCAGAGAGGCCTCAGCCTGTCTAATCTTAAGAGCCTGAGTTTATAACCTTAATCAAAATGAGTCATTACTGCAATAAATGAAAATCAACATTGGCCAAATACCAATTCCAGCATCCTCATTTCCACTGCAGATTCTGGTGTAATCTAATTCTAACTCTGGTGTAGTCTAATTCTATTTGTGTATGCAGCCCATTCTTCAGATGTTTCCTAATTGACTGAGAATATTTCCAAATGTAAGGATTTTGCTGCTTCATCCAAAATAATTATAACCTACGTAGGTCTGTGTGAATTTATGAGTCACAGTCGCTGATGTGGGACTGGTTGAATGTGTGCAGGTGTTTGAATTCTGTGACGGATGAGGGTTAAGCAGGATGCGGGGACGATGCACGTTGAACATAAACATACGTTTTATTGCACATGTAACATACACGTCTTAACACAGACTACTTGGATCAAACACCGACAACTTTGACGATACGACACGAGACTTATATACATGCATGACAATTACACACAACAGGGATCAGGTGAACGACACAAGGGGGCGTGGCAATACAGACGCACACAGACACACACACACACACACACAGACATGCACACACACACAAGCGCGCACGCACACACAGATGTGCTTACACACAAATAAATTTGAGGGGAGAGGGGCCGTACCGTGACAAATTCAAATGTAACCTACTAGTGTAGATAATTAGTGAGTTACGTATTTTTAAATATGTATTTGAATATGTAATTATTGCATTTCTATGGGATTAGAAAAATAACAGATGGGCACTGTGCCAACAGATTATCTAGCATGTTTTAACAGATTTAGTAATCTTAAAGGAACTTTTTATAGTAATCATTTTAAGTGTTAATAAAAAGTGGAAGGAGGCACAATTTGGGAAGCCTATCATTTATACATTGTACCTTTGTGTGCATGAACATTATAGCAGCCATTATTGGTGTTAATAGTTTAGGTCCTGAGGTGTCCATGCACTGAGAGATTATTATTTTTTTGTAATTGTATGACTGGATCTGAAATGTTCTAACAGTTGGGAGGGAAAAAAGCTTGTGAACCCTTTTGAATTACCAACGTCATAGATGGAAAAACTTATGCGAACCTCCAGAATAACAAGCTTTTGAAAAGAGCATAATTGGTGTCAGGTATACCAGCCTGTTACAAATCTGGTTTGGCTGGCACTACCCAAAAAAAGGGGGGGAAGGAAAAAAGAAAGGTTAGCTGTTCTTCACAACAGAATTCTCTTCAAGCGCAGTGTGGCCCAAACTTTAAGAGAAAAAGCTTTTCAATATGGAGTTGGCTGAAAGGCATTACTGACTTCAGCCCCTTTTACTCTCAGTATCAGTGCTGCCAGGCATCATGCAGAGATCAGTGCAAAGGCACACTGTAAATGACCTAACTGGAAATTTGTGATGAACTACAGTGTGAAGTTTAAGGATCTGCAGCAATCTATAGGTGCCTCTTAACATCTGTATTTATTTACAGAGGTTAACCATGGAGCAAATAACTGCTAAACAATCGCTAACCATCTCCAGTTTGATCCAGTCCATCAGAGTGGATGGTTAGACAAAGTCACTTGCCAACTATGAAGCATGGTAGATGGAATCTAAAGATATGGTGTTGCTCTCCTGCCTCCAGGCCTGAACAGCCTGAGGAATCACTGAATTCTAAGTTGTCATCAGAATTTCAGGGTGTCTGTCTGTGATCTGAAACTTGAGATGCTGGCTCATACAATATGTCCATGTGCAGACATGTTTTGGAGTATCGCAGCAGAGGGACTCAAAACAGTTGGTGCCCATGGGTCTCTAGACTTAGGCAAGTGAACTGAGCTAACCCAGAAAGTATGTAACGCTGTAACAGTGGCTGTAGTTGAGGGATGGAAAATGGACATCCTGCTAATCATAGCAGTGCTCTTTTATTGGAGTCTAAGCAGTGTAATATACCATGCAGGGCTTACAATTAAGTAAAGGGGCACTTTTTACACATTACTTACATGCAGCATAAATTAATGCAGTAACAATAAATTATAAAAAAAATAATAAAGCAATGTCCACGTTACAGAATGCTGCGCCAGTAAATTAACCCCTAAGAAGCCCAATTAGGGCTTAGTTTTAGGCTGCTCTGCAAGTGGTATCAAAATGCTCTTTTGATAACTTATTTAGCAAGCAAAAAAATGTGCTCTTGAGACATTCACGTGAGACTTTCATGAGTCCTGAGGTAATGCTGAATAGAAAAACAATGGTACCAAGCATTAAAAGGAAATACAGTGTATTTAAAATATTTTGTATGTTTTACATTTTGCAGCTAAATTTTAATTACTAGCCATTCACAGTCTCTTTCAGTGCAACTGTGCTGATTGGTGGTGGGGTGAGCAGGCAGGGCATCACACATGCACCCTTTGCTGGCTACCCCTGGATCAAAACAGAAGCAATTTCATAGTTTACAATGACCAAGTTCTTGACCTAGTCCCACTCAAATTATATATCATATGGACTTGAGCATGTGTTTTATATGGAAGAAGGGCCAGAATCCCTCCTACTGCTGTACATGCCTGGTCAGCAGCTTGAGGAAGCATGAGGTTGAGGTTATTGCCAGTGAAGCAGTTTCTAACAGTTTCTGAAGTACTGAATAGTTTGCTATCGCAGAAATAGATTTGTTTAAAATATGTATTTAATTTATGGTACTGTAAAATATGTGTTGTTTGTTAAATAAGAATGTCTTTTATTATTATGTCTTTTTTTGATGATTCGATCACATTATGAAAATCATTCATTCAGAAATGCAGAGATTGGCAGAATATATATTTTATATATTACAATAGTCCTGACCTAAAGTAGAGTGCTGTAGGATTTGGTTTTGCATGGAATGATACTGATGTTGTGTTGTAAAGGAATTCTGGCATGGTTGAGCATTTGCAGAAGTGTTTAGGACTGCACTATCTGTCTCTCACATGATGGGCGGGGTCATGCTGAGGACTGGATGGTCTCAATAAATACTAATCCTCTTATTTTATTGACATACTGCTTTTCATTTACTGTACTGACCTCGCCTGCTGGGCTTACACACATGCACACCTATATTACCAGCAGCAGAGTTGTGTGTGCTGTAATGTGTATTATGGTTAAGTATTCTCCTGCTTTATAGTCCTGTCCTGTGCAGTCCAAACTGAAAGAATACTGATACTGTTCCATTCCTGGGTCTCTCTCTCTCTTGCTCTCTCTCTCACACACACGCTCTCACTCTGTGTGTGTGTATGTGTGTTTGTGTGTGTGTCCATGTCTGCCTAATGTGTAGGAAAGCTGTGATCATACAATGGGCAAATCATAAAAAGAGCCTTTCTTATGCAGAAAAAAATATTTATTGTCTGCAATAAAGTAGAAATAAACATAAACAAATCTGGGGGGTCATGCATTCATCACTGATAAATAGACACACACAGAGACTGACATGCACACACATTCAAGCATTTAGAGCCTTCCCTAATACAAGTTGTGACACAGAGACACAGCTGTGCACCTATCCTCCACATAACTACACAACAATAGGCAGAGTACATTATGTAGACATCCCACTGCCATTCCCAAGTCTCTTGATGAATGAAGTACATGTTTTTATTCATAATTTAGTAAGAGCCAGTCAGCTAAATTCATAAACCTACTGTCAGATTTAAAGTTAACAGCAAATAGCGCCACAGTAGCAAGTTATTTCATTCATTAAGGTGGACTTCCACCTTATTTTACACACATGGTTTTACAGAATTTTGTCCTCATTTGCATATGATGTTACTGAAAAAACCACCCCAATCTATTTGGGGTTAATTAAATGAAACAAGCCGGTGTAGATATTTTGGTCTTTTTTCTAAAAATGTTTAGTCACACATGCAAGTTATTAACAAAATTCTGCACGTGCACCCATTTATCTAACTGACACATTTATTTAAAATCCACATTTTTCTGTCTGTTTTGAGTGAGAATGATTGTAAACTTTGCAATGGTAGTACACAAAGACAAATGTAGGTGACTTCTTCAGTAGGATATTAGAATAACACAAACATTTGCCATATGAAATGGAAATTTTAGTAGTGCAGAGCAAGTATAAACACAGACGAAGGAGAGATACAATTTTGCTACTCTGTCATGATTTAGAAGTTGTTCTTAAGTCATCAACTCAGCACAGTCATGCAGTTCCCATCTTATGTAACTGGCAGTTTTCAGCATATTACTGGTCATCACATCTTGATTTTGGATAGCATTCACCTTGGACACAGTGGTAAGTTGAAAACCTGTGTGCTAATTTTCACCAGCCATGATAATGTTATGAATTGGAGGTAAATGTGTTGCACAATTTGCATTTTATGAATTTGGCCCAGTGTGGTAAGAATTGCAGGATATGATGTTCTACCTAGGTGCATATCTCTTGCTCTCATCCACATCCTAATACATACTTGCTCAGATCAATCAAACCCAGCTCAAAAATTCAGTCTGAACGTAAACAAGTCATAGTCCACCAAAATAAATGTAGTCCACCCATTCAGAAACAGTTCTGATCAACTGTGTTGTAATAGAAATTGAAGCAGGAGACGGATTAGGGCTAGTTTGCTCTGTTAAAAACTGAATGTTTGTCTATTTGTTTAATCCTGCGCAGTGTCATTTACATCACTCTTTTTATTATTATGGTTATTATAAATGGTTATTATTATAAATGGTGACTGTTTGCATCCAATTTATTTTTCTATGCAGAGTTTTAGTTTTTTTATTTAATCCTGGGGCAATGACAGTGGGTTAAGGTACTCAACTTGTAACCAGAAGGATGCCAGTTCAAACCCCACTGCTGCCAAGTTGCCACTGTTGGGCCCCTGAGCAAAGCCCTTAATTGTTCAAATTGTCATAATTGTAAGTTGTTTTGGATAAAAGCGTCAGCTAAATGCCAGAAAATAAAATAAAATAAATCCCTGAAAGTAGAATATGTGCAAAACAGCCTTGGGATACATTGCAGAATAGTTCCAGGCTATGACCTGCCCAGGATCACTACCCATTGGTTCAGTGGTAGGGGAATAAAGGCATTCTGTCCTACCCAGCTCATCAGCTAACTAACAGCTAACAAGCTCATCATCTGCTAGAGCATGGAGACCAATAAATATACAGGCTACAACTAGTCCTGGATCAGGGCTGGGAAACACTATACAAACTCACTTTCTTTCCTTCTCACTGTTTCACTCTTTCACTCATTCAGCATGTGGGGGGGGGTGCACGTGTGTATGCACTTTTGTGTTAGTGGGGTTTCGGCTGAGCAGCTCGCAGACCATGTGAAAGATTGCTTCTTTCCTGATACGTGCACTGTCTACAAAGTGGATCTCAAGAATCTTAAGAATGTGTTTGGTTGGTGCGTGAGTGTGTGTGTGTGTGTGTGTGTGTGTGTGTGTGTGTGTGTGCGCGCGTGTGTGTGTGTGTGTGTGTGTGTGTGTGCATGTGTTTCGTTTCTTTGTATTACCTATATTCATCTTAATTCTACCATCTCTCTCTGTCTCTCTGTCTGTCCATCTGCTTTCCCTCTCTCTCTGTCCTCCCCCCTCTCTTTCTTTGTAGTACATGCTGAATGAGAGCAAATCCATTACTACCAGGCAGAGTCATTCCACTGTCTATAACTCCAGAGTGAGAGAGAGAATGAGTGAGGGGAAGAGAGTGAGAGAGATTTACATTTATCCTTGTTTTTGTGGGGGTTTTTTTTAATAGAAGGTGGGTTTTGGCACACTCCATTCTGACCATTGTTCCTCCTGTCTCATTTGCTTGGGTGAAGGTGTATGCACTCAGTAGGAAAAAACCTTATAACATCACTTTGGCCAAATTCCAATCAGACCTCTCAGTATCTAGTGAGCACTTCCTTTTCTAACTGATGCTCACCTTCTCTCATCTTCCCCTCATGGGAAGGCACAAAGTTCACTGAGACAGAGAAAGCACCATGAATGATGGACGCACTCATTATAAGTTCCTAAGGCTGTAAGTATTGTGTAAATTCCCTTGTCATTTACAAATTTCAGTTCTGTGTACTTTTTTTCATTGGGGAGATGCATGGGGATAGATCTTTACTGACACGTATTTGCTGGATTCCCTGCAGTGATTTTTGTTTTGTTTTCTTTGTTTGTTTTTAGAATACCATGCATGAATTGCCCAGAATACAGAGCACAGCTACACCCTGCTTATTGAGCTAAACCTAAGAAATGTACTCAAGCCACAGATATCAAAGAAACATTTTGGATTGTGGTTGCATGTATAGGTGTGCATGTGAGAATGGCAAAGAGGCAGACATAGAGGGAGTGTCATTCCAATCCTCCAACCAATCACATTAGGATGGAGGAGGGACTTAGAGCAGTTGCAGGCACAGCTGCTGCAGTCACTAGGCAAGGTGCAGGGGCTGCATGCATGGGTGTGTGTCCCAGATTGCCCGGGGTCAGCCACACTTCTTCGGTGGGAGAAAAACACATAGACATACTCCTTTGCTCCTTAGAAGAGTGGGTGGGATGGGCTGGGGTGGGGTCCGTGGTTGATGAATGAAATTTCTGTCAACCCCAGGAAGTCTAACCCGCCTATCACTGACAGCACCGTGACCGCCACTCCCTCTCCCTGCTTCTCTCTACGAGTGCTTACCCAAGCCCCTCTCTTCTCCCTCCCTCTTCATCTCCCTCCCTTTCCCTCGCTGCATCCTGCAAAATCTCCCCCTTCCTCCTGCTGTGGGTGTGCAGGAGCCACTGTAGGTGTGTGAGCGCTGTTCCAAAGAGATGCGAGAGTGGAGAGAGAGGGAGATGGAGTGGAAGGGGGGTAGATGAGGGGGCATGTGGCGAATGAGTGTGTGATGAGAGGAGATGGGGGGAGCACTTGGACGGATAGATGGCAGAGAGAGGAAGGACAAAAAGGCACACAAGGACACCAACAAGTCCAAAATCAACAGTAAGGTATCTACTCTCTTCTCTTCTCTCTCCTCCCATTCCCTTCCCCTCTGTTTGTGTTTCAGTCTCATTTACTCTATTCACGCTTCTACTGCTTATTTGCTGTGCTGCATTCCCTACAGTGTGCATGCATGTAAGTGTGTGTGTATGTGTGTCTGGCATTTTAATGTGTGAAAGTGGGAACAGTGCTGCAGAAAACAGCAGTTCTTACTGTTCTTCTGGAACTCCCAGGCAACACCATATAGGCATATCTACAAACACACACACACACACACACACACACACACACACACACACACACACACACACACAGTCACTCCTATCATTCCACCTTAAGCAATTTGCTCTCCATAACACATATAACACACACCACTGTTTGCTGAGCACACCCCTAACTGAAGCACTAATTCACTTTCTTGATGCTGCCAGCCAGGCACAGACCGTGTGTGTGTGTGTGTGTGTGTGTGTGTGTGTGTGTGTGTGTGTGCGTGAGGGTGGACTCCAGGAGCATGGGAAAAGTTTACTGTGCTCTGTATACCCATGCTCCTCAGCTGCCTCTGCTATTTTGACTCTTCGACAAGCTCTGTCCTTTCTACAGTATATCTGGAGTGATCTGGACAGGGCTGTAGTCTGTGGGGTGGGCTAACAGGAGTCAGGGTCAGTGTGCCTATAGTGAGGAACCGAGGAGGCTGGTGAGCACCTGTGCTGTGCAGCCGAGGGCCCTCTGCCTCCGCCCTGCCTGGAGGAAGTCAGAACCCTGGGACTGGATGACCATACCATGCCTGCTGCTGCTGGGAAGATATACTGGAGGATAAATAGGCTTTTCTTAATCATGGGAGTTGGAAGGTTTCTTTTTAAGACTTTTAGGACACATAAACAGGACACCAGACTTTTGGTTAAGTGTAATTTGAATTTTAATAATGTGATTTAAGCAATGGGTATTATTTAAAACTTATTATTAAGATAATGGTAAGTTTCAACTGTGCATAACTGCACACCAGCATGTTGTCACAGTCTAGGTAGTTTATGCCCAATGGATGCACAAGTTGTGCTGCATAGATCAAGACAGAAAGCATGTGAGGCTTATATATTTGTGTGTGAGTGTAAGTGTGTGTGAGAGAAAGTGAGAGGAAATGAGACAGAGAGAAGGGCAAGCATCATAGATCATTTTTCTTTTTTCTATTTGAGCATAGTGTATTGGGATTATCAGAGCATAAACACATTATACTCCATACAGCTCATGACCAAATTCATATAATCCATCTATTCTGTTTCTCATTTCCTTTTCACTTCACTGTACACTTTAAGATCACAGGTTATTCTCTCACTTTGCATTTTTATATTAGTGTTGATGCCTAAATTAAGCAAATGTTATAAGGAAAAATTATATATACCCTTTCTAAACTTCATGATTTATGACACTGCATGTTATATGTTGTGTGTGTGTGTGTGTGTGTGTGTGTGTGTGTGTGTGTGTATGTGTGAGCATGCGTATATACAAGAAGTCATCTTATACATTTTTAATTAAATTGATCGTGAATGCTTGTCTACAAATCATACTAAGGTGAAACCTGTTTGTGAAGATCCAGAGAACAACACGGTCCTTGTCCTCCTGTGTCCTCCTGTGGATGGGGAGAACGTACACCCACCCACCAACACAAACACACACACACAGCTGTGAAGAGTATTTTTTCCTGGACTCTGTCCAAGGACTCTTGTGTAGGACTTACCCTGTGGGCATAAGGTACTCTAATGAAGCTTCATTGAACCTTGCCCAATGCAGCACTGTTACAGCAGTGACTATAGGCCAACACACCCTGCCCTATATGCTTATCTAATTCACATTAGATTAGATTACATTATTATGTAGCAATAAGTAGCTCACACTGATAGCTAAAATGTCATGCAGCTGTTACCTTCTGACACAAACCATTTTTAGAACAATATGTTTATACACAAAAAATTGAAGGTGCTTAACTGGTCACTATTTAGTAGCTAACACTCTTTCTTTTCCTCTTCCCCATTTGGGTGCACACACAGTGCTGTTGTTCCAGACAGAAGAGATTTATGTTTGCTGGACAGTGTAACGTGTTCACTTTAGACCAGAGAAAACCTTTGGCATGATTTGGCTTATGAAGAAATGTGGAATAAACAGTTGTTAAAGTTGTTGAAGGTGTCAACAAGGGTGATCTGTTACATTCTCTTGTGAACCTTCCAAAGTTCAAGTTAAAGTTTTGTCAGATGTTTGAAAAATGTTCTTTCAGTAGTTTGAAAGAATGAGCCATGCCATGTCATGGCAGGAAGCAAGTGTAGACATGGGCTGAGTTTATTTCATGGTCAACCACAATTTTCATTTTCATCCAACAGTGCAAAGACCTTTTTCTGTATTGCAGGAAAAGAAACAAAGGGAAAGCAAAGGGTTAAAAACAGGGACAACCAGAGCCAGGGACAACCATAATAATGAACAAAGGTGCAGACAGAAACCAATACAAAAAAAGAAGCAACACATGGTGCTAATTGCCTCAGGAATCATGACAATTGTGACAACCCCCCTCCTCCCCCTGCCATGCAAGATGGCGCCGGTGAGGTCGCCTGCCGTCACGACTGCTCTGTCCACACCTGGCACTTTTTTTATTCTTTTTGCTATCTTCTTCGCTTTTTTTGCTCTTCCCGCTACCCAGAGACGCTCTTATTTCTCTTAATCTACATAGCACTCACGTCAAGCCATCTCTAACCCTGGACCCAAGATGGCTGACGGAGATCCTGAGGGAGAACAAAGGACGCGACGTGAGGAAAAGGCCTCGAGGGAAGCGAGCCGGCATCAGGAGCAGGCTGAGGGCTTGGGCACACCGAGCTCCCTTACCTAGCATTCTGCTAGCCAATGTCCAGTCTCTGGACAACAAGCTCGACAACCTCCGAGCCAGGATAAAGTTCCAGAGCGACATTCAGGACTACAACTTCCTCTGGTTCACCGAGTTGTGGCTGAACCCAGACCACGCCATCCAGCTGGCCGAGTTCTTCTCGGTTCACCGTATGGACAGGATGTTGAGAGGAGGTGCATTGTGTGTGATGGTAAACAACAGCTGGTGCAACAATGCCAATGTTGTTACTCTCGCCCGCTCCTGCTCACCCAACCTGGAGCTGCTCAAGTTTCGCCCTTTCTACCTTTCCCGGGAGTTCACTTCGGTCATCATCAACACCGTATACATCCCACCTCAGGCCAACATGGACACTGCACTTTGTGAACTTCATGAGGCTCTCACACAGATTCAGGCACAGCACCGGGACACTGCACTCATCATGGTTGGGGATTTCAACAGCGCTAAACTCAAGTGTGCAGTGCCCAACCTTTACCAGCACATATTCTTCCCCACCAGGGGAAATAGGACACTCAACCACTGCTACACCCCATACAAGGACAGCTATAAGGCACTAGCTCATCCACCGTTTGGTAAGTCGGACCACATCACCATCTTCCTCCTACCAAAATATAAACAAAGGCTGAAATGGGAAGCTCCAGTTCAGAGGGAGGTAGCGTGGCCGCTCTGCAGGATGCTCTGGATGACACAGACTGGGACATGTTCCAGCGCAGCACTGATGATGTCAGCGAGTTTACAGAGGCAGTAGTAGGGTTTATTGGGAAACTAGTGGACGACACGATTCCAAGAACCACCACCAAGAAGTTTCCCAACCAGAAGCCCTGGGTGGACAAAATCATCCGCGAGGCTTTGAACTCTTGCACTGCTGCCTACAACGCGGGGATCATCAGCGGGAACACGGACGAGTACAGGTCTGCGGCATACGGAGTGCGCAGGGCGGTGAGGGAGGTGAAGCAGCACTACGGCAGGAAACTAGAGCCCCCCATATAACAGCACCCTCTCATCATCACAGAGAGTGATGTGAGGAGAGTGTTTAAAAGGGTGAATACCAGGAAGGCGGTAGGACCAGATGGTATCTGCGGGAGAGTCCTCAAAGCCTGCGCAGACCAGCTAGCACCAGTATTCACCGACATCTTCAATCTCTCCCTGACGCTCCGTATCGTCCCATCCAGCTTCAAGCGATCCACCATCATCCCCATCCTGAAGAAACCTTGACCCTCCGGCCTCAATGACTACTGCCCTGTTGCCCTCACATCAGCCGTGATGAAGTGCTTTGAAAAGCTAGTCAGACATTTCATCACATCTTCACTGCCAGCCTCCATGGACCCACTGCAGGTTGCAGACCACCAGAACCACTCCACTGATGAAGCAATTGCACATCTGCCCCACACCACACTGACCCACCTGGACAAAGGGAGGGGTAATTATGGTAAAATGCTGTTTGTCGACTACAGTTCAGCATTTAACACTATCATCCTCTCCCTACTCACTACTAAGTTGGAGGATCTAGAACTGCATACATCCCTGTGTGACTGGATCTCCAACTTCCTAACAGACAGACCACAATCAGTACGGGTGGGCAACTGTGCCTCATCCACCCTCACCCTCAGCACTGGAGCTCCTTAGGGTTGTGTCCTAAGCCCCCTGCTTTACTCACTGTACATCTATGACTGCACAGCCACTTCCAGCTCCACCATCATTGTCAAGTTTGCTGATGACACAGTTGTCATGGGCCTGATCTTGGACAATGATGAGATGGCCTACCTGGAGGAGATTAAGTACCTGGAAAACTGGTGCCAGGAAAATAATCTCCTTCTAAACGTCAGGAGCTGATCATGAATTGCAGCAAGAAGCAGGAGCGGCACTACCAATCTGTGAGGATCAGTGGAACCACGGTGGAGAGAGTAGATAGTTTCAGGTACCTTGGTGTTCACATCTCGCAGGACCTGTCCTGGTCCTGCCATATCAACTCCCTGGCAAAGAAGGCTCGTCAGCGTCTTTACCACCTCAGATGCCTAACAGACTTCAGACTGCCCTCCAAGGTACTGCAGAACTTCTACACCTGCACTATCGAGAGCATCCTCATGGGGAACATCACAGTCTGGTTTGGGAACAGCACCAAGCAGGACAGACAAGCACTCCAAAGGGTGGTGCGTTCAACAGAGCGCATCACTCATTTGGAACTTCCTGACCTGCAGACCATCTATTACAAGCGGTGCCAGACCAAGGCCAGGAGGATTGTGAAGGACCCCACCCATCCCAACAATAGGCTCTTCTCTCTGTTGAGGTCAGGGAAGCGCTTTCGCTCCCTGAAGACCAAGACAGAGAGACTGAAGAGGAGCTTCTTCCTGCAGGCCATTCGGGCCCTGAATCAGGGAAACTGATAAACTGTGGGGACCACCACCACCATGTAATATATAACTGTAAATATGTTCAATTACAAGATGGAACTGTACATTGTGTACATACATATATACATATCCATATATACATTGTACATTGTGTATATAAACATAATATACATATATTGTACATACATTGTTAATATATTTTGTATATATATATATATATATATATATATATATATATATATATATATATATATATATAAATTTTTTTTTTCTCTATGCACCCCTGTTTTTCTTTTTCCTCAGTTTGGACAGAGCACTCTCAACCATTTCACTGTGAGTTATACTGTGTATGACTATGTATGTGACAAATAAACCAAATTTGAAACTTGAAACTCAATGTATGGCTCCTAAAGTGCAAGAACAAGAGAGAACAAAATCAGGAAACCAGGAAAAAAAGTAAAGACAAGTAGAAATAGGACGAGGCGATGACGAGATCAGAAGCTGGGGCGACAGTGGGAGCAGGAGTCAGGCCAAGATGAAGATAGGAATGAGACCTATCCAGGGAACAGGAACAAAGAGGAATAGAGGGTGGAACATTAGAACAGACAAGGGACAGAACAAAAGACTGGGCCAGTGACTGAACAGGGGACAGGGCACCAGGCTGGGCCAAAGACCAGATAGTAGAAGGGAAGACAGGAGAGCAGACAAAAGATTGACAAACAGTAGACATGGGAACAAAGAAGGTTATGCGCAGGGGGACAGACAGAAAGGCAGAGGCAGGGACAGAGAAGACCATAACAATGGGCGCAAGAAGTGATGCAGAGACTGGGACCAGAACAAAACTAGCAAAGGGAGATGGGAAGAACACAGCAGTAGACACAGTGGCCACAGTATCTGAAAACAAGAAGGCTGATGAGGTGGCCACAGGAGATGGGTAAGGCTGGAGGGTCTGTCAGGTCTGGAGGGGTAATGGTGATCAGCAGCATAAAACCATCTCAGGAATAGGGTGTGGTGGTACTATCACTGGGGCATTGTGAAGCAGTGCATGGTGTTGGTGATGCCCTCTTGAAAGCAGAGCATGGCACTGGCGGTTCTCTCTGAAGCTCATGGGACAGGACACGGGGCACACCGAAAACAGGAATTGGAGCTGAGGCTGAAACAACAGAGAAACATGCAGAAAGCAAAGCCCTGGACATTCCCTCAAACCCACAGCCCCTCCTACATGGGGCATAGAAGAGGCCTGGTGGGCTATGAGAGCCAGCCCCCTCAAAAATCCTGGAAGGCTTGAACAGAGGGCAGGGGTCTCAGAGCAGGGTGTGGTGCAGGGCATGGGGAAGACTGTGCCTGTTAGGGAGTGAGGGAGAGGGCAGACAGAGCATTCTCCCTAAGGATTCAATAGTTGTTGACCTCTCCTGGGGAACAGGAATGGGTTGTATGCTGGGTTCAGGCAGCAGAAGCTCCACAGATCTGGGCTTGTTAGAGGCTGAAAAAACCCTCTAGTATGGAAGCCTCCTTGGACCCATGTTCAAGGACCAAATCTGCCAATATTAATGTCTTGCCCCTGAAGTTCCTCAAGAACAATACTTTGATCATCTCTGGAAGATGGGGGCAGGTTAAGAACTGAAAATAAGATTTGCCCTGTAGAATAAACCCCTCACATGAGCCTTCCCCTTCATACTTGCCTTGGGTGGCCATTAACAAGGGCAACATAAAGATAACAATGAGTGACAACAAGGACATAGAAATGCAGAATATAAATACATTGGAAATACATTGGAAAATAACCAGAAACAAAACACAGGAGGAATCAATACAAAAACACTAACAAAAAACAAGAAACACATGGGAAAAGGCATCCACTACCACCTTCATGAACAAAAGGAACACATTGTGATAGTTGCCTTGAGTACTGTAACACCACAGAGAACCATGACAATGATCTTGTCATCTTCCAGAATTTTATGATCTTGCTGTCTAAAAATGCATAAAACCTAGGTATGGTCCAAGAAAAATAGATTTGCTACTTGTGCTGCAAGTGGGACCCAGACATGCAGGTTTCTCCTGTACAACATCAGGAGAATTCAGCTATTTTTTTCCAGAGAGGCCACTCAGTTGCTTTACCAGTCCCTGGTTATCTCAGAACTGGAGTATTGCAAACTACTCTTGGCAGGCCTTGCTATATATGCCATTAGACCCTTGCAGCTGATCCAGAATGCAGCTGCATGACTCATATTTAATCTTCCAAAGTTCTCACTCATTACCCCACTGCCTTCACTGGGTTCTTGTAGTTCCCTACATCAGATTTAAGTCCCAAGTACTTATTACAGAACCAAAAATGGTCCAGCCCCTTCCAACCTGAAAGCACACCACACCTTATCTTGCACCTTATCTTGCACCCTTTATAGATCAAGTAATACATGTGTTGAATTTTTACCATGTGGCAGATATTATACTAGTGATAATTTTGAATGAAGAAGAAAATCTAAAGATAATGCCATTTTGGTCACTCTCATTTGGATTTGTATTGTACTTTAAATGTCCATATTGTGAAAGGAAGAATTGGTAGACAGTGATGGTATTTTTACCTTTTTGACTGGAGTATGATTGACTACTTTATTGTATCTAGTTAAATGTTTGCATGTCTTGGATTTTGAGATACTAAATGTTGGTATATGTGACCATCTTCCCTTATTCACTATAAGGGTAAAATTGCTTGATTCAATGTACAGTATGTTAAAAAAAATGTTAGTAATGTTAGTAATTTAAATGCAGAGTTGATGGCTAGAGTAAATGTTTGGACAGATCATCATTTACTGAATGAAAATTTCTTTAACAATTTTATTCACTGCACTAGAAGGTAGCACTAGTGTAACAGCTATGATTTTGACTGATTGCTTGTGTGAAGCAAGTACATTTTTTTATTACTAATCCATTTTCTGAAGGTAAACAACCACAGTGGTTGGTTGAAGATTATTCAGTCCAGAAATCACTGAAATAGATTGAATTGAATAATTTTAGGCAAACTAATCACATAGATGATGTGAATGGCTACATCCTTGAAAGACGGATTAAAAATGTATACGATAGTAAGAAAAGGCACCATGACTCATATGTTTTGCTTAATGTATTACAAGATAACATGAATGCACAACTGTTCAAAGACTTTTCACAGGCTAACATAGCCTAAAAAAAGTACAGATAATCAGTGGTTAGAATACCTCATGAAGTTGCTATCTGATTCAAAATTTGATGTTGAAAATTTGCCTATAGATTGTGTGAATGCACATGATACTACATGTTTAAAACACTTTGAAATGTTCAAATGTTCAAATGTTCAATGGTATTACTTATGATGAGATTTGTGCACTATTATGTCATTTAGGAATGGAAAAGCTTTAGGTCCAGATGGTACTGTTATTGAAATGTTGAAGGCATCTCTGTGTATGTTATGTCCTGTTATGCTCTCCTTATATAACAAAATATTCTGTACTGGTGATTTCCCTGAGGCTTGGTGAGAAGCTGTAATCTTCCCAGTATACAGGAGTGGTGACAGAAATAATATAGGATATTACTGAAGAATTTCATTTCCAATAAGATCAAAGCCATAAGCACGTGTGCACTGCCAGTCATCAGATATGCAGAAAATGCAATAAGATGGCCAAGAGACAAACTGGATGCTGCCAATGTCAATGGGATACTCCTCCTAAGATTCAACATCCAAAAACTGTATGCTAGTCAGGTCTACAAAGTGTAACGACTGGATCCAGCAGGAATGACATAACTGATCTCAATCCAGAAGATAATAATCATAGGAACAACAAAGATACTGTGTTACACCCTCAAACTCTCAGGCCTCTGTTAGAAGGCCCAAGCGTGAGGAAGAAAAAAAATATAACCACCCACTGGGAAGGTGAAACAGAAACTATGTGTACTGTCTCATATATGTTCATATATTTAAAAAATCTTCTCTTATCCTTCCAGTTGGTGATCGTGATCATATTTGTTATACTCACACTCAGATTTGGGCTTTTTACCAGATGCCTGGGAGTTTCTGGGAGTGTGAGGTTGCGGCATAGTATTTTCACTGTTCCTATATATATGTGTGTGTGTGTGTGTGTGTGTGTGTGTGTGTGTGTGTTTGTAAAACAGGGGGAGGGGGGGGATATTGTTCTTTGTGTTTATTTTTTTGTTATTTGTGTTTAGTTTTTTTACTGACTTCCTGTCTCTCAGCACTATAGCTTGATGGTATGCTTAGTCACTGGCCTTGATGTACTAGTATAATAATAACTTCCTTGTAGTCAACAGCCCTTCTGTAAGTCCCTTGGGACAAAATCATCTGCTAAATGATATAAATGTAAATAAGTAAGAACTCTGTTCCATAGGTATATATACTTGTCTGTCCTACCCAGTGCAGAGCAACTCAATGTTCTGCACAGATTAAAATGTTTTCTGCTCTAGCCCACCAGATCCAGTGTATGAAAGCTTAGATAAAGAACAGATGAGTTAACTCAGAAAAGATGGGGCAAGGAAATCTTGACATTGTGCAGGACAGTGGGATCCAATAACTGGGGTTGAAAATCGCTGGGAAAGAAGTTGCTCACTTTGAGGACAAGAATAAAATTAGTCAAATTGTAATGAGTCAATAAAACCTCCTCCTTTCAGTGAGCTTATTTGGGCTTCTTGAAACTGCAACTAGCAGTCACTTTATACCATGTGAGGCGGACGGACACCTTGTTGTTCCGATCCAGTAGAACGGGGTCTCCTGTTCACTGTTTTCATCTGCTATATTATGGTAAGTCAGTCAGGGAATTTTTTATTCAGTCTACATGCAGCATATGGAGGCATAACTTCTTCAGAGCTTTTCTGCAGAGAGAGAGAAAGGGAGAGAGAGGGGTGTAGATCTATCTACGTATCTGAGTGCACATGTCACTGTGTCTGTAGGAGGTTTCAGTACTGAAAACACATGAAGACAAATGGATCAGTCCAGGAGATGTCAATCAACCGCTGAGTGAAGCAGTCTGATGGAAAATGGAGCAATAACTCTGCTCTAACTCACTGCTGAACAGCACACAGACCGTTCAGTGCAAGCACAGGAATGTTTCAAGCAGGGTGATAAGAATTATGCAATAAATGCCAGTGTCACACATGGTGTATTTGCACAGCATGTTATAGGGTTGTGTGTGTTTACCACAGAATTGCTGCACAATATGTCAGTTGTTAATCAAATATACACAACATAATGAGGGCCCAATACAATTGCATTTAGGAACATGTCTGTTGCATCAAAATCAGGTTATAAACTACTACTGAGCAAATAAATTGCAGGCATTCTGAGGAAGAATTAATCCCATTCTCTTCTTTTTCAACAGTGCTCATAGATATCTATGATTCATTTTGGATGTCTATATCTAGTTATGTAGTACTGTAATTATTGCAAATGTCCATATAAAACAGTTTTACTTAGTAGTAGCTATTTTGGAGAAGTGTGTTCTTGAAGTAAGAAAAAATATGATTGGGCACCCTAGACATTGACCTATGATATAGGTTTTAATATAGGGTGTATTTTGTTATTATGAACTATACAGTACTGTTTAGTATACTATGAATAGCTGTAGATATGGAGTTATTTTCAATTGGTAGAAATATAGACACATTTAGGCAGTGGTGCAATAATAGACATATTACAGTGTATACAGTATTAGATATGTGACTGGCAGTGCATCTTCAGTAAGGGTGGTGTTGGGTACAGAATGCTATTAGCACTTTTATGCAGGACTGCTAGCAGTGTTGGTCTGGTAATGACAGCTGCTCAGCAGGTTGTGCTCATCAAGCACATGCACTGTGCTGACTAAGCTTTTTTCTTTCTGTGTATCTACCTGGTATCTGATGACTATTTGCACTCCACTCATACTTGCTTTTGTTTCTATACATGCACACACATGCTTACTCACTCATGCACACGTATATGCATCCACATTCTACAATAATATTCGTGTATGCTGTTAATCTACAATATGAACTACTGAAGGTATGGAGAGTGAGTGCTGTTTTATGGGAGTGGGGAATGGATCAGTATATAATCATAGATCATTCTATGCCTGGCATGAAAAAATAAATGTAATTCAGCATCCCATAAAGATTTATGCTTCATCTATAGTCTTTATCAGGCTGCCTTTTAAAAATCTGTTAATTGAACTATTACCAGAAAGGCCAGAAAGAGTCTGACGTATTAGACTCTAGTCATTGGCTCCTGGAAATCTCTTGGATTGCTTTATTGCCCAAGTGTAAAATTTGCCTATGGCATTCTGGTTAGTGCAGTTTCTGTGAAGTAAATGGGTCTGTGCAAGTTGGTGCCCATAGCAATATGTGTGCATTTTTATGTGTATATGTATGCACGCATATACACGTGTGTGTGTGTGTGTGTGTGTGTGTGTATGTGCGCATATACACGTGTGTGTGTGTGTGTGTGTGTGTGTGTGTGTGTGTGTGTGTGTGTGTGTGTGTGTGTGTGTATGTGCGCGTGCATACACACATGTTGGCCTGGGCACAGTGGTGTGGTTGTCAGTTGGTTGGTCAGCAGGTTGTCAGGGGCTGAGTGCTGTGTGTCAGAGTGCATGATACTGATCCAGTATGCTGAGAGCACAAAGAGGGAAGGCAGCTTCCTACCCTGCCACTGAGGTTAGAACACTTCTCCTCTGCTTCCCTTCTCACCCACACCACTTGTCTCCTTGTCGTGACTTACATCCATCTGCATTAGGATACTAGGTGTTAAGTTTCATATTCGTGATTTCCTGCTACTATAATGTAATGAAAAATGTGTTGAGTAATCAGTTTAATTGCAGCATTGCTCTGCTCTGCCTAATTTTCAGGAACTAGTCCACCTAAGACACATTTTATTGGGAGCCCACTAGATTCAGAAAACAGAAAACTGTTCTCAGTTACCTGTTGACATTCTTAGAACTGATTATGCTCTGAATAGTTTTCATTTCTCAACATTTTGTCTACTTGGATATTTAGGGTCTTTCTCTCTCTCTCTTTCTGTGTGTGTGTGTGTGTGTGTGTGTGTGTGTGTGTGTGTGTGTGTGATTGGAAAGCACAATGGCAGAATTCACCAGTGTCTGCTCCAGCAGCAGTGTCAGCACAAGCCTAGAAACATACATTATATGACCTAAAGAGATCCAAGCGGGAGCCTGCCTAACCATAGCTAATGTGGCAGCAACCTCAGTCTGTGGCAGTATCCAAAAGTGCAAGATATCACATTTTCTCATTTTCAGTGTGACTATTCATGTTTGTTTGTTTTTAGTTTCATAGTCAGGTTCTAAAATGTTCAGATTTTCATTTAGTAAAGTTTTTAGCATTTGATTAATGACAAACCTTTTTTCTTCTCTAAATTTTATTTCAGAATTGCTCTCTGGCTACTAGAAATTTAATTTGGCATTTATATATATATATATATATATATATATATATATATATATATATATATATATATATATATATAATAAAATCATCAATAATTAGTACAATTCATTCTTACTGGCCCATTTAATATCATTTCCACTCTAATTACCTACACTATGTGGAATAACAGCATAGACATCTACTGTAGCACAAAATATTTTACTATAAATCACATGCTTACTTTTAAGAGAATACTCTTAAATTAAACTTAATCACAATTGAAATAAGCATGAGCATTGTCAATTTACCCAAAATTATTTAATTGGTTGATTGATGGAAAAGTGTTTGAAGGAACTGTCTGTGGCTTGGGTGGTAGTCCTAGGCTGTATTCAGGCCACATGAGTGAACAGCCCATTATCTTTGTTGCTCTCATCTGTTGTCCTGAAGTGTTTTTATCACGTTGCTATCTCAGTTTCACTGCTATTCTAAGTGTATTTGAGGTATTGGGCCATTGTCAATAGGAAAGCTCTGTTATTTTAGTGTGGATATCATTCTAGTACTAGTTTTTGAAGAGAATTCATTTGGATAACTTATCGTCAGCTAGCTAATGTAATTCCCCACCCCCCCAAAAAACCATCAGTGTATACACACACACACACACACACACACACACACACACACACACACACACACACACACACACACACACACAGCGCTCAATTGAACCTTCGTTCTCAAGCTACATTTAAAAATACAAAAACAGATGTTATATACAGTACAGATATGTGATATATTATTCTGATTATTCCGCATTACCCCCTTGATAATTTCATAATAATTACCAAAAATCAGCAATAATCAGGGCAATCAATAAGATTAATTTGTAATTTGTTGATGATTCTTATTCTAAGAACTTATTTTAAGTATTCATGTCCAGTCATTCCTGCTAAAAATTCCGCAATGAAGATTCAGGACACTGTTTTGATCTTCAGATTCTCAATGTTTATTTGAACATATATTGTTCTGTGTCTTCTCTTAGCTTCATCTGCTTTTTGTGATTTGGCAGCATTTAGAGAGGCTCATTGAAGGTCAAAGGAGATGTTACTAGCACTTCATTCTGTCATTTTTTTGTGCCTTTAGGAGTTCAATTACATCATTCACAGACCTACCAGGTTCTTTAGCTGGACTGCAGTGGCTGATATGGATTCGCAGGTTCAATCCATCCACATTAACTGCTGTAACCATTGCTAGGATTTCCTTTTAGAGTCCCTGGACCCTAGATTTAGACTACTTTCTTTTATTTACCTTCACATAGACTCAGTCATCCAAATTTGTCAGGTTATAGGGTTTCACTGTTTCTTTGTGGAAATGCTGCGTTGCTTCACTTGGCTACATAGTGACTGGAGTATTTTGACAACTCGGTCTCCAAATGTTTTAACTTTGGATCTAAATATTCTAGCTGTGCTTAGGGGTTCGGCATTGGTGTTTCAGTGAACATTTCATGTGATGTCAAATATGTGCTATTCTATCTTGTTCACCCGATTCAATTCAGTGTCCTGACATGTTACCAGTCTGGATTTCATTGTCCCATTTGCTCTCTCTATCATGCCCGATGATTGTGGGTGGTACACACGCTTGTGTTTGATAGCCAATTTTTTCGACACACTGTTTACAAGATGAATGCCATTATCCGAGTGTAACTTGGAGCAATTATGAGGCATATGCATACGCTGAGAAGAGCGAGATTTATTAAGGGCAAATCCATAATCAGAGCCATAGTAACAGTCCAGGGTCATACAGCCAATACGGAGAGTACAGGAATAAACAGCAGGGAACAATACACATGAAGATAAAAATAGAAGTAGGCTACAACAAAAAATAACAAGCAGCAATATAAACAAATAACTAACACAAGCGATCACAAATGAGGTAACAGCTCAGATAACAGCTAGGATAACAACTAGTAGATCAAACACGATAAAGGCATTGAATCACAATGAGCAGCAACACGACTGAACAAACACATGGTGTATACACACAAACACACACACACACACACACACACACACACACACACACACACACAAAAGTACTAATTAGAATTAAACAAGAGACAGGGGATACAAATGATACAGCAAAAACCAAAACAAGGACCGGAATCGGAACAGAGAAAATTAAACAATGAAATGAGATGGGCGTCCTGTCGGTCCAGGGACATGGCCACAGGATCAGACCTGGTATGGAACATGTGAAAAAGAACTGGCAGGTTAACGTCTTCCACGCCGGGAACATGCAGTATCAGGTTGGAGTCTTCCACTCCAGAAACAGGCAATGGCAGGTTGGCCCATGGGACAGCCACCAGGACAGAAGGAGTGACCCTGGAGGAACACACAGATACAGTATCCACTCGGTGGCTCCCAAGGCTCACATGGGCTATGGGGAGCTTGCTTTTGTGCTTGAGAACACACCGAGTACCATAAAATTGGTTATCTGGGTATTCACTCCTCCAACTCACATCTTGTACTGCAGGTTGGTCCTCCCTGCAACATTGGTCAAGGCAGGCAGGCTTATGGCACTTACCTGGGATCTCGTTGTAGTCACAATAAATGGAATCCTGCAGTGCCAGGGGATTCGCTGTCTCTGGCTTGGTAGCACTGAGAAGTGGTAGAGTCAGATTGTATAGAAACAGCCCGAGTTTCATCTCAGCAAAACAACCACATACTAGAATCTCACTCGCTTCCAGTGTTCTCCTTGGTAGGCTGATCATTCTCTAATTCTGTGAATTCTGCGATTATGACACCAAGATGATTATCTTGGGTATGCCAAATCTTTGGGTAATTCTCCCTTGCTAAATGGTTGTGCATCATTGTGGTTGGATGGAACAGTATCCACCTATCTAGAGATCTGGTTACAACTACAAGGCAGCATCATTTCCCTTTCTTCCCTTCTGTCTTTTCTATCAATAAAATCCATGTATATGTATTTAGAAGGACTTAATGGATATGGGATATGTCCTATTTGCAGCTGGTCTGTCTTATGTATGTTATGATTGCTGCCAATGTTACAGTTATCAATGAAATGATCAGTTGTGGGTCATTGACTTACGACCCCTGCACAGAGTGTCAGCTCTCTGCCGGTCTAGGCAGGCAGGGTAATTAGCGCACAGGTTGCCCTAGATGGAGCCAGTGAAAAATGAAGGAGGTGCACAACAGCTTGGCATTATCAACCTTTTGTGTTTATGTATCTGATAATGAAAGAGCACTGTACAAATGTTGTATACACCCTCTGGGTAGAGGACCTCAGGAGTGCCAACAAAAAGATAAGAACAAACAACAAAGAAAACTAGCCAAGAAAAACCCTAGAAAACCCTAAATCAAACTGCAAAAAATCGTGTCTCATATCTATATATATCATAAATACATAGGGAAGCACTTGCCCTCTAAGCTAGTGTAATTATAAAATTGCACTAGCATTAATTAGCCCTAGCACTAGGCTAAAATAGTTTCCTGATATTCACTGCTTACCACTCAGCCAGTAAGATTATTAAGGCTATTATCTTAGAATGACAGGCTAGCTATGTTGTTATCTTAGCTATGGCAAGGCTAAGTTACTCTCTTAGCTACAGTATGTAGTTGTGTTATTTAATAAATGCAGTTTAATGTAGCATTTGTCTTCTAAAATTTGTGAAATCCATGGTTACAGCATGTAGGCACTCAAGAGCTTTTGTGTCCAAAGGTACAGAGGCAAAAGATGCTGATTCCTGGGAGGAGAAAGGGGTTGGTTCTTCCTTTAGAGAGCTTGTCCTGGGTTCCTGATGAGGGCTTCATTCTACCTTTTGGTAGGATATATGTTTCCTGGGAAGCTTGCTTTTCTTTCCTTTTGTTAATCCTGTTATATTATTGATTTTAGACAAAGGTTGGCAACATTCTTAGTGACTACATTGTTAGGTGATGTTATGTAGTATTGTCTCTCATTTTCTCTTGCTCTTTCTCTCTCCCTCCTTCACACCTAGCTTTTCTTTAAGGAGAAAGCATTATTCCAGATCGTGTAAGCTTGCAATGGGTAATTTCCCTGGGGGAGAAGTTATTGAATATGTAAGTCTATGCATGCCTGTATACAGCAACATGCTGGAGATAACATGTAGACACCTTAGGTAAGTACAGCCCCATGTATCCTATCAGTGTATTAGTGAAATACTTTCTAGCTAAGGGTTTATTTGGTTCTTTATTTTGGTAGTGACTTTGTCCACTGTTGCTCTACCACTTGGAAAGCATGTGAAGTGTGTTTGAGACCTCAGAACCAATAAACCTCCACTAAATAAACCTGCCTAATTACACAATGGTCTGCATTTATTTTTCCATATAGCCAAGGTGGGGAACTCTAATATAATTGGCATGTAGGTGCTTTCCACTTTACTGTATGTTCCCATTATGGCCAGGGTCATAAAAACTATAATTTGAGAAACTAGGTCCATGACATTAACCAGTTTTTCCCATAAATATAGTAGGGCCCCTTTTATAACAACCTGGACTGTTCTTCCTGGCTGGCTGAGTGTTGTAGGTCAAATAAGTCTTGAATTGACATATCAGTGTAGCAGGCCTTGGTCTGATTTTCAACTATTGCAATCATTTAAGTCCATTTCAAGCAGCTGCCTTTGCAGCTTTGTATGCAGCCACTGTGCCTCTTTTGGTAGAGTCAGCTCCAGTTCACTCTGAAGCACATTTCACTTTTGCTATCTTAACAGGTTCATGAATGGTTTATAGTAGGTTTTGGATGTTGTTCAGGTGTGCTATGGGCTTGTTATTTATTATGTAGAAACCTTTTGATGCTCACATGGTAGCATACGTGTGGCAGGCATTGTAGGCATAAGCAGGGTAAATGCTGGCAGGATGCTTTCTTTCTTTACATGGAGTAGTAACTATGGCCACTTCTGAAAATTGTGCTTGAGGTGGCTGATGAATTTGCACAGACAGTGCTACTACAAAGCCATTAATGTGTTGATCTGGAATGACAACTGCATATTCCCTGTATCTCTGGTTGCCTGCCAGAAATAAGGAACCGTCCACAAAGAGCACTTTGTCACATTGTAGAATGGGATTGCAAACATGGGATTGCATCTCAATGCAGTTATGATGTGAAACTTCACAGGGTATCATTAAATGTTCAGTAGGGTTAACAATGTCAAATCTTTTTATTGTAAATGTACTTTGACCAGTGGTGGGGCAGAGATGGTAACATGTTTGAGGTCAATTTGGACATTGAAGCTCCTCTAGTGTTGAAGCTCCTCTTGTTATCAGCAGTGGTACTATGTCTGCTTGCATATTAGCATATTTCTCTTTTTGCTTATTTCATCCAGTTGATTCTTTAACAGTATGATTAACAGTTCAGAGTCTTTCTCTTGTTATTTCTTCTGTCTGTTTCAGTTGATGTGATGGATAATGTATTATTAAAGTAGTTATTTGAGGCCATGGTTTCTTGTTCACGTCCTGTTCAGTTCCTCCTGAATAGCTGTCATTAGAGTGTTTATTAGTGACATTAGGAACAATGCTTTAGTTGTATTGCTGTGGTCCCACAGCTCACCCTCTCTTGTTTCATTTTAGTTTTGAAATCTATTAATAAACTCCAGAATATCTTGATTTTCAACCAACTTGCAGTGATCCCCATCAGTGGGGTACTGTTTCCTTACTGCAATATATTGCTGTGCATATTAGGTTTCTTATCATGATGCATGAGGTTAACAAGTACTGTTAGGCCTGCTTCTGAGAAAACCATCTGGTGCTAGGTGTAACGTTGTAAGCAAAGTCAGACAGGAGTTTTATTGTAATCTGGAGCCGTAGCAGTTAAACTAGCCATGGTTAGAACCAGAGAAGTGCTGTCAAGGGTAAACACAATCATAGAGGAAAACAGTCTGAGTCCAAAAAAAATAAATAAATGTAGAGCAAAAACACAGGCAGACAAATCCAACAAGGGGTAGGCAAAAATCGGAATCGAGAGTAATGGGAAAACTAGGTCAAAAACACAGGAGATCAAAAACAGGAAAAAAATGCTCGGTATGCTCAGGTAGACTGAAGGCAATACTTCACAACAACAAACAGTCTTAGAATGGCTTATATACATGGGAAACAAATGAACTCAATATGCAGGTGATGAGGATCTGATGAACTGTCGACGATTGGATGAGTCGCTCTCCTGGAGATGAACAGCGTGATGGGTATTGTAGTTTGTTTGGGTGTCAGGCAGTGTGACGCTAGGCTCTATCTAGCTGTTTTTGTTACCTAGCCCTGTCCACTTACTTGCAGTTTCAGTAGGTCATTGGCTATTCTATTTAGTTCAGCAAAGCTCCATGGTGCATACATCGGGCATATCGTAGTGTTCAGTATGGGAAGTTGGAGAGCTGAAGGTTTTTCACAGGGTGCATCAGTTTCATTACCTGTCACATTTAATATTTTTTCTCTATCAGTGCCTCCCAGGACTATACTTCTTGTGACCATTGAATGGGTGCTTGTTTGTTTGTGTCTAGGACCTAGTATGTGTCTTATTTTTTTCTGATACATTTTGTGAAAGAATCTTCTGAAGTAGCATGTAAACTGTGTTCAACAGCTGTATAAGTGTTCTAAAGTAACCAGAGCCTGCCTTATGCTAGGTCAGGGTCAGGGTTTCTTTGTGACAGGCTTAACTCTGTCAGGGTTTTGGCACTTTACATTTACATTTACATTTAAGGCATTTAGCTGACACTTTGCAGCATTCTCCTGGAAACCCTCGTTTCCTCAGCTGTTTTATTAGTTGTCTTGCCTTTTTCTCTATCTTTAGTTTCCCTCTGTTTCATGTGCAGTTCCTCGGTCTCCTTGTCATCATTTGTTGTTTCCCTGGAACCTATCAGCTTCTGAATGCAAATATGGGCTGGAAGAAAGGGGAAGCAAAAAACAAATATTCTCTCAGCTCCACAATTTCAGCAGTAGAGAGACAGAGAAGCAAATTTAAAGAGAGGCACCGCCATCTTTCTAATCCACTGCGTGGGAACATATTGGATTCACTGTTCAATACGATGTAGTAGAAGAAAACCATAAACAAAGCACAGACTGCAAGTATTGCTTTGGCACTGTTGGCTACATTAGTAGAACTTCTAACATTATGTTTTATTTACGTTGCCAACACCTGGCTGTATCCCTTGCAGGTGGAGCAAGGAGGATCCACTTGTTAGTGAAAACACAATCTCTCTACCAACAGACATTCACAAAAATGAAGTGTAACCCATATGAAATATAGTGGTACTAAAACCCCATATGTCATTTTGAGGTGTAGCTGCATGCTTTCCTGAGGGAGGGCACTATACTGATTTTCTGTGTATCAAAAGTAATAGGAAGTCCCAAATTCAGATATTACTTTCTTTTCTTCTGACATTGAAACATGCTGCTGATTAGAAGCATTTTGGTGGCAAAATACATCATGTAGCCAAGTTCTGTGTCAGAAAACAGTTGTGAAGGTAAAAGGACAAAATTCCACTGAGATATGAATGTTTGACTCTAGTCATTTTTTTCTGAGATACAGAATTGGATTTGAAGAATTCTGTGATGGGAGGCCCAGCCCACTGACAGTGTGAATGCAAGTGGAAGCAGTGAGGCCTGCCGCAGGAAGAGATTACAGAAGAGATCTGACAATTTGAACATTAAACCAGAAACCAGATAAGAACCTGTGCACATTATCCACCCTAGTTAAGTGGAACTAGTTGGAGTAACAGTTCACTTGATGCTCACACAAGGACAATACTGAACTCTGCGGAATCTTTAAGCTCCTCTAATTGAGAAACCTCGTCAAGGATCCCCACTCGAAGGGACTCCCATTATTCTTTTGACATTTCCTTTTCTTTTATTTATTTTTATTTTAAGAATTGTATGTGTGGGTTAATTAAGGTAAACCTCTTCCTCAAACCTAGACACATGCTAGTACTCTGTTGTGATATTATTAGGAGTAAGAGTACTACAAAAGAAATAACTACAGCAGTGGGAGCAGGGTGGAGCTTGCCTTTTCAGTATATGGGTGCATGTGAGAAAGCCTAGATACAAGATACAACAATTGTATAAAGCCCACACTAACCATATACATAGAAATATAAATGTAACCTTAAAATAAAAATAAAAATGTCAGTAAGCATCTGAGCAATCATGCTGTAAAAATTGTCACTAGTTTGTAAGCAGCATGAGCAATGAAGTTATATGAATGCTAATGTATTTAATTAATTTTGTTGTTTGACTAAAGATATATTTCATGCAATAACAAGCAATAGTTGGACATATTGACTGCATCAAACCTATTCTGATTAGCTTTTAAATATACTCTGAATGATTCCATGAAAAAGGTATGTTTAGCTTAGAGTGACGGAGTCTTTGGAAGTAACAAGTTAACAGGTCTCTGTACTTTTAACTAGTAAAAACAGACATGAAAGTGACCAGAAATAGTGTATTACAGTTAAATGTAAAACAATAAATTGTGGTTTTGTAAATAATTTTCTGCTTTCAAGAGGCTTGTTTGCAGAGTTGACCATAGATGCCCAGCACTCATGGAACTTGTGGCTCCAATGTAGTGAGATTATTCATTGCAAAATATTTGCAGCTGTATTCAGTGGTTACTGATTTCATAGCTTGACAACAAAAACTAAATCATGTTACAATGTCTCATTCCCACGCACATTTCAGCAGTTTTTGAAGTTCTTTTTCTGCCCGGGCAATCGATGCCATCCCTCTCAACTGGATCTTGCCCACCTGGCTGGATCACAAAATTTGTCTTGGAGAATTTTTTTCAGTCTTTTAGGATAAGAAAAATGATAAATATTTAAAATCAAAATGAACTTTATTGAAAAAAAGAATCATTCTGAGTCACAAAGGTCAGTCTCTAGAGTGAATTAGCTGACAGTGGTACCATATGGGATTCTCTAAAAGTGGAGCAAGCTTGTCTTCTCTGATAGGCTAATTCTAATTGAAGTCATTAATTTTTCTGATTGACTTGTTTTAATTTTCCTTGTTCACTCCTATTCTCTATTTACCTCTAGGTGTCCCCCTATCCTTTTGGATAACTTTTTTTGCCCTTGAAGGACTCCGGTAATCTAGTATACCTGAGTCATATAGTCTGCTTGCTACTGCTAAAAGAGTGCAGTTACTGCAGAGAGGACCCACATATTAGGTCAGACTAACCTCAGAATGTTTCTACTTTCCTCCCTCATCAGCACTGAGTACACAGATCTTAGGTAGTACTGAAAGTTTGTTATAGCCTGGTATTAGACAGTTTAACTGGACTCTTCTTGGGTTTTGAAGTTTGAGTTTCTTAGGTTTACCTCATCTCTTCCAGATAGCGATGGGTACAGCTCGTTTCCACAACTGGCACCTAAGTCTACTTGAACTCACCCACACATAGCTCAATTTTGCATTGCTTCTCAAGTCACACTTTAAAACACAGAAATAGATTATATAATGTATATGTATTTAATACATAGGTAGAGAATGTATGTTCTGAAGATTATTCTACACAGTTCATGCTGAATGAAAGGTGTGTTAGGTTTGGAACCATCCAGTGTAATTATACTGTGAATTAAAAACAAATTTTGTGCTTTGTATTATGTGTCAAATTTGGTAACCAGGCCAAAGCCTCCATACTGTCTTGACATTTTCTGTCACTTCCACAAAAGTGCTTCCTACAGTGCAATGCAGGGCCTTTAATCAAAGATAAACTGATATTGATCGTGTTCATTGTCATCCATGACACTGGCACAGAGAATTAGATGTCAATAATACAGGCACCTTGATTAATTTAAATGTGACTTTGACACAGCTTATCAATAGGGATCATATAGGAAACTCTCATGGGGAATCTGATCAGAAGGAGATTTCATCTCATTGCCCAGTTTGAGGATGGTCACTTTTAATGGGCCCCATTGACACAATGTTCAATGTAGGCACTCTTGTCTACATAGCTATAGATATAACAGAAAGGTGGAAATCATTGTTGGTCTTTGGCAGTGACAGGGATTCTGAGAGTCAGTGATCAGACTCTGACAATGGAAACAAACGGCAATGGTGAAGATCTATAAGAAAAAAAATCAAAACACTAATTCACACTGAGTTGATCATGATAAAGTTCACATGATAGTAGTAATATCGTGTGTATGCAAAAATTAGATGGCTAAAGAGTATGTGTATGTGAAATAGAGCAATACTAAAGCAATTGTATGTGAACTACCAAGGTGAATGATCCGTTGCTTATGGGTAACCATAGCAACAGGACTCATCTCCAGAACAATGAGAGGGATTATATTGTGGTCATTAATCAGACTCCTGTTCCTGTGTGTACATCAGGGCATGCACACACACACACACACACACACACACACACACAAAGAGAGAGAGAGAGAGAGACAGAGAGACAGAGAGAGAGAGAAAGCAGGACCAGCACTGAGTCATTTTCATCTGCAAGATGCTAATGTTTAGCTTGGTAATGACATCTTCTATGTAATAAGACTCAAAATTCTGATAGGACACTCATATATAACAATATGAAATCAGTGAGGGAAAAGATACACCCTCATGCACACTTGTACTACATTTCTAATGCATGATCCTGTGCTGTTTTGTTGTGTATCAAACATTACCCTAATGAAAACAGACGACCATACCTTTTTGGTCTGTTGTCATGATATTTATCAAGACCAGGCTGCCAGGCTGACATTTGGGCTGACTTCAGCATCCCTTCCCTGACTTGACACAGTACATTAGCATTTAATACTGAAAGGTCAGGACATGGTCCATTATAGTGGTCAACATCAGTGTATCTAATAGGTGTAGGGCATACCTCTGTACTGCAAAACAGTGCTTTATCAACTAAAGTAGTAGGAAAATACAATGTGTAGGATTGTGCTCAGATGGTCAAAGCATTGAAGATGGTTTGAATGTGTGAGTAACAGGTTTAAAATGTATCTGAAATGTTGACACTGACAGCTAGTAGCACTTCCGATAGAAAAGTATAGTCTAATACATACTTTGAGATGGAAATGTGCAGGGCATAGTCTTCCAAAAGATCACCTTTTAGCTGCAGGTACACAGTAAAAATTTCAATTTTCATCACATAAAAGGGTTTCCACAAGGGCCAACATTTAGTCAGTTGACACAATCCCAATGCCCTTGCTAATCTGCTGGCAACTAGGCTGCATGAAACAGAACCCTTCTGTACAACCCCAATTCCAAAAATGTTGGGATAGAAAATGTTAATAAAAATAAGTTGTGTCTTGTAAATTCTCTTCACCCAGTGCTATATTGTGAATGATACAAAGTCTTCATAATCATCTTCAATCATTTCTAATCTGATGACTGCATCACATCCCAAAAAGATGAGACAGTCAAATATTTACAATTGCATAATTTCACCTTTTCTTTTTCTAACATTCAGCACCAATTAATTACGGTGATACAAATAACAATGTGAAAACCAAAACAAGGACTGGAACAGGAATGGAGAAAATGAAATAATAACATGAGACAGGGAAACCATAGAGACAGGGACACTAGGAGGGGCCAAGCGTGACATTCCCTCATTCTTACATTATGCAGGTTTTCTGTTGTGCAATTGTACTGGTGTTCATGGCCATATTTTGTTATTCATAATGTGTCCCATATTCTCAACTGGAAACAGGTCAGGTTTGCAGGCAGGCCAATCTAGCACCCACACTCTCTGCATATGCAGCCAAGCACTTGTAAGCCAGCCAGAATGTGGTTTGGCATTGTCCTGCTGGAAAATGCCTGGATATCCCTGAAAATATCTGGATAGCAGCATATCTTGCTCCATGTTGTTTAACATTTTGTAAAATCACTGTTTCTTTTACTAACATTAAGCATTTGGGCATTGAAGATACTAGTTCATTAAATTTAACAAATGGAGCATTTTTCCCCTATTCTTCCATTATACAGATGTTTAGTTGCTCAATTGTATGGGACATTCATTGCCATATTTTGTGTTTCATAATGCACCACAAATTCTCAACTGGAGATAGGTCAAAACAGCAGACAGACCAATCTAGCACTCTCCTTGCACTTGTAAGCCAGGCAGAATATGGTTTGGTATGGTCATGCTTGAAAATGTAGGGATGTGCCTGGAAAAGACAATGTCTGTATGATAGCATATGCTGCTTTGTATTAATGGGGCTGTCACAGTTAGGTAAAATCCCCATGCTATGGTCACTGGCACACCCCCAGTGATAACAGTGCATCTATTCAGTGTTGATGTATGGCTTCTTCTTACCATAGTAAAGCCTTAACTTTCATCTGTGATTGTGTTAACTGATATCTGTTACAGTTGCATGGTGGGTTTTAAGAAAGTAATGTCTGAGGGATCTGAAATTATGCACATTGAGAATTGCTTTCCAGCCTTGCCATTTATACACTGAGATTTGACCAGACTGCTTGAATTTTTAAATTATATTGTGTACAGTAGAGTGTAAAATGCCTGAAAGTCTATTGATATGCCTCATGGAAAAGTTATTTTCAAAGTAATGGATTATGTGCTGGTGATTTTGTTTGCAAATTGGAAAACTTCCACCTAGTCTTGCACTAGAAGGACTGGGCCTTTCTTGGAGCTTCCTTAAATATAGCATGATTGCCTCACCTGGTTATCATCACCTGTTATTACACATTGTTATTACAACTTGTCACATCATTAGTAGACCTAAATTGCTCCAAATCAAAAAATTTTGGAACATCTTGAGGGCATAAATTCCAGATTAAATGTATATCTTTTAAAACATGAACTCTTGTGTTTCATGTTTTTGTTTGAATATATGTCAAAGTAAATTTACTAATGACTACTTTCTGTTTATTTGCATTTCGTTGTCTGTCCCAACCTTTCTAGAATGGGATATACTATGCTATGTTATCAATAGTGTCTTCATTTGGTGGAAAAGCATCTAGCAAACCAATATGTTATGTTATGATTCTGGTGATATGTCTGTATGTTGAGCTTCCAAATAGGTTGCTTGTAAAAACACAGACTATTAAAGCAAAGGTGTAACCTGTGGACCAGCACTGCCATGGACTCCATGAGCTGGATGAGGCAAAATTTCCTGGGGCACTTCTCTTCCTACAGGAACATTTTTTTGAAAGGTGAACAATTAGCACTCTATTGTAATTGTGTTCAGAAACTATGGTTTGCAATAGTACTTAAATGCTTAATTTTCTCACTGTGGTGTTTGGTGTGTGCAAGTCTCATGGTCCTATATTCATAAAATTATTGTTTATATATTGGAATCTTGCTTTTAAGTTTAAGATATTCTCCTCTATGAAGGAAAGGGTTATTGGTGATACATCACATATTTACAAGTTGATTATTTAATGAATGTGTGATTATTAGAGTGTATATAAATTGTGATACATATAGTCACCTTTTTCTTCTGATTCAGTTCCTATCAGCCTTTTTCCTGTCCACGTCTTACTTCTCTAGCCTTTTCCAACTTGTTTCATTATGGTCTCTTTCCTCTCTGACTCTTTAAACCAGTCATACCTTTGTCATGTTCTTACATTTGCATCTACAGTAAATCTTGGATGGGGAAAAGAACCTTTTAAATAATATGCAGAGCCTTCAATTTCACATCCTTTCTCTACAGAAAGGCTTAGTAGTTGGTATAGTCTTGTGCAGCTGCCAGCAGTAGCTTTGTGTCCAGTGTAGTTGTGGTGTCACTGTGTGCAGATCACTTAGCAGAAAGGCCCTTAGGCTACCTGCACTAACCTAGTTTCAGTCCAGAGCACACAGTAGTCCAGTAGAGCTGTGGGGGTTTTTGCGTCTGGGCTCTGCAACATATAATGACCTACACTGAGGGTGAATTACATTAATACACTGAAGTTGGTTTCTTCAACATTTGTAGTAAAGCTTTTCTCAGTTCATTTTCAATAAATGTTTGTTTGGTCATGTTTCTATTCTATTCTATAGTCCTTTTCTTAATTTCTTCCTTTATCAGGATTTACACTTAATTTGGAGTTGGTAGATAAAATTGGTTTAAAAGCTCTTTCTGCTTAAAAGAAAATATCCTCCTTTGTTAGACTCTATATCCTTTGTTACACGTGTCTGTGTGTGTGTGTGTGTGTATATATATATATATATACATACGTATACATGCATATACACAGAAATGCACTCCTTGCCTCCTGTTTAGGAAGCTATAGATGTTTGCTGCAGTTCCAGTATGTCTTAATTGCATCTCGTTTAATGACTGCTGGCTGCCCCTTTACTTCTTTTCCTTTGCCAGTCAGCCCTGTTTCTCTGTTTGTAGTTTCTCTCTATCTCCCCCTTCCTCTTACTCCTCCTCCTCCTTCTTCTGATAGCCGCTTAATCACTGTGGCAGGCTCAGCACTGCTGCGGACAGCTGGAGTGTTCACTGAAATGATATAAAGTCTCACTATTCCAGCATAGCTACAAATCTTAAAATCGTAATAACCTATTGCACTTTTTCAAAATTAAATAAATCAATATGTAATACTTTTTATGTTTTGTCTAATGTATTACACCAAAACAAGAGAAAACAATTTACAAGCACTGAGGACTACAAGCACTAACTTTTGTCTGATATCTCAAAAAATCTTTATGAAATTAACAGATATTGCAAAATTACTCTTAAACACTTTGATTTATACACGTACTATATTTGTAAGATTATGTAAGGATGCATTTTTGAAGTGTTTGCGATGTTTTGTCTTGCTTTTAGCAGGCATGAAACATTTTTTGTTTGCTGGTTACTAACTTAGTGGTAACTACAATAGCTGTTGTAGACATTAATCTGCACATTAACTGAGCCTTAAAAGAGCATAAAAAGAGAGAAGAGAGAAGTTTTAGAACCTTCTTCTAAGTAGTAGTGTACACCTGTAAACATTAAAATTTTAAACATGAAACATGTTACTGCATGGTAACAGACAGCAGTATTGGTTCCTGTAATCCAGTTTTGTATTTCAAGAAAGATGCCATTTTAGCTATATTTATATTCTCTATTTAGAATTTGCCCACCATGTTGGGTGCCTTGTTAGTATATTATACTACAGCATTCTATGTATTTGTATTTTGGTTTCTTTATTGAAGTTAACATCTGCTTTCAACCAATGAAAACCTAATCAAAATGCTATGTATACGGTTAATAATTTGCCATGTAATTCACATTTTTATGCAGCGCGAGTTAAACCTACTAGCATTCAGCTGGCATGACTAAGTTAGTATTATACTGTGTGGTGCAGGTGTAGTTGAGCATATGTATGTGGGGATAATATATTGCCTGGCCAAAAAAAAAAGATCACCACCTGGATTTAACTAAGCAAATAGGTAAGAGCCTCCCATTGGATAATTACTGCATGGGTGATTGTGTTTCAGCTGACAACAAGTTATTTAACCCTAACTGATGCAGTGAGTAGCTTCTCATTTGTTAAACAACCATGTTGAAAGACACATCCTGTAGTCATGGAAAAGATGTTAATCTGTTTTGGAAGGGTCAAATTATTGGCATGCATCAAGCAGAGAAAACTTCTAAAGAGACTGCTGAAACTACTAAAATCAGGTTAAGAACTGTCCAGTGCATTATTAAAAAATGGAAGAACAGTGGGGAAACATTACCTTCGAGGAAGGAATGTGGTCAGAAAAAAATATTGAATGATCGTGATCGGCGATCACTTAAACATGTGGTGAAATCAAATTGTAGAAAAACAACAGTAGAACTTAGGGATATGTTTAATAGTGAAGGTAAAAGCATTTCCACAAGCACAATGCAAAGGGAACTCAAGGGATTGGGACTAAACAGCTGTGTAGCCTTAAGAAAACCACTTGTCATTGAGGCTTACTGGCAAAAATGGCTTCAATTTGCTAGGGAACATAAAGATTGGACTCTGGAGCAATAGAAGAAGGTCATGTGGTCTGATGATTCCAGATTTACCCTGTTTCAGAGTGATGGGTGCATCACGGTAAGAAGAGAGGTGGCTGAAGTCTCTAGACAGAAATAAATGTTGTGACATTGCAGAAGATTGTGGAAATGATGCCACAGCGAATGCATGCCATAATCAAAGCTAAAGGTGGTCCAACGAAATGTTAGAGTGTGTGACCTTTTTTTGGCCAGGCAGTGTAAAAGAAGAGAGAATGTAAACACATAAAGATCAACACTTTAATTACTGCTAGAAACCACACTGAATTTGTTTTCTATTTATATACCCCTTATGCTGAATATGATTCTTTGTGCACCAAAAAGTGGAATGTATAGCTATAGTTGATGGTATAGTTGTTTATATTTCAGATTGAAAATAGAATGTGACTTGCTTGATGCTGGTTCAGATATTCCATAGGTCTGGTGCAGGCAACACCTGGGGGCTTGTCTGGAATCTAGTGCCCCCTTGAGAGGACGTGTGTACTGCAATGATGAGAACCAGTGTCCAAAGCTTTAAGGAAGCTTTGTGGTGTCATCTCAAAAGTGGCAGACCCCAGTGTTAAGTCATAATGGCAACTACTACTCCATAGCAAATTATGGTTTATAAGATCCAGAAGAGAGTTTCTGTTTTGAATGCTAATCAGCTACAGACCATTATACCTGTAATTGATGATGGAGACGCAGCCATGCTCGCCTAAGTGAACTAGAACTCTTTGGCTTGATTGTTGATTATCTACAAAGTGAGAAGTTGATAGACCTTGAAGACAAATGGATGTCTAAACTGCTCTTCTTTGATGACATGCTCACTGATCTGTTCACCCAAGGTGCTGCAACAGCAGATGCTGAAGAATTTGCTTCATCCCAGAAAGATCAGACACCTACTCATCAGTTGGAACATATCATACCAACTCCCCATGGTCATCTCCCTTCAGATTAATTCCCACCTACAGAAACTGTGACTATCCACATGCAACATTTACCTGTGCAGATAGACACAAACACATTCACCAGGAAGTGTTCTGTGCCAACAGTCAAGTCCATCATGACTAGTACCAGTGGTATTCCTCTGGGAAGGGTCAGTCCATCTCCAGTCTGTGTCATCAGGTTGCCTGGGTCACTGATGTAACTTTTTTGTTTCCATGTTGTGAGTTTAAGCCTCAGAGGGGTCAAACCTTTGATGCAGGTTTTGACATCTCATACAGTAGTAAGCAACTAAAAGAAGGATTACAAGATGGGTTTAGTGAAGGAGAGGTTATTCATACAGTGTTTAAAATAACTCAACCCATTGCCTTTAAGGCGATGCTCACAAATAAACATTGTCTTACTGATGAATTACAGCAGTGTCCAAACACTTGTCTAAGATAACAAAACCTACTAAGAAACTCCCTCCTGGGGGCTCATTCGCACTTTCAATACATACCCAAACACCAACAACTGAGATAAGGTGCTGATTTTGAAGCTGTATACAGTAGATCAATGTGAATTCTTCTCACTGTTTTATTTGTGGACAAGAAGGACACTGGGCTATTGGCCATCTGCTGAAGAAGCCATTGGGAAATGGTATGTGATCACTGGGGGCCCACCAGTGACTCACATCAGAGGAAAGCCCTCAGTCTGGAATTATTGTATTTAAACATTCAGGCTCACAAAATCAACTCAGCGGATGGGCTGAGGTTGATCTCCTGTTATGTACTGCGAACTAAGGACATGCAGCTATTAAAGTATCAGTTCTAACTGGCCAAAACTGTTAATTGTTTTTTAGGTAGTAATGGTATTGCAAAGATTATCAAAGAAAACAGAAAATTGCAGTGAATTTGATATTACAGCCATACTCAAGGAAACTCAGGCAATGGAGTGCAATATTTGGTCTCTGCTCTTGGGGTCTTGAAGAAACATCTCTTGCATGTTATGTGAGAGTTGGGAAGAAAAGTATAATTGTCCTAGTTGGTCAAATTCATGAAGTGAAGTAAAGAGTTAGAGCAAAGCCAAAGGGAGAAGCAATGTTATTCCAGCCCAAGACTGAGAATTATTGCCCTTGGGGTTTAGAGCCACTTTCCACTTTAATAGATCTTTCCAGTGGGTCCTTAAAATTTACTAAGATTCCTATTCAGAATTAAACTAGATATGACATCTGTCTTCCACTGTTAACCATCCTGGGCACTCTTGAAGATATTATTGAAGTGCAACCAGTTCAATGTTCCCCTAGGACTCCACAAGTCACATCCTTCACCATTGCACAGACATGTGCTATACAGCTAAGTAGCAAGGGAAGCTGTAACTCAGTTAAAACAACAGTTTGAGAGAAATGGCACCCTGCTCTTGATTTGTGTTATCTTAGCTGGGATAAACAAAGGATAGTAAGAGACATGCTGTATGATAAGTCAGATGTATTAATTAAGGTTGATGCTGGCATAGGGTGTATTCTAGGCTTCAAAACCCATGTATACAATGAAACAGCTGGCAAAAGTGTTAAGAAATGGTCTGGGTCTAATTTTGCATGGTTACAGTAGAAGCCCTTTGGGAGGAGGAAGTACCTCAAATGTTTAGAGATGATGTTGAGGCATGTTACTGAGTGAGTCAGTGTACCACTTTGATGTACCTGAGAAGCATCAGGCAGGTACCTGTGGCGATGACCCAACCAATGAGGATCAAGCCAAAGGTGACCATATTATCCATGTTCTGTGGGTCAGCAAGTGTTTTGACTATGTGACTCAGTAAAGTGGTTTCAAGTCCAGATTGTTTCAGACTAAACTAGACTGTTTTGGTCCCTTCAATGAGAAGATTGGAGGGTAAACTCTAAATGCAGACTGTGGCCTCTAAAGACATCAATTAAATTATTTTTGTACCTTTCAGAGCTAAGGTTGTGGCATGATCTAGATGTATAGTAGACCCTGGTAGGACTATCAAAACCAGCATGATTTGGAGATTTCATTCTCATGGCTGTGTCATGAAGGCCATATGTCATTATGATCTTCAACTGGGGTGCGCTAACAAATCATTTGTCACCTGCTCTTTATACTGTAGTTTTACTGATGTCATCCATACACGACATATGGACCATGTATTTTTTATCTGTGGCTCCAGCTGACAAGCTGCACAAGAAATCTGTTGTCTCCCTAATAATTGGCTTGCTTGATCAAACCAAGTTATTATCTTTTGTTACAGTACACATGGCCAAATTATGGATGAGGTATGGATGAGGCATTATGTGGGAGAGCTTACAAAGGGGTGAGTGTTGACTATGAGAATTGTACCCTGCAGTTTTAGCAAGTCCTCTAAATTGTTGTTGCTGGAACACAAGTTCCCTATGAATTTGTGGCATTTAATCATTTATATGTTTGACCTGTTGTCTAAGCGTTCTCAAGCCTAGTGAGTTTGTAACAGAAAAAAACAAGAGAGAACAATGAAACAATGGTTGAGGCTGCTGATAGCTACAAAAGTGCTTCTTAGGTGAACTACTATGTCCAACCAAGCTCTTTCTTAGAAAACAAGGATTTAGCCAGCTGGTCAAGAGAATCTACAGTGACCTGCTGGGCATGGTCTACTGCCTCTAAGATGTGTGGTTTGATAAACTGATGATCTCTGCTATCAAGTGAGAGGTTAAGGAAATGAAAAAACCTCTCTAGGCATCAAAGTGGACGTGAATCCTCTGAGTATGAATGCAGCAGTTAGTCAGAAGTAATCTCAAGATGTCTTGGAGGGTGAGAATAGCAGTTTGAGTCCACCTGAAGGGTATGAACATGTTTCAGGTGCACTCTGTGATATCAAACAAAACAGAAAAAATGCAAGAGGAATGAGTAGGATCCTTGATTTCAGTCTTTCTTCTGCCCATGCAAAGGTGTTCTGGAAATGTGTACATAACCTGTCACAAACTGGTGGGAAGTTTACACATCCACAATGCCTGAATATTGTAAATCTTCCAGGTGGTAGAGGAGGTGCAATGTAATCTCTCTCCCTTTTATTATTTCAAATTCCCCATTGAAATCCATAGTCATGGGTAAGGCCCAATGGCTGAACATATATTTCAGGTTTTTAGTGCTAGGAGGCACTCTACCCATTTATCAAAGGTACATGGCAGTTGTTACCCTTTGACGATTTTGAGACTGGACCAATCCAGTACACCTGAAGATTAGACCAAGAAAAGGTAATTTCTTTCTTCTGTAATAGAGCCCTATGCAATTATTGAGAGGGCTGAAATTGACAGCAGACCAAGCAGTTCTTAACATATTCATGTTTGACCATGAAAAGCCAGTAAACTAGCTCATGGAGGTGGCACTGGCACTTATATGGCATTCATAAGGTGCATCATGGATGTGCTGGATCATCACCCCCCATGGTTGGATGGACCAGCCCACCAAGGAGGTTCATGGTTGTCCAGAGCATAAAACATCGTCCTTTGACAATATTGAGGTGATGTATCAGGGTGTATAAGTTTTTAAGGTTGCTTGACTGTTGTCACTTTTAATCTCTGCATTGATTCCATGTGAACTGTCAGTAACCAAATGATAAGGCCAGCTTGATGGGCCCACTTCCACGTTCCAAAATACATTTGAGAAGAAACAGGTGGATCATAGGCCAATGGAAAGAGGGACTTCCTTGTTCAGTTGTCAATAGTTGATCAGTAAGCACCACTTTACAGATGGTTTTCCACTTTTCAGATGGTTTTCTAGCTCATTTATTTGGTCTGAGAATCAAAAATTGACTATAAAGAGGGAAACACTGTGTGCATCCAATCTATCTCATGCCCTGAAACCTAACTAGGATGCACTCCTGACAGTTTTGCAGGTTTAATTATGACTTTCACTGTACTTTTTAAATCATTATTGTAGTTTCTGTGCATGGTATGGTAGAAAGCCAAATGCAAATGCTTGTTTTTAGTCATCCAGTGTCAGCTACTGTCGGCAGTGGAAGCTGCTGCAGGGCTTGTGCTTCAGAGCTCTTACTGAGCTGGATCTTTTAGCATGGCTCTATTCAAACCAGTGTGATTAGTACTCCACATCATTTCAGGACACTTCTCTTTGTGCACCTTAGAAAAGAGGAAGCACATAATGATTTTACAGATATTACAGTTTTTTACAATCGTTTTCACATTTACTATGTCCACGTTTTCAAAACACCTAACACATTCACCATATCAAGAGACTATGTGAACTAAACTGTCTATATTTTTAAACTACTTTGATACAATCACCACTTCTTCCAAAATTCATAAATACCTCTTTGTCAGTGTACATCACCAGCAAAGGTCTGTGCAACTAAAGCAAATTTTGCAGATCTATAGATACTCTGTTCAAAACAGTTAATGTTCAGTTCAAAATCCAACAAAATTCTGATCATTGTGGATTGAGATGTTGCATTTTGACAGAAAAATGAAAATACACACTTGAAATATGCAAGAGAGATTATTCTGATATTAACAGAAGGTTTATTCAGTTTATTCAGTTTTTTTGTTTGCAGACTTGCATTAATACAAAAGTGGTCAAACCTGCATTGCTATATTGGAAAAATATAGTTGTAGTTTTCAGTGAAAGGATTTTCCCACTATTACAGCTGTACGTGCACTGCTGAAATACCTGGCTATCATTTCATTTAACGACTTACCCAAGTGTTTTTTGTTTGTGCCCTGTTACCATATATTTGGTGTGATGTTGATGAAAATCTATGACCAAATGCAGTGGATAGGATGGATGGACCAGTCCAAACTTCTGTTACTGATAGGCAGACAAATGTGTGAATTACTGTATATAGTGAAACTATTGATTTGTCATTACTGTATGTGTTATTGATTGTATGTATCTTTCTTTTCTGCACTGTAAGAACAAATGGAAAAATACAGTAAACCCCCTGAAGAATACTGTGGCATTTGTGATTTGTTTCAGCAAATATTGTTATTCTGGATTTCCAAAATATTTGTGGATGCAAAAATAGAGGAAAGGGAAACATAGTATATGTATTTTGCAAAGTTACAAGTTGTTTGTGTATTGAAGTTAATTGTACTTTGAGTGACAAAGCAGTCCTGTTGGAGAAAGCATATGTTATCGTTATGGCAGCATGGGTCACCTTTGGATGAAATATTTTGATGTTTTTGTGGTTGAAGTGTATTTCGCACCAGACTTTAACTGATGTGCTGAGGTGTGTTTCAAAAGCATACCGTGTAAAGAATTATGAAGAAGTGGACATGGTATTGAGACAAGTGTGAAAATGATTGTAAAAAACTGTAATGTCAAAATTTAACATTTCTAGGTTAACCGCCAGTAAAATTGTACTTTTCTGTTATCTGCCAATAAGATTCACTTTCAGCTAGGCAGAATCAGCTAGGCTTTAACTAAGTAAACACATGAGGCTAGTGGTTAAATACTGAATGCAACAGTAGGTCTTGTAATGCTATGAGCAGCCTGTAGGCAAGTAAAAAACAGCATCCTTGTATTTCACAGTTGACTGGCAAAAGCATAATGATTGTGAACAATGGTTCTTTATTACACTTTGCTTTGATGTATGTTTAATGGTCCTGTAAAAAGAAAAGCAGATATGTGATTGTTTCACTGAGTAAAATATGATTTATAGCAGAAGAGAAACAGTGAGATTGCCTACATTAGAATCATGCTAGACAAAAGCACTAGGCCTCATGCAAGAACATTATTCTATCCTTATAGTAAAATTTCCTGTTCTTTTGTGGTAAAGTCAGTTCATATCATTGTGTCATGTCAGCTTCAGCAAATGCTTATAAATTCACCAAGACTCACCTAAACAGCTCTGTTAATACAAAAGTGGGCATTTATGAGAATTGTAAATTAGCATAATTGATAGGCCAAAATGACCTTGAAGTGTCATTCATAGAAAAGTGCTCTGTATATGTAAGCTGCTTTGGATATGTAAGGTACTCTGGATATGTAAGTGGCTCTGGATAAAAGCATCTGCCAAATGTTAGAAATGTATAAGCTCTGTTGTTAAAATCTATCCTGTTTTAGAGATGCGTAAGCCAAGCAGTGGTAAATGCAAGTTGCTTGTGCATGCATTTAAGTTTAACCATGGAAATAAAGAACATATAATCTGATAAATGATTAAAATAAAACCAAAGGCTTGCTAAAATGGGTCAAGTGGAAGCTGATGGGTAATATTGCAAGGATTTTTTATGCTGGACAGTGAATGTTAATGTCAATGTTATGAATTGCTAAATTAATTAACTTTAATTGAAGATTAATTTGTCACTATATGTAATGTCTGTGGGCACTATGGCCATGTTCTTTATCATAGAGTGATGCTTAGAATATCTCATTCAGACTGTTGTTGTGACTTTGAAAAGGATAATCGCAACAAGACTATATGTGGCTTTTGCATGAGGCCTATTAGGGCTTTTTGTTGTTTTTCTGTTCTTTTGTCTTTTTAGTAGCTGTGCATATGTGGAGTTTTCTCACCATGTGTTCATTGTTTGTCATGTCATGTTCATTGATGCATTTAAATGGTAAATGTCATTTTGAAGTTCACAGACCAAATCCCAAGTGCTTATTTTCTTCTGGTTTGTCTTGTCTGCCACATAGACATGCTGACAGAGTGCCAGGCAGCTGTTTGTACATAGATATGTTTCCCAGCAGTGGGTCAGATAGAAAGCAAGTAGAATATGTGTAGGTTGAACATGAATGCTGTATTTCTCGCTCTCTCTCCTAAGTACTGGATTTGTCATGTCTTGCTGATCATACCTCCAGCCTGGACCCAGATGTGCAATGGGGAGAAGTTATGCCAGCACTGATGATGAGATACTACAACAATCAGCATCAGCTCAGAATGGTGCATGAAATGACTCCAATGTATCAAACAGACTCAAAGGCAGCTTAGAACATACACATCACACATTTCCATTCACACCAGGATTATTTAGAAACTATATAGTATTCTGTATCATGGCTTGTCATAAAGTGTTTCATCTTAGTTTAATTAGTTTCTGGCAAAATTAATCTGATAAAACTTTGGGTAAAAAATTTGAAAGCTTTCAAATGATGTAGAATTACTGAAAAAACATAAGTCATCAGATCTGCACATTACTCCCTCAGTCATTACATAACAATGTATGCAAAATACTATCTATGCAATCCACAGCTTCCATGATGTGGGTCATACTATGCTAATAATTCAATTAATCTTCATTATCTTTTGCTTTCTCTGTTTGAACTGTATGAACCCTGTTTTTCCAATCATATAGTTGTTTTTGGGGTTTTTTTGTTAGAAGAAACACAATGAAAGATTTGCTAAATTATATAACCTTGGGTTAGATGTTCTTTCTAATAACGAATGCTGTAACTTTAGTATTAATAAATGTGTCTAGCACCTTCAGCACTATGTCAATGTATGCTATTGCTGAATAATAATCCTCTGAAATTACAGGCAGTTAAAAAGATCTGTAGTAAATGCATGGCACTGGGGTAAAACGTGTGCTCCAGCTTCCTTGCCCCTGAATTTGACTCTGATATTATGGCTTGTGTTGCGCTCCTTGGATGGGACACCCAGGTTTGAGTGGCAGTCTGGTCTCTGCCCTCCTGCCAGGGAAGAAGTGTGATTTGGAGAAGGGCCAGTACAAGACCTTTGGCACTTAACAAATATCTACAAAGACATTTGTCAAACCATCTACTTTTTAGATTGCAATTTTTTAAGGTGTAATTTTAAGGTGGTTGTGATTTGTTTTGACTTCAGTCTTCCAGGTAAAGCAGTAAATGATCATTTATTTCAGGATCAAAACAAGTCCGGAGAGTACTGCACTATAAAATGACACCACTACACAGCTTGTTTCCAACTACCAGACAAGATTACACACATCAAATAATGTTCAATGATTTTTGCTTTCTCCTCAGTTTGGTTTAGCAGCACACATATCCATGCCTCACACACAGGACTCCTCTAACTCTCAGAGGCAGGCCGCCAACATTTCTTTTGTATGCCATCTCCATAACAACAGCTTGAGTGGTTCAGAGAGAGAGAGGTAGTGGCTGAGTTTCTGTCATTCACAGTGTGGATGGAGAAAGCAGCAGTGACGGTAGCACTCGCAAGTGTGTGTGTGTGTGTGTACGTGTGCGCATGCACTTGTGTGTATGTGTGCACATGTGAATGTGAGTGCTTGTGTCAGACACTCAGAGAGTAGTAGAAGAGCTGGTTGGGAGTTGGGGGTGTGTGATGGGTAGGAGAGTATCAAAGCGCAAACAGACACCGGAGATCAATTGCCGCCACACATGGTGAGAAAACCATAGCTTTTACTTCTTTTTGGCAGAGCAAGAATGCGTGCATGTGTGTGTGCGTGTGTGCGTGCGTGTATGTGTGTGTGCGTGTGCATGTTTGCGTGTGCGTGTGTGTGTGTGTGTGTGTGCTTTGCAAGACATGAGCCTGTGAAGTTATGTAACATTCAGTAAGCAGAGAGAGGAAGTGTAATAGTTATACTAGTGGTCCACTGCAGGTAGGTGAGAGAGATAAAGACTTCTCACTCATTGATTGTGTGTAGCTCTTCTCATTAGACAGGAATATTATCATTTAGCAGATGCAATTAGTATAACCATAGATGTTAATTTTCCCCTGCAGTTCATTATGAGGAGAAAGAAAATGGCATATTCCATTACCTTTGTTAATTGGAACCTGTGGACCTGTGGTTTTGACATACTGGAGTGGGTCAGTATTAGTAAATGCAGCCTGTTGGTTTCTCCCACGAGCCTGGTGGTGGTGATCACTGGGTAAGGGCAGGCTGTCAGCAGTAGACTTGCCTGTGCTTCTGTTAAATGCCTTAATTTGCTCTGTCCTTGGGTTTGTAAAGCAGTCTTGTCTCAGATCAAGAACATGAACACTTTTTTATACTGATGACACACAGCCGCGCATCAGGAATAATGGCCTAAAGGCAGGCAATTAAGTGACAGCACCTGAGAAAGAAGATAAGGTTGGGTGTCTTAGATGGGGACTAGCTTTTTCTCCACTAAATGTTTCTAAAGGGAGTCGACTGCACACTGTTATTCTGACTCTTGTGCTGCATTGGTGATTAGGACATGTAGCTAGCCTCCTGCCATCAGTAATAAGACTCTCATTCAGCAGGTGTTAAGGACGCATTACATTGTGGGGGGTTTTCTCACTCAACAGTTATTTGGCAGTTTCAGCAGAGAGGTGCAGGAGCCTGTTGTGAATGGCAGGCCGGAGATGAATACTCTCCCACTATATTTGATTTTCTTTTGGATTACATTCTTTCACCTGAATGAAATGTAATGCGTTTTAATATTTGTGCCACTGCCTTTGCAGCTGAGAATATTATATTAACACAGTGAACCTGGTTTTGTTTCTTTTAAGGTGTATTATTATGTATGATTGTGTGTGGGTGGGTGAGCGAGAGAAAGAGAGAATGATAGAGTGAAAAAGTGAAATTCCTAGTGTACTGGAGGCTTAACTCTGTCTATGCCTCTTCCACTTGAAATAACTTTCCTGCCTTGGCTTTTGTCCCACTGTTGCATTATTTATCCTCACATCTTGTCTCCCTCGCCTGTCCGTTCCTTCACTTCTTCTCTCCATCCCTCTAACAGGCTAACTTGAAGAAGTTTATGGAGTATGTTCAGCAAAGGAGTATTGAAAAGGTATCAAAGTTTCTGGAGAAAGGGCTCGACCCAAATTTCCATGACCCAGAGACTGGAGGTAAGTCATATAATGCTCACAGTGTGTGATGAGACCTTTGTGATAAGACACTTCCAAAGACAGTGGTTGCTTCATCCTCTTACCCTTGCTGTCTCAGAAAGGTCTACTCTATGTGGTGGGTTGTTCTGAGAGCTGTAGTTTTCGGTGGACATTTCATTTGCTTGACTAGTAAGGTTTTACTGCATCAGTACTTGTTAAGTTGTTGGATATGTTAGATTATTCTCTCTTCTCATCTGTTTTAATTTTGTTTACTTTTTTCTTATTGTTTTACCGTGGACAGAATTATCTGTCCTTACCTTAAGTCAAGTGGCTACTAAAAGGATAGTGGGTTGTTTTTGTCCAGTGATTTTAGTGTAAAAAATAACACTAAATCATGGGTTTCTGTCAGTCTTTGCTTTTAAAAAGTTACATTTCGGTGCTTAAGTAAACTGCTTGTAAGTGCTTCTTTTTCATTTAATTTGTATATAAATGTGTATATGGATACTGCCCTGATTCAGGTCTGCATGCGTGCATATACGGATGCTCCTCTGTGTAGAAGTGACTGACTTTGGCAACTTTTACATTTGTGACCTTGTTCTCATAACAGACTTCTCTTAACTGTGGGTTATACAGTGTGTACAAGTTGAATTTGTTCTACATGTACACTAACAGGTGCTTTTAGTCAGGTACGTTTGAGGGAAAGTGGCTTTGGTATAGAGGCTCATTTAAAAAAAAAAAAACATAAATCCTGTGTCAGTCTTATTGATTGGTATTAGTTTGAGTTACCGCAGTTTTGATATCAAAACACACTTTAAGGACATTATAAACTTTTATTTAGCTGTTGTATAATCTTGAAGTTCTTTAATAAGAAATGCTTTATTACAATCCAGAAAGAATGGGAAAGAAAATGAGCCTGTTCTGCATGAATGACCTAGACTGATCACGTTGGACCCCTGCCAGTGAATGTTAGGGAGGCCAGATCACTGTTTATGCAAATTTGCTCACATTTATTCAGGATTATTCATGCAATTGTTTGCAACTGATTAAGTGTGACCTCTGTGAAAGGTAAGGGACAGACGAGGGTTCATGTGTATGTGTATGTGTGTATCAAAGACAAAGACTAATGTCAGTGCTGCAATTCAAAAGTCACTCTAAGACTTTCTAGAGACAAAAAGTTAACAAAGACTATCTGACCATGGGGTCATGATTCTTTTGAACTATAGTCTGTGTTTGTTTGTTTTTGTGTGTGTGTGTGTGTCTGTATGTGCATGTTTGTGTAGAATGTCCATTGACAATGGCAGCTCAGTTAGAAGGCTGTGCAGACCTCATTAAGGTATTGAAAAGTGGAGGAGCCCACCTGGACTTCAGGACCAGAGATGGCATCACTGCCCTCCACAAAGCTGTGTGCACAAAAAACCACACAGCACTCATAGTAAGTAAAACACACACACACCTAAGACTTTTTTAGAGACTAAAAGTTAACAAAGGGTATCTGACCAAGGTATCATGATTCTTTTGAACTATAGTCTGTGTTTCTTTGTGTGTGTGTGTGTGTGTGTGTACACACACACACACACACACACACACACCCCACACACACACACACACACACAATGTGCTTACTTTCTTGTGGAATGGGCCCAAAATCATTGTTGACAGTGCTCTATGCTTTGAGTGATACCATGTAATGTATATCATGCAGACGCTGCTGGACCTGGGGGCAAGTCCTGACTACAAGGACAGCCGCGGTCTGACCCCACTCTATCACAGCGCCATGGTGGGGGGTGACCCCTACTGCTGCGAGCTGCTCCTGCATGACCATGCTCAGGTGGGCTGTGTGGACGAGAATGGCTGGCAGGAGGTCCACCAGGTAACACACACACACACATACACAACCCTAATCACATGATATGACTGTGAAATGTAGACTGTGTCAGAGCCCTTCTTGTTACCGGCTTCCTGGTCACAGCACTCCGAACTGTCTAAACATGATTGTACTGTAAATAGATCGAGCCACTATGCACTTGAAATATCAGAATGAGACTCTTCAAGTATGATCACACATACAAGGAATTTGAATTTGTCTATGGTTACACAATAGCTCACAATACACAGTAGAACTTGCAATCAAATAAACATCCATTCCTAAATGTTCCATACATATTCTCAGTCACATGGAAACATTTTGTAGGCTTTCACATATACAGGTGTTCAAATATATAAGAAAAGACTATAAGAGTCATAAATATAAAAGGTATGGGTACACTAATAATACAGTATAGTGTACTGAATACAGCAGCAAGTTAACTAAGATGCATCATAAAAAATAGTAAGTAGAATTACCATAGAAGAACACTACAATAATCATTTATGACAGTAAGGGCATGGGGGAAGAAGGTTTTCTCTAGTCTGGTAGTTTTAACCCATCTGGACTAAATAGGTTATTCTGGGCTAGAGAGGTTAAGCCTGAATAATTCACCAGTCAAAACATCACCCTACGAATGCTTGATATTTACAATAATTTTACATGTACTATAGAAATATTACATGAAAGGAATGACTCTGCTGGTTACTTCTTTAACTAGCCACCTGTCTTCCATTAACAGCAAATTGGCTGGACTCTGCAGCTGTGCTGGCACTGATGCACCAGTGTGTGGCTTAACTGATGAAGCCAGACACATACAGACATGAGCCTGCTTTCAGTAAAAACACTGCAAGTCAGGTCTGCAGAGTTACAGTTGAAAGCTCCAGCTGAACCCAAGAGACAGTTTACAGGTTTAAACCTGACTCCGTAGCTGGTTCTGTGACCGGGTTAGAGTGGTCCTATGGTGTCACAGTGCACATACCCAGCTTCTTCTAGTTTTAACACACACCCCATTCAGCTCAGTACGGGCCTGTTAATTACCTAGTGTCTTGAATCAGTTGTGTTAGAACAGACAAAGCACTGAAGAGTGCAGCGGTGTGGCCCTCTGGGGTTGGAATTGCCCATCCCTGCCATGAAACCTATTTATCATGGTTTGCAGTGATAATACTACAGCTGTGCGGTTTCCTCTCAGTGAGCCTTAGTACAACAACCAGCCGAAATCATGCAAACACACACGCGCGCACACACACACACACACACACACACACACACACACACACACACACACACACACACACACACACACACACTTCCACACAGAATGTAATAAGCAATGTGTGACAGGTTGAATAAGTGGATTACTGTAGGACAGTGTACTATGAGATGATGGTTCAGATTCTTTCATTATTCCTGTCCATGTTCTCAAGTCTGGCCATATTTTAAATACATAACCACACACACACACACACACCTAAATGCACATATAAACAGTGTCTCAATTATTAGCCCTCAATGTGATTCAAATACTTTGACCTTTTCAAAGTATTTTAATGCAGAACGAAAGAGGGAGAGTCTTCTGATGATGGTTGCTGCAGCCAGTAAGCTTTATCTGTGAGGAAGTCTTTGATTAGTCTGACAGAGAGCTGAGAGGTAGCCAATCCACTTAGAACTGCACAACCTCATTTCAGGACCCTTTCAGTCTTTATACATCAGACCACATTTGCAGGTCTATACAAGTAGTAGAGGTAGTACAGCAGGTAGTACACCTCATGTTTGTCATATGTACACACCTTATGTTTGTCACACACAATGGAATAAACTGTAGTGTAACTCTGTCCTGAATGGCTAAGTCTTACGTTAATCAGGCACAGAGGGAGAGGGGAAAGAGGAGGATAAGAGCTTGGATTCAGTGCTATATTTGGGAAAAGCTGTTGGCAGGCAACAATTCTGAGACCCATCAGATTTTGTAATGGGTGCATAGAGAATAGATAGCCTGAGGTGGAGTACATCTGAGTTAGAAACACAGGAGCATTAAATGAGGAATGAAGCATGTGTATGTGTTCAGCACTAGTGCTCCATGTTTACATATAAATGCACACCCAAGGTTGTGGCATCATTCCCACAATACGATCAGGACATGTGACAGGCATACTTTTAAACAAGCACACACACACACACACACATGTTATTGATCCCAAAAGCCTTGACAACAGAGTAACAAAATCAGAGCAGTGTTAGGTGCAATGCGTAGTTGCACTGTTTTCTATTCTATGTGTGTATGTGATTCTTATTTGTGCATGCATTGTAATGTAAGGGAGAGTCATCTTACTGTGAGCTTTCTTTTTAAATTTTTGATGATTTTACATTTGACAAAGCTATCATTACAGTGGCTGGAGTCACCATGCCTGAAGATATACTGTAGAAACTTCACAAAATCAGGTACTATATACATAATGAGTGAACAGATCTATAGTACCTCTGTCCACAGCCCTGTCTCTGTATCACTGTGAGCCATAAAAGGGAAGTTAAGTCACTATGCAATTAGAGGCATTTTGTCTCAGTGTAACCTAGCTGCTCTTGAGTCCATTCACCCAGTCACAGGAAAACATTCACATATATTCCATTTTTACATCTGTTTCTCTCCCTCTTTTGCTCCCCCTGTCCATCTCCACTCCTCTATTTCAGTCTTTCCCACTCTCTTTCTGTCTCTTTCGTTTTTTCTGCCCGGTAGTAAGGACCTCTTGTTCAGTTTTTCCGCACTGTTTTTTGTAGGTCCCACACTTCATTTGTATGCAGAGAGGACACCCTTTGAATAATAGGGAATCAAACAGTGACATTGATAATACAAAATACAATTCTGCTGTCTCTTATCTCAGCAGTGAGCAGAGAGAATAGTGACTGAAAGAGCAAGAGGACAGGAGTAGAAAGAGGAAACCAGCAGAAACAGAAGATCCTTAGGCAGAGAATGTGACACAAATGTGCTCCTTGAGATAGCCCACGTGGTTAAAATGGGCTTTGTTTTTACCCAGACCACTAGCCCATTCAAAACAGCCCTGGGCAGGTACACCACCCACACTATCTTTTACGTTTTCCTTGTGTGTGTGTGTGTGTGTGTGTATGTGTGTGTGTGTGCGCACGCGCGTGTGTGTGTGTGTGTGCGCGTGTCCGTGTGCGTGTGTGTGTGTGTGTGTGTGTGTGTGTGTGTGTGTGTGCGCGCGTGTCCGTGTGCATGTGTGTGTGTGTGTATTAGGCCTGTCGTCATGGCCATGTGCAGCACCTAGAGCACCTCCTCTTCTATGGCGCTGACATGAGTGCACAGAATGCTTCTGGAAACACTGCCCTGCACATCTGTGCCCTCTACAACCAGGTAACTCATGCAAACCTGTCTCATACCACACACACACGTACATGTCTTTGTTACATTGCCCTAGACTGGCTTATAGCGCTTATTGCAAGGTGACAGTGTGAGAGTCCAGATGAATGCAGTCTCCTCTGTGACCCATTAGACTGTGTTTCTACACCTGACATTACAATTTAACCTTAGGTCTCTGACTGCAACTTTCTATTCCTGCCCTATCAAATCATGTGCTTGGATGTCTAGCTGAATATTTGAATGTTTCCAGAGGATGTTATGTGTGGTGAATACAGACGATGTATGTGCACTGCAGCCCTGCTACCCAGTGCATGATCAGTGCTGTCATATTCCAGTCACACAGGACTTTGGGTCTGTCTCTGAATGTGATTTCCTTGGACATATACAGCATCTGAATGTACAGCAAATGAATACATTTTTAAGTTCCAAGTTTTTTTTTTTGCAAGCTTTTAAAATGCTTAAAATTATAAAATGCTTATCAAATGTCCTAATTGGATGAAGATATAAGAAAAAACTATAAAGAATGCTGTTCTTTGAAACAGAGGTTCTTTGTAATTTAAACCATCTATATTTCATTTAGACTTGACTATCCTAAAACAGGTAGCACACTTGACACAGTGACATTGTTTTTATTTTTCTTTTCTTTTCTTTTTTGTTCCTCCAAACTGAATAGGTTAACAAATCAGTTTACCATTTAGCTTTGAAAATGTCCAGATTGTAGCTTTATAGGCAAGACTGATTCTAAAAAGGTTTAAAGTATTTAAAAAAAAAATCTCTCTGTGTGCATTTGTGGGTGAATGTGCTTTTGCGCACGCGTGTGTGTGTGTGTGTGTGTGTGTGTGTGTGTGTGTGTGTGTGTGTGAGACTGAGCAAAAGCACACCTGAGTGCAATTTTCAGTGCATCCATGCAGTTCAATGGTTTAGATGTGCATTTATTACATATTGATGTAAACCACAAAAAAAAAAAAAACATTAAAAAAAAGGTTAAAAAAAATTGTACTGGCTATCTGATCTCTCAAGCAGAAGCATAAAGATTCAGAGATGTTGGAAATCATATCAAGTCATCCAGACTAGTTCCACAGTATGAGCAACAAACAAATCCAATGCCAGTTAGTACATCCTTATCATTTCACATGAATCACTGAGATGGATATGGGTGAATGTGTGCATTGGTGGTATAATAGTGGTAGTTGTTTATGCTCATTTAGTCAGCAGCAATAAGATTACACCACAGTTGACCCTCACTAATGTAATATACATCTAGTCTGTCTTAAGTCACATACATTGGGCTGATCAATACCAAAGCTGACCACATTAGCACAAGCACAAACAGCCTTTGCATTTGTATCAAATAACATTGATCTTGAAACCTCACATAATGAATGATCTTAAAAATTAAAAATAAATAAATAAATACAGTATCCATGCACCTCATTCAAAGTTTTCTATGCAAAAATTGCATTTGCCACTCTCTTCATCATTGGCCAAATTCTAACCACATGACCCCTTTTGGCTGGACATTTTTGGTTGATAGATCACGCTCCCACCTAGTAATGACATGCTGATATGTGCACCAGCAACATTACTCTGCCAGATGCACTCAAACCAGCTCAACACCTACAGTGTCACTGCTGTGTTAAGAATAATGTCTGCTCAGCAGAGCTCCTGTGGTCAGAAACTGACCCATGACAGGTGGGAGCTGACTAAAAGTTGCACAGATGTGCTAGTCTTTCCTTGTGCACATATAAAATGCACATATTAGATGGGTGTAGTAAAGTAAATGTAAGATGTTCCTAATAAAGGAATGAGTGAGTGTAATTTTCTGTGTAGAATATAATTAATTGCAGACTGCTATAGGACTATAGCATATGAGGTTCTGGTGCATCCTCTGCATACTTTTTCCAAAGGAGCACATAACAGAGGGGAGAAGGATATCCATTCCGGCCGTTTTAGTGCTGTGATAAACCCAGGAGTGTGCTCTACTTCTAATACTGTCCAAAAGAGGTTGTGTTATTTCATTATTTTATGATGCACACACAAACACATACACACACACACACACACTCACTCATAGCATCACAGCATCACTCAGACAACATAAATATATGCAAGCAAAGTATAAGGAGACTCTGGAACTGTGTGTGGTTGTGTGTGTGTGTGTGTGTGTGTGTGTGTGTGTGTGTGCATATATACATGTACCCATGTGTTCATGTATGAGACTTGAGCAGTGAGTGTGGCTTAAGATGTTCTTCGAACAGATGAGTCCAGGGAGGTGTTGGAACAGATCGATTCCAAAGAGAGTCTGTGAGAGGGTACTCTGCACCCTTGCCACTGGGTGGGTCAAGAGGCATTACCAGGCTGACAGAGGGGAATTACTAGATTGACAGAGAGGCATTATTGGATTGACAGAGCCAGAGCAAGCAGGGACACACTATGTGAGTGAGACTGGAAATTAGGTATTAGGAGAGTACATGATAAGGAGAGAAGAAAAACTCTCTTCCCACCACAAAACACAATGGTCAGTAGAATACACTTCAAAATCGTGTGTGTGTGTGTGTGTGTGTGCACGTGTGTGTGTGCGTGTGACCGTGCATGTGTGTGTACGTGTGCTTGGTTGCATGCATTTGTGTGTGTGCGTGTGTGTGTGTGTGTGTGTGTGTATTTCATGTCTCTGTATATTTGGGCACAATATTAAGAACAAACTGCTTATGGTCATTTTGAGCTCCTATTATAAGCAAGCTAATCATTCATGCTTTATGGCCTACACAAACACACATACAAACAGGTGAAGCATGTTGAGTCTGTGGAGTCATTAGCTCTGCATCATGCCTTTAGAATTTGCACATGCACCGTTAAGCTCAACTCAGCCATATTCACAAACACAAATAGAGAGGGGGAGAGTGCAATCACACGCTAAAGTTAAGGGCAGAATTATTTGTTAGCTCTCTCTCTCTCTCTCTCTCTCTCTCTCTCTCTCTCTCTCTCTCTCTCTCTTTCAGATGAGTAGTGTGCAAAGGAGCAGCAGTGCATCATCTCACACCTCAGCTCCTTACCTGCCACTTTCTTCAGCACTCACACAGTGCTTCACTCATTCACGCAGCTTAATCCAGCTGGATAATGACATCCAGCTATTTTCAGATATGTAGGCCAATTTAGTACATATGGGGAGCGGGGTTAACCCTTTCTAGTAGTTTTAGTTACCATAGTTAAGCAGAATCCATGGCAATGTCACTCTCAAAAGCCACAAAAGGCCTGCTATAACAATAAAACACCATTCCTGATCACTCCATCATTTTCTGAATCTCTGTAAGACTGTATAATTTTCTTTGCTGTGGTAGTGGCAAAGAACATGAGTGGTGCCTTTCTAAAGTTTTACCAGCAGAGGTCACTTACTGACTGCATCTCTATAAGATAACCACTATAATGGTGAAATGGAACAGGCAAACTATGATTATTTCTAGTCCACTAGACATCATACTGCTTTTCCCAATGCTGACATTATAGTCAGAACCTAATGTGCTGTTTTTGATTAGTGATCATATAAAAATAGCAGTGTACACTGCCAGTGCTAGGTCAGTGGATATACTGTGGGGAATGTGTGTCCTTGTGCCATTTCAGGTGGACACAGCTAGACACAGGGCATAATAACCAGAGAGAGAGAGAGAGAGAGAGAGAGAGAGAGAGCAACAGAGGGGTTGTGGTTCAGGAAAAAAATGGAGGTCTTTATATCCCCTGTATGATAGAACAGCTCAATCATTACTCAGTTAATTCAGTCTGCAGCTGAAATTACATATTGATTTTTTGACAGGCAGGCACCGCCAGATATACAAAGTTAGGCAAATCCACTCATCTTGTATGTGACAAAAACACATTCACCCTATTCATAGTTATTAACATAGCAAACTGTAAAGCCCCACCCACATCCCATCATGTAAATGGCTTTCTAAATTTTCATGTGTGTGAGAGAGAAAGTGAGAGAGAGAGAGAGAGAGAGAGAGAGAGAGAGAGAGAGAGAGAGAGAGAGATACAGACAGGCAGTTGAAAGAGCTAGAGAGAGCATATGTGATTCTTGATATTGTGATTATTCCTTTGTACTCACATAGGCCCTTCAGGAGCTGTAGGAGCAGCAGAGGCACCTGTGCTATTCCCTATTACCACCACGGTTTGGAAACTAGGACATAAATCTAAGCAGTCTCATGCTTACTTTGTGTGTGTGTGCGTGTGCGTGTGCGTGTGTGTGTGTGTGGTGTGTGTGTGTGTGTGTGAAAGCCTGGCTCTGTCTGGGGACCAGTGTAGAGTATAAGAGAGGGTAAGGAACCATGGCCCGATGTCGACTGCTCTTTCCTGGCCTTTAAAATCCTCACTGCTGCTCTCAGCTGTCCAAAGAGAGACTCTGACATTAAAACATGATAGTCTCCTATCCTTCAAAGTCTCTTTCTCTCCATCTTTCTCTCTCTCTCTCTCTCTGTCTTTCCCCTCCAGGATAGTTGTGCACGTGTTTTGCTGTTCAGAGGCGCAAATAAAGAGATAAAGAACTACAACAGCCAAACTGCCTTCCAGGTGAGCACACAGGTCTAAAACGCGCTCAGCCGTATTAAACCTCCCATTTCCTGCACAGCAATGCTTTCACTACTGGACCAGTTCCACCCTGGCATTGTGGAGTCATGCCTATCACATTTCATGAAGTAACATTTTTAGAGGTTACTATCTTTTTCATTCTCTCACTAAGATAACAATATGACTGTGAAAATGTTGCTGATAAGCCTGACTAATCATTAATAATTGTAGCGAGGGCTTCTAGAAAGTCTATGACTTCTATAAAGTAATTTATAGAAGTTGTAAAGAAGCTGACATCTCAGCACAAAAGGAAACTTTTCTAACCAGATATTTTAACCCACCAATGGTGTTATTGAGATGCTGAGGGCTCACAGGTTGCTGTTTTAAATATAGTCTTCATTCTGAAAGTCTTGTGTGAATGGATTTGTAAGGCTCATGATTACGTTCTCTTACACTTGAAAACTCATCTTCATTCATATGGAGAAAAAAAGCCATTTTCATAATTTAAATTGAGCAATTGTAGTTTTAAGAGAGTTGCAATACTTCCTCTTACTGTTTAGATATGAAATGTTTTTAGCCTCTGTAGTCAACAGTCTATGAGGAGTGATAGGAGAGAGTCATTTGTGTGACTGTACATTCCAAAAGCATGCTGAGATTGGGGCATCTCAGCTCAGACAACGTTTGCACAGAGGCCGCTCCCTGCTTGAACTCATACTCCAGCTGACATTGACCCAGTTTTACAGTGCAAATCATTTGTTTATATGCACAGAGAGGGAGAACAACATGGCACTGCTGTACAAACCATGAGAGGCACCATTAGACAGCTGCCACAGTCAGACACTGGCTCTTTAATGAAGAGAAACGAATTAGTCCTTGTGTTTATATGGAACAATGAAGACAAAACAGTGAGGGAGAGAGAGAAGGTTAACTGTGCCACTATTTTATGTACCATTAGTGTGACTCTTGTCATGTTTCCATAACAACAGTAAACTTGTGTTGTGTGCACAATTGCTCTCTCATAGGAGGGCGGTATTCAGTGTTCTAATTGGCAATAACATTTTAGACCTTCAGTGTTGATTAAGTTGGATGTTATGCATCATGCTTACAGCTATGAATGTGTGAGCCATGGATGACTACATTTGAATTAGACCTAAAGAGTTGCTAAATGAGTATGCTGGTCGAAATGTTACATTTTCCCCCCTTTTTTAGGTGGCTATCATTGCTGGAAATTTTGACCTGGCAGAAATTATAAAAGTTCACAAAGCATCAGATGTTGGTGAGTAAGCTAAAGCTCTTCACATTTGGGTGCAAATGACCTTTTTTGCATATTATCATATGGTGTTGATTTCATTTAAATGTGTAAGACAACCCCATTCAAAAGGTAGCAGTGTATATTATTGTGTATGCTTATCAAGTTAAAGTGAATGCAAGGCATCATCGTTCTGTTAATACTAATGACAGCAGGAACTCAGTTCTCACATTTGCCGTCCATGCAGATGGCTACTAGCCGCAAATCATTAACACATGACACTCATTAGCAGTGCAGTGCTGGAATCATGGCGTTGAAACAGTGCTCCCTGCCCAAGCTCACACACATGTTGGGATGTGCTTACAACCAGTGGGAGCTCAGCAAAAGTGACTCCTATAGACTCCTATAGATCGTACACCTAGTCTAAAGATTCTGCCCTCTAAGACAATGGAAACGGAGCCCTTCACAGAGGGAGCGTAAGAGGGGGATGGAGTAAGTGGGAGTGAAAGATTTCTGTGTGGGATTGGACATTTAGTCTTCTTACTGAAAATGATGAAGTGTGGAGATGAAGCTTTAAAAACATTTTACAGAGAGGGGCCTTAAATGGATGTCTACATTTATGTTTGGCTACAAAAGATGCTGAATTTAGACACCAGTAACAAACTGGTCATCCTTGGTCGCATACTGTTTTTGGGGCAAGCAATTCTTGGTTATGGTCTTAAATTAGACTTTTTTTATGTGCACAAACTTTGACCGTAAATTTCTCTTATGTAGATCCACTAAACCTCTAGGATGTTTCAGTTTGATGTTGTGAAGATGTAATTTATTCTGCTTTGTGTCCTAAAGCATACAAATACATCAAAAATGTTAATATTTTTTTAAGTTTGAAAGGAGTTTACCAGGATAATTTATTATTTTCTTTGAAATGTAAAATGACAAAAAAACACTGTACCTTCCTGTAGTTCAAATGACCATTTGCAGTGCCCCATAACATAAACATAACAGGTAATTTCATAATTTCATGACATAAACATAACAGGTAATTTCTAGTTTACAGAAAATAATTATTTATATTCTTTTATGGATCCAATGTTGGTCTAGCTGAAACTGATCTTGGCAAAATAAGAAGGTTAACACTACTAAATCAAAGTGAGAAAAAAAAAGTTAAACAAATAATTAGAAATAACAGTTTCTCAAAGTCAAACTGTTATTCCAGACAAGACAAATAATGCTCTTAGATGCTCCGAGCTCTTGGATTTTAAAAACAGCTTATATATGGAGAAAATAAGGGGTTGAAATGCAGACCGTTTGTATGGAAAGCTGGATGGTAACCTAACATAGCTCACCTAGGTTTTGAAGGCAGGTGTTATCTCCAAACAGGAAGAAGCCAGTTCTGATAGAGTGCATTAGTGATTGGAAGGGTAAGCACAGCAAATGTACAGTACTTAAAAATGGCTTTGATTGGATGACTTATAGTTCAAATTACAGGTATTGAGACAGAGAGACAGAGAGAGAAAGACAGAGAGTGTCTATGTATAACACATTTTCAATGACAATGCCAAGATGAACCCTGGAAAGAGACCATGAAATGGTCACATGAATAAGTGTGACCAGTTAAATCAACTGGCTTTTCTGTGTGCCGCACTTCTCAGTCCTGCCTGCTTTGATTGGTAGAGCAGAGGAGCTGAGATCCAATCCAGAAACAAGAGTGTATAGTACTTAGATCAATACTTAATTTCTACATCAGATTAGAGAGGATGAGCCATTAGAATGCCACCAGACCACATATATGCATTTCTATAATGATGGAAAACTGAACTGCAGCAAGAGATATTCTGGTTATACTCTGAAGTTATATGTTTAATGCTTGTGTAATTTATAACATAATAACTTTTTCAGTTGCAGCATGAAAGGTTCAGTATTATGATTTTGCTTGAGTGACTTGTGTTGATGGCTATAAGCTGTGTAGGATGTTATGCACACAATTAGAGTTTGGAGGGAAAGCAGACAATGCCACCTAGTGCTTAAGATGGGTGCAGAATTATTGAAGTTAAACTGAAAAAGCTTATGTCACACAAATTCAATACTCATGATCTTAGTTATTAGATCAGACTCCTTATATTTCCATTACTGACTAGTCAAACGATATTATACAGGATATCTGTCCCACCCTGGTGGGGGTCATAAACTCATGTCAGTCAGTGCGCAGTAGGAGATTGTACTTAATCATGGATGTACATTACATCCTTCTTGTGAGATCTTCTGCTGGGCTCTTCATTTGTCCCTTTCCTAATGAGAAATGAGAAATGTCTGGTTTTCCTTTATAAATTAATGTTACCTCTGCTTGATCATCTATGTTGTGCCTTTCAGCGCTGCTCTAACTCCTGTGTTTGTGTCTCTCTCAGTGCCTTTCAGGGAGACCCCCTCCTACACAAACCGCCGGCGTGTGACCACGGGGGGTGGCACTCGGACGACATCACGTTCACTGCTTCGCTCAGCCTCTGACAACAACCTGAACAATGGGACCGAGGCTGTCACCGCCTATTCGCCAGTGCCATCTCTGCGGAGCCTGCCCCCTCTAGCGCCCCCTGCAGGGGAGGTAGCCGCTGATGGCAGTCTCCAGAGCACCGGCAGCTCCCGCTCCTCCCATTCCCGGTCCCCCTCCTTGCAGCGTGTCAGCGAGGAACCCGACATGCATGCTCTGCGCAGACACGGGCACAGCCATGGACGCCTCAGGTGAGGACCCAATCTGTAGATATACAGTTGGTACCCTTGACTATGAAAAAACTCAAAAGAATAAATGTTTAGCGTAGTTTATTAATGATACAACAGTTTAATTTTCACATACCACAGATTGGTTTTGTCATTTCTTCACTAGGTTTAATACCACAAGGCCAGCTTTATATATAGGTTCTGGAAGAGGAGAAGATGGCAACAGGTTTGGAGAAAGAAACTAAGGCCTTACTGGCTTTTTGTAGATCAGTCACCCAATGAATCATCCGTCCTGTGCATGCAACATGGATCACATAGTAAATTACATTCTTAACATGAGAAGGTGTATGTTGTTACTTATACACAAGAGCACTGTCTTAGCTGCATACGCCTCCTACCTGTAATGTTGCTAGAATTTTTAATATATATTCAGATGAGATAGCTGTCCTCTCCACCTCTGAACTGTAGGCCACTGGGGGGTAGACTTGCCAAACAGCCATGCATTTCAGTGCTTATTATATTTTGCTGTAATATTGTCCTCAGCCTCATATTTATTGCAGAAGTATTACAGTTAGAGCGATTGACATAATTTCAGAGATGAGTAGGCATTGCACTTTATAAGAGTTTTTTTTTTACTTCAGGTTTCATTTAAAATGCATGCTCTTCATATCACATCTTATACCAACAACATGTACTTTGAATTATTCAAGGGGTCACTGTGGATGATGCGAGGTATTGTTGCCTCTGTGGTCCGTGTCACATTTGCCAGTGTACTTTTTCAAGCCTTGACCAGCTGACTATTGCTTTTGGTGTTTTATACTTTTAGCACGCTTTCTCACTCTTTCTCTCTCTCTCTCTCTCTCTCTCTCTCTCTCTCTCTCTCTCTCTCTCTCTCTCTGTCTCACACACACAACACACACACACAATATATATATATATATATATATATATATATATATATGCACATTGAGGTCCCAGGGACTGTAAGTGTTTGCTGTGTTCTGTCCTAGTTGTCCATCTGTCAGCACTGATATCCTATTCCCTCATAATTGTCACCACCGGCCCTTAATGTCTGAGGGCAACCAAGGTGGGTGAACTTGCATCAGTCTGTTAATAAATGTGATGGTCAGGGTTTGAGCAGATTCTGCCCCTGGGGTCGGTTCCTTTGCAATAATATCAAACCCTTCATATCTCTCGCTCTCTCTCGCTCTCTCTCTCTCTCTCTCTCTCTCTGGTTATTTGCCCTGTGTCTAGCTGTGTCCACCTGTCTCTCCCCAAGGTATTGTTGTGACCAGGGGAGTGTGTAATTAATGGCATCATTAGCCCCACCCACTCACGTCCGGCTCAGGGTCAGGTGTGAGGCTATGATATGCTCACTCTCCTAAACGCTGCCAGACTTTACTAGGGTCAGCAGATTTGCCAGCATACAGTACTTTTCTTTGACCTACCACTATATGTTTGACTGCTGTTTATAATATTAGTAGATCAGAATTCATGCATGCATATTAGGGAGATTACATAATCTATTAGAAATACATTGAAAAAATCAGTGCAAAGATTAACAAATGATGAGACAAAAAAGTGGAGAATTTTACCAGCATTCATTCCAAAGCACTTGTTTGTGTTGTGTGGCAGAAAAACATGTGCAGCAAACATGGTTAGATCAAAGTATTCTGCAAGTTAGCATTCACTTTCCTCCCACTCTCACTAACTCACTTTGCTCTACTTTGTTTTCCTTTCTTTCTTTCTTTCTTTCTTTCTTTCTTTCTTTCTTTCTTTCTTTCTTTCTTTCTTTCTTTCTTTCTTTTACTCTCTGACAGTCATACTGTCTGTGTTTCTCAGTCCACCACTAATACTAGACATGGCACCAGAAGATGCCAAATTGAAGAATGCTATAAATTACAATCTTGCCATATACTGTTCAAGAATTGTACAAACACTGTACAATTTACAATACTGTACAAAATGCCACAAAATACAACATTATCATGCAATGCAATGCATATAGCATTGCAAGTAATCTTCTAATCTAATATTACCAGCAAGTTATTAATTGTTTACAGCAGTAGTCATACCGCTACCAGAAGCATTACTCATCCTTTCCACGTTCAAGTGAATGGGTTTTCTAGCCAGGCAGATTTGAATCGCATTCTTAAGGGGACAGCTTTCAAATTCCTCCTTACAATTACAATATTAGTTATGACTTTACTAATAACTGGAACTACATCTCACTGCTAATTATGGATGTATGTATGAATATAAAAATTATGATTAGATATATCATTAAAGTACTTAAATGAAAGAAACAAAGCCCATCTTCTCCATGTTGATGGAAAAGCGCAGACTACAGGCTACTCACAAAGCTTCAGCTCTCAGTACCACAACAGGTGTACCTCAGCTGGAGCCATGAGGCCCTAGTGAAGCCTTCTTGCTTTTTGGTGTTTCATATGAACTGTGTTTAAATATAGAGACAGACAGACAGACAGACAGAGAGCCTGAAAGGGAAAGAGAGACTAAGAAAGTGAGAGAGAGTGAATGAGAGAGAGAAAGGTGTGATTTATTGACAAGAAAAGGAAATCCATTTTGTTTGTGCAGCCCAGGTAAATGAGGTGTCACTCTGAAAGAGCACTCGTTCAGTTTGGAACCTTCCATGATGAATTCCACCCTTAGGACATGGCTGAGACACAGGCCACTCCCATGCCTCCACAAATAGACAGAGCAGAGCGATAGGATAGGACAAGGAGAGGCAGGGCGGGGCTGATTTTTTATTGGTCTTCAAAGACTGCAGGAAGGTGGATATAGGATCAATACCATCTTTAACATCCTCCACTCCTGTGCCCTCCCTCACAATTGCCCCATCTAATGGGCAATCCTAGTTCATACAAGGCTTTGAAAAGAAAATAGCTAGACAGTGCAAAATGACATTAAAAAAAAGAGAAATGGAATTCATGTTATTAGATTTTAAGTTTTCCCCAAAGTCATTGTAAATTATTTTCTTTGCCACTGCAAAACGTCTTTAATAGCATAAAAGAGAAAAGGCAGAAAAATCAGTGAGAAACAGAGAAATAGGTGGGAGAGATGTGGGAATGGAGTTGTTTTTCTTTGATAGTAATGTATCCAAATTTGCTGGAAGGGTAGATTAACCTAATACACACCTACTCACTCACTCTCTCACACACACACACAGTCAAATGAAAGACTTTGCAAATATACCAGTACATTCAGTTAGCTTAGGGTGTGGGGTGTTGGGCAGAGAGTTTGAGCAGGGTAGAGTGATAAAGGTAGAGTGATCATTCTATCACAGTCAGCCCCAAAGGACCTTTTAGCCACTATTCAAATGTCCTTTATACATAGCCTTCACTTAACCTCCAAATTCTTCCACTAATTGTAGCGAAATTAATAATAACAACAACAACAACAACAACAACAATAATAATAATAATAATAATTATTATTATTATTATTATTATTTATATATCACCTTAAAGTGAACTTACAGTGAGTTACCACTAAAGAAAAGCAAGCGTAAAAACAGATAAATTCTAAGAAAACATACGTAAACAAATGTATAATAAAAATAAGGGATGAGTAATCTGTAACGGCCCGAGTGCTGCAGGGCGCAGAGCAGGATGCACAGACTCCCTGACAGAGACAGAGGTTTATTAACCACGAACACATACAGTGATGGCACTCACACGGTGAACATGAATACACATCTAACTAGCATGAACAACGTGAACATTAACAACGGCAACATGAACAATGACCAACACTGATGCACACACCAGCAGGGGTTTAAATACACACAGACATACACAACATTAAAGCAGGTGCAGGTGTGTGCTATCATGGAGGGTGTGGTTAGAAATAAAACAGCATGACTCCCACTGCGCGTGGCGGGCCGCACCACGTGACCAGTGGCAAGGGGAGTGTTCTGTGACACGTATAAAAGGAATGCAAAAAATTGAGTAAAGCAGCTAAAGAAAACAGAATAAAATTCAGTGGAGGTTAAAAAAAATTAAAGAGAATATATATATTAAGTATAAAACAAGAGAAAAATACATATATTAAGTATAAAACAAGGAAAAAAAGATTATTTTAAGCTGCTGTTTAAAATTGCTACTTGAAAATGCTGAAGATGCTGAACTGAAGATGTGTTTAGTGGGTGGGAGTTATTCAGTTACACAGCTGTGGTGCAAGTACAGTAAATGCAGCCTCACCACTTCTATGTTTCACACTTGGAACTGAAGTAAACATGTGTTTGATGATTGTTGTGGAGCACATTTAGTTAGACGAGCCAAGAAGTATGAAGATGTTAGTCCATGATTGCCTTAAAAGCAAATAAAATGACTTTAAAGTGCATTCTATATTAGCATCAGTATTTGCATCACTTACCATCAGTATTAGCATCACTTCGCTGAACAGGAAGCCAGCGAAGTGACGCTAATACTGGAATAATATACTCATTGTTCTGTATTTAATAATAAAACTTGGTACATGTTCATAACATGTAACAATGTTATGTTATTACATGTTCATAATAGTGATATTAACTTTTAGTTAATAATGACTACACAATCATGCCTTGGTACACAGCTCATGGAGGATTTAGCACTTATTTTATTTGGATATTGCTATGGTGTGTGTGTGTGTGTGTGTGGAGGGGGGGGGGGGTCAGTGCTGTAGTGCACTACTCACTGTGGCATGGCAGTCATGTTCCTGCGGATGGAGCTGTGGAGGAGTGCAGGTCTGGGTGGGAGCTCAGGGGTCATGAGGCTCTAAGCAGCTGGGGGGCTTTAGCAGGATCTGTGCAGGGGATCTGCCTGACCCCACGTTCTGTTCCCCCACCCTGCAGCTGTGACAGTGAAGAGGCATCTTCTGCCTCACTGCTGACTGTGGCTGCTGCTGAGTCAGGACGTGGGTAGTTCTAAGGACCCGGGCCACCTGGGCGATGCTGGGTGGCAGTGGGCAGCAGTGTCACACCTGCAGTTCCTCTTCTCTCCATAGACAGCTTTCCCTCCATCTCTTCATCTGCTGTTCTTATTGTGTGTTATATTTTGCGTATGTCCCTGAAAGGGTTTTGTGTTTTTCTGAGGGTGATTAAGAGAGAGAGAGAGAGAGAGAGAGAGAGAGAGAGAGAAAGAGAGAGAGAGACAGAGATGACTGGGCTTAAGGCTGCTGGATAGAAGAGAGATTCAGGGAATGAAGAGAGACTTAGCAGCTCATCCACCTCAAGCTAGAGAGCTGTTCCACCTCAGGCAAGGGGTTAGATGTTCTCTGCTGATGAGTTTAGGAGTGGACGTCAGAAACCTGGTATCAGCTGTGTGAAAAATAGCTCAGTATATTCATAAGCCACAATGTGGAGAATCAGAGATGGGTATGATTGGGGGATATCTATCTCAGATCTGATATGTTGTCCTAGTAAGTAACATTTACTTAAGTTGTTTAGATACATGTAAGAAAGATAATGGGAACAAGATGTCGGGCATTGACACACCATTCCACTGCAGCTGGTTTGCAAAGTGCTCCAGTACATTTAATAATTAGAAAGGACACTTGTCAGAAGTGTATGTTTGTGTGTGTGTGTGTGTGTGTGTTAATGACTGATATGTGTGAAAGGTAATGTTACTGCAGAGCTGGGTGATGATTTTCTGCACTGTTTATTATGGGCTGGCGCTTCTGACTGTTTAATATAGAATCAGAGGGAATTGTGACAACAGGAGAACCCCCCTCTGTGTAGGTCTAGTGTCTCTCTCTCTCTCTCTCTCTCTCTCTCTCTCTCCTGCTTTCTTTCTCTCTGTGTCGCTCTCTCATCCACTTTTTCATTCAGATCTTCTCTGCCCTCCCTTACCTTTTCATTCACCATTCACTTTCTATGCATGTTTATGGGTTGGAGGGCAGGGGGAACAGAAACCATTGGGTGGGGGGGGGTGCATTTGTCAAGTTCGATGGCATACAGGTTGTTATTCTATCTGTTACCACACTAAATGGGAGAAAGAGAAGGACATATGTAGTACATAGGTGGTTATTGCCATGTGTTTGCTGTACCATGCGTGTGTGTGAGTGAGAGAAAGAGAGAGAGAGAGAGAGAGAGAGAGAGAGAGTGAGAGAGAGAAATGAATGGGAGAGTGGGAAGGCTCAGAGATGAATGAGACAGACGTAGATCAGTGGCTACTCAGCCTGCAGCTGCATTAACATTCAGAACTTGTCTCTCTCTCTCTCTCTCTCTCTCACACACACACACATTAGGGAGACACAGAGAGAAAAGGGTAGAGAGAAGGGAGGACAGAGGATGGAAGAAAGAAAGAAAGAAAAGAAAGAAAGAAAAAGCATGTCAGGGAAAGAGACAGAAGGAGGGAGGTTGAGCAGTGAGAGAGAGCAGTGGAGGAAAGGAGAGCGCAGGAGATGGAGAGGGAAACAGGAGGAGGGAGGGCCGTCAGTCTGAGGGGAGAGAGGGAGAAGTAGGAGGGGCTGGGTTGTGTTGATTACGCCAGGGCTAGCCGTGTGTGTGCGTGAGTGTTTGTGTGGCTGGGTTTTAGGGGGGTGAGGTAAGTCGCTCTCCCCACACTAATCAATCCAGACCCCCAGCGCCCGCGTGTTGTCATCGCTGACGAGCTGCGTGAGGATAGAATGTGCAGGGAGGGGCGGCAGTGTGTGAGCCCTCGGCACGGCAAGAGAGCGCAGCCGCGTCACTGCGCGCGTGTGTGCGAGCGTGCCCGCGAGAGCCGCGGGGAGCGGTCATGCCCCACTCGCGGCCAGAGCAGCCCGAGCGCTCGGCACGCTTCGCGCCAGGCAGCCGCTAACGGGAGCACGGGGGAGGGCGGAGAGGAGAGGAGGAGAGGAGGAGGAGGAGGAGGAGGAGAGGAGGAGGA